>NC_135955.1:99830975-100172850 GCF_053455715.1 Rhinoraja longicauda | reverse complement strand
AGATTTAAGAGTCCATTATTTTAGAATAGTGCGTACATTCTCATTCATTGCAGACCTATGACTATGGTAACTTTTTAAACGTCCGTGCAATTAATTTAAGATGGATGTGCCTACTCATAACACCTACAGTTATCATTTCGATTATCTATATTACAGGATCTTGAATAGCGCACATTGTTTATCTGATACTGAATTCATTTATGTGTTTAAAAAAAAAACCCCAATAAACCTGAAAATTGCCACTTAACAAGATGTTTATCTTCAAATGCAACTTACAAAATAAAATCTACCTATGTAATACGGAAGGGATATGAGATATGTGCGTGTATGATCTATACTTACTGATTCCAAGTAAAATAGTTTAAATACTGTCGTTTAGAATGTTAATGGTTACAATGTACTAATATTACAACTGCAGCTAATGTAGTTGAAAAATAACTGAATAAACTTATAGCAACACACCTATCTGGATGCCCAATATTTGCGATCATTTTTATCAAACATAATCGCTATGTTTGGAAATTTATCCGAAAGAATTGTAAGTGATGAGATAAAGCAAATACCACGCTGGTCATATTTCCTGGTGTCTTCACGTTTCAGTTTTATTATTTGGCCTTGGCCATATCGTTCAAATGTTTACCTTTGTATTTTAGCATATAACACGTGTATAAATCGGTGTAGATTATTCGCATCCGTATCTATCCATGTATCTTTGTTCCCACCACCCACCCCTCCTTATACGTCTGTCCAGTTTTTACTCGCCTCTGGTTTTTTTCCAACACAAGAGAGCTGCTATTTCTCTCTATCCAGCATTACTCAGCTCAATGACACAAACCAAATTGCATTTAATAAATTAGCTTAATGGATTCCGCAATTGGCTTGTGAGCGCAGTGCTTCCTCTGGTTAAGCAAAACATTTATATTCTATTCCATCTCTTTACTTATAGGGTTTAAATCCATGCCATGTGGCTGGAAAGCAGTTAGTCTGGGTATTTTATTTGGCCGCCCGGGGCTGTTTTGGCTGCTAATCGCCGCTAATCCTTCAGCCGCTTGTTTATCCGATGCCCGAGGCCAGAAACCGCGGGGGTTTGATAAATTGTTGTACGACATGTTTAATTTCCCTTTCTCACAAGATTTGCTAAAAACACTAATGAAATATTAATTCCTTAAGTAAGTGGAAAAGGGAATTGAATGCGTTGATCGGATTAAAGTGGCAGCCTGCGGTGATTTAGGAGCACTGATAATTGGTTAATAGGAAATGGGTGAGGATAGAGGGTGAACTGTTATTTGTTAACTCATAGCCGCTAGCGAGAGCAATGAACTCAGATCCATAGACTGCGCAATGCTTAGGACATTGCCACCAGTAACATGCTGGCCTGAGGGAAAATAGCTGGATGTTCGGCGTTGGCCGCTTCCAAGCTTGAACCTGATCATGATTTATTTACAAACCTTTTACAACCTTTTAGTGCCTCGCGTCACTAAATAATGTCGTGGTGGGTGTATGGAACGAGGTGCCGGAGGAGGTAGTTGAGGCAGGGACTGTTGAAACAATTAGACAGGTACATGGATGAGACAGGTTTAGAGGGATATATGGGTCAAACACAGGCAGGTGGGAGCAGTGTAAATGGGACATGTTGGTCGGCGTGGGCAAGTTGGACTGAAGGGCCTGTCACCACGCTGTATCACTCTATAACTTAAAAACAAATGATCCAAACAGTGTCCCAGTCCAAAGTGGCACGTGGACTATTATGGAAAGGCTATCCATATATCTCGACTTGCACATCTAATGGAAGGCAAAATGTTGTGGTCGTCAGGAGCTCGGTCATCAAGCTTTGTGCACCGTGTTGGAAATAAAAATAAAAAGTTGTGTTTTTGAAAGCTGAATAAAGTGCATTGCTGTCAAAATACATTGATTTACTTTAAATGCGAACACAGAATCGATTTGCAGAAAGTAGAGTTGACTGGATTAGTTCCAGGCTTTTCGGTCAATGTAATCCCCAATGTTAATCGACCCGAAACCTCACCCATTCCTTCTCTCCAGAGATGCTGCCTGTCCTGCTGAGTTACCCCAGCTTTTTGTGTCTATCTTTGCTTTAAACCAGCATCTGCAGTTCTTTTCTTTCACAACTGGTCTTTAGTCTACCCATTTGCAAACTTTGTGTTCCCAATAAGTTTTACTAATTACAAAAGCTCCTCACTGTACCTCGGTACAAGTGACAATAAACTAAACTTCAATGACAATAACATAATGGGCAGCATGGTGGCACAGCGGCAGAGACCCGGGTTCGATCCTGATTACGGGTGCTGTCTGTATGGAGTTTGCATGGGGTTTCTCCGAGATCTTTGGTTTCCTCCCATATTCCAAAGATGTACAAGCTTGAGGGTTAATTGGCTTGGTATCAATGTAAAATTGTCCCTTGTGTGTGTGTGTAGGGTAGTGTCAATGTGCGGGGAGCGCTGGTCAGTGCGGACTCGGTGGGCCGAAGGGCCTGTTTCCGCACTGTAGCTCTAAACTAAACTAAACTAAAGAACCCCATGTGATGCTTATAATTTTCTTTGATTTCGGTCTCAAGTCTTTATACCATGAAACCACAAAACAAGGGCACAACTTGAACAGCCATTTTCAAATATTTTGGTATTTCAGGACTGAGATATAAAGCGTGTTTTGTATTCTGCCGCAGTACAATGTAAATACATCATTTTACAATGATATATGGTCTATTTCCAGGTATTTCTTCAACCCATCCACTAACACCAGCTACAAATACAATAGTTTTGAAATGTATTACTCAATCCCATTCAGAGGGGCAATGTTATGACATCACTATATATTGTTTAATAATCCTTTAACAATCAAACAGTTTATAAACTGGAAATAGATTAAAGAGATTCAAATCAATGATAGTTCAGAAAGACTTCACAGTACTTCCATAATAAGACCATAAGTCATAGCAGCAGAATTATACCATTCAGCCCATCGTCTACTCCGCCATTCAATCATGGCTGATCTATTTTTTCCTCTCAACCCCATTCTCCTGCCTTCCCCACATAACCTTGGACATCCTTCCTAACCAAGAACCTATCAACCTATAAATTAAAATACCCAATGTATTGGCCTCCACAACTGCCTGTGGCAATGAATTCCACAGATTCGCCACCCCCTGGCTAAAGAAATTCCTCCTCATCTCCATTTTGAAGGTACGTCCTTTTATTCTGAGGCTGTGCCCTCTGGTCCGAGACCCTACCATTTCTAGAAACATCCTTTCCACGTCCACTCTAACTAGACCTTTCATTATCCGGTAGGTTTCAATGCGATTCCCCCTCATCCATCTAAACTGCAGCGAGTACAGGCCCAGAGCCTTCAAACCTTGTGGTTTGGGACAGTTTAGTTTAGTTTAGTTTAGTTTATTGTCACGTGTACCAAGGTACAGTGAAAAGCTTTTGTTGCGCGCTAACCAGTCAGTGGAAAGACAATACACGATTACAATTGAGCCATTCACAGTGTACAGATACATGATAAGAGAATAACTTTAGTGCAAGATAAGGCCAGTAAAGTCCGATCAAAGATAGTCCACGGGCCTCCAATGAGGTAGATAGTAGTTCAGGACTGCTCTCTAGTTGTGGTAAGATGGTTCAGTTGCCTGATAACAGGTGTGAAGAAATTGTTCCTGGCGCAGCAATAGAATTGCTGCCTTATAGACAATAGACAATAGGTGCAGGAGGAGGCCATTCGGCCCTTCGAGCCAGCACCACCATTCAATGTGATCATGGCTGATCATTCTCAATCAGTACCCCGTTCCTGCCTTCTCCCCGTACCCCCTGACTCTGCTATCCTTAAAGAGCTCTATCTAGCTCTCTCTTGAATGTATTCAGAGAACTGGCCTCCACTGCCTTCTGAGGTAGAGAATTCCACAGATTTACAACTCTCTGACTGAAAAAGTTTTTCCTTATCTCCGTTCTAAATGGTCTACCCGTTATTCTTAAACTGTGGCCCCTGGTTCTGGACTCCCCCAACATCGGGAATAATGTTTCCTGCCTCTAACGTGTCCAACCCCTTAATAATCTTATATGTTTCGATAAGATCCCCTCTCATCCTTCGAAATTCCACTGTATACAAGTCTAGTCTCTCCAGTCTTTCAACATATGACAGTCCCGCCATTCCGGGAATTAACCTAGTAAACCTACGCTGCACGCCCTCAATGGCAAGAATATTCTGCCTTACAGCGTCAGAAACCCAGGTTCGAACCTGTCTGTATGGAGTTTGCATGTTCTCACCGTGACCGCATGGGTTTCCCCCAGCTGCTCGGGTTCCCTCCCACACTCCAAAGATGTACAGGTTTGTAGGTTAAAAATTGGCTTTGGTAAAAATTGTAAATTGTTTCCAGTGTGTGGGATAGTGCTAGTGTACGGGTAATCGCTGGTCAGCGCGGACTCGGTGGGCTGAAAATCCTTTTTCTGCGCTGTGTCTCTAAACTAAAGTAAATGAAGTGCTCGTATACATTACCCAATCATCCCAGGGATTATTCATGTAAACGTCCTCTGGACCCTCTCCAAAGCCGGCTCGTCCTTCCTCAGATGTAGGGCCCAAAATCCTCTATAGCTTTCTTAACTATGTACCTGTCCAAATGATTAAAAAAATATATATTGTTATTGTACTTGCCTCAATCGCTTTGCATGAAAGTTCCTTCCATATATGTACAACCCTTTCATGTGATGAAGCTGCCCTCAGGTTCCTGTTAAATTGTTTGCCTCTCACTTTAAGCTGATTCTCTCTGGTTCTTGATTCCGCACCTCTGGGGAAAAAAGACTGCGTGTATTCCCATAGCTGGATACAGCCTTAGCAAAGATTGTGAAGGATCAGGGTAACTTAGACAGCAATTTCTTGGTCACTGGATGTTGCTGGCCAATTTATATACCTAATAAAGTTGAACACTCCTTGCCTCAATGCTATTTCTTCATCAAATTCTGGCCACAGCGATTGTCATTTTACAGAGTAATTTCATGAAATTGTGATCATAGAAACATAGAGAATAGGTGCAGGAGTAGGCCATTCGGCCCTTCGAGCCTGCACCGCCATTCAATATGATCCTTAGAGTAACCATTGCACACAGGTGTGCATTAGTAATTCAGGTGTATATTAATTATTATTTAATCTTCATAAGCTATGAAGATAGCTTCATTCGTTTGTGTTGGGGTCATGTGTCTTGTGTTCTTTTTTGTGTGTGACTGCTATGTAGTTTCGTTCGTTACCTTGGTACCGAATAACAAATAAAGCTCTGTTGAACTGTTGAACTGAACTAACAGTTTTGAAGTTTGTATCCAAATTACTGGTGGCTTTTCTGACAGGTGAGCATGCATACTGAAATGTTTTAGTTTCATAACAGTCAAGATCTCTGCTGCCAGAAGAAGAGAGTCAAATGTAGTCTAATACAATACAATACAATACAATACAATACAATACAATACAATACAATACAATACAATACAATACAATACAATATATCTTTATTGTCATTGTACAGGGGTACAACGAGATTGGGAATGCGCCTCCCATACGATGCAATAAGTCAATTAGCTAATCAGTATTAATTTAAACAACCCAATGAAACAAATTAGAACAGTTTTAAAACAGAATAAAGTGCAAGTAGATCTTTTTAGATTTAGATTTAGAGATACAACGTGGAAACAGGCCCTTCGGCCCACCGAGCCCAGCGATCCCCGCACATTAACACTATCCTACACACACTAGGGACAATTTTTACATTTACCGATGCAATTAACCTACAAACCTGTACGTCTTTGGAGTGTGGGAGGAAACCGAAGATCTCGGAGAAAACCCACGCAGGTCACGGGGAGAATGTACAAACTCCGTACAGACGGCGCCTGTAGTCAGGATCGAACCTGAGTTTCCGGCGCTGCATTCGCTGTAAGGCAGCAACTCTACCGCTGCGCCACCGTGCCGCCCTCTGTAGATCCGCGACGGTTCACTGTGCGATGTGACCATCCGGCTCAGCAGGACGGGTTCATGGCAGCTATGACCCTGGGGATGAAGCTGTTCCTGAGTCCGGAGGTGCGGGCGTAGAAGGCCTTGTATCGTCTGCCCGATGGTAGAAGTCCGAACAGACTGTTACAGAGGTGTGAAGAGTCTTTGGGGATGGTGGTGGCTTTTCTGAGGCATCGTGTGTTGTAGATGCCCTCCAAGGCTGGTAGCTGCGTTCCGATAGTCTTTAGAGTCCAGCTTATTCACAATAGACTCAGGAACCAGATCCAAAATAAAGCCAATAAATAAAAGTGTGATAGATGTAGTGCTTGGGGAAATGCAGACATTTCCTTTCAGCTAAAGCAGCTAAAACAAGTAGAATAGTCTTGGTTATCTGTTTTGATTTTGCATCATCTGAATGCTAGCACTACATTTGACCTCAGCCCCTCAAGGGTTGCACGGTGGCGCAATGGTAGAGTTGCAGCCTTACAGCGCCAGAGACCCGGGTTCGATCCTGACTACGGATGCTGTCTGTACGGAGTTTCTACGCTCTCCCCGTAACCATGTGGGTTTTCTCCGGGTGCTGCAGTCTCCTCCCACACTCCAAAGACATCCGGGTTTGGTTAAATTGTACACTGTCCCTAGTGTGTAGGATAGTGCGAGTGTATGTGGTGATCGTTGGTTGGTATGGACTCGATGGGCTGAAGGGCCTGTTTCCACGCCCATGGTTTGGTTTCCTCTCTAAACTAAAACCAAACCTCTAGATTGCAGATGAGAAAATATCAGCTGCAGACTTGCCCCGGTTATGGCCCAATGATGTTACCACCTGTGTGTGACCACAGTAACGTGTAAAGTCAGGATCGGCCGTGGTATTCAGACCCGGTGCCGAATATTCCTCAATTTATTTGGACCTTGACATATGAATGTATGGCTGTGGGGTTGGTGCAGGGAGCAGGGATTTAGATTTCTAGACCATTGGGATCTCTTCTGGGGTAGGGGTGACCTGTACAAAAGGGACGGGTTACACCTTAACAGCAGGGGGACCAACATTCTGGCAGGCAGGTTTGCTAGTGCTACACGTGTGGGTTTAAACTAAGTAGTGGGGGGGAGGGATTGACAAATTGGGAATATGAAGGTGGAGTTAAAGGGGAAGCGAATACGGGAGAAATTGCAGAGGACTCTCGAATAATTGTGAAGGAAAGTTCTAGTAGGGATAAGAGAGTAAGGTCAGGGCCAATGGTGACTGGTGTGAGAGTAGGAGGTGAATACCGAAGTTAAAGTGTTGTGTTTAAATGTGCAAAGTATAAAAAATAAAGTGGATGAGCTTGAGGCTCAGTTTGACATTGGCAACCTTTTAGTGCTTCGCCCATCTCATCCACAAAGTACTCGGGTAGATGGAGCATATCCTCCTGAAAGTTCCCCTCCATTTCACACACCATCCTGACTGTGACTTGCTTTCCCGTTCATTGTTTCTGGATCTAAATCATGGAAGTTCCTATCCAACAATACTGTGGAAGCAAATGTGCTCGAGTAGTTACGTTTATTTTATTTTATTTTCATGTTGCCTTTCCGTTCCCTCCATAGACTATCTTTGATCGGACTTTGCTGACTTTACCTTGCATTAAACGTTATTCCCTTATCATGTAATTTATACACTGAAGATGGCTTGATTGTAATCCTGTATTGTCTTTCCGCTGACTGGTTAGCACGCAACGAAAGCTTTTCACTGTACCTCTTGACAATACACGTGACAATAAACTAAACTGAATTGGAGAATACCTTTCGGTTGGAAGCTACCTGACCAGAAAATGAGGTACGATTCCTCCAGTTTGTGTGTGGCCTTACTCTGGCAATGGAAGAGGTCAGGGATGGAAAAGTTGGTATGGGAATGGGAAGGGGAGTTAAAATGGTTAGCAAGCAGGAGATTCCTGCGCGACAGAGCCAAGTATCTTCACCAAAGGGATTACAACACCACCACCATTTCAAGGGTGATCAGGGATGGGCAATAAATGCTGGACAAGAGAGCAACATCTGGATTGCAAAGCATGTTTAAAATATAAGCATTACCATGAAAGGTATTTATACTGGTGCGTCCTAATCATTTTGTGTTTAAATGTCTTTTCAGAATCAGATTTTGCATTGAATAATTTTACAATGTCAAGGTTCAGCTTCAATGAGATGATGCATGTCTATAGCCATTGTCTCTTGAGTAATTTCCACTGCCCTTTCATATCATTGGTGGAGTACTTCATGCAGGAAGAATCCCATGCAAAACATCTGTTTCCAGTCCATCTTTGCTCAGCAATTTTAAAGCATGAAACACACAAAAGGGTTGAGAGACATCATGTTGGTTTATAACGTTAAGGAAACTGTGGCAGTTCAGATGAACACAGTATTATGTATTCATCCAGCAAAGTGAACAGATTTTCTGTTGGAAATAGCCATGCAAGCCATACTAATTAAAAGTAGACAGGTAATTTAGTCTCGATTATAAAGAGACACAGAGTCATTACAAATACAGTGCCATCTTAACATAGATTTTTTAGGAGTCACTAAAACATATTCACCATAAAAAGTTCCAATTTGTATTTGAAATAGCTTATTAACATTAATTTTAAACAGAATCGCCTAAAATTTGCAATTGTAACAAAGATGAAAATCTGTTAACATTCAGCAATATTACTTTGTAAAACCAGCAACAAATCTGTCTTCTATACATGGCACAGTAAAACATTGTATACTCTAAGTTGTTGATAATGATCTAATGATACTGTTCTCATCTTCAAGGCAACCAATATACCATTGAAGTATAAGAAAATAACTGCAGATGCTGGTACAAATCGAAGGTATTTATTCACAAAATGTTGGAGTAACTCAGCAGGTCAGGCAGCATCTCAGGAGAGAAGGAATGGGTGACGTTTCGGGTCGAAACCCTTCTTGTCTGAAGAAGGGCCTCGACCCAAAACGTCACCCATTCCTTCTCTCCTGAGATGCTGCCTGACCTGCTGAGCTACTCCAGCATTTTGTGTCTATTTTCAGTGTAAATCTGCAGTTGCACCTGCAGTGTATTCTTGCACAATATACTGTTGGACTGTTGGAACTGGGAATCATGATCCACCTGGGCTCAGCTCTTACTTTAAAGCTTGGTGCGAACTACCCAAATGGGTGGCACAATGGCGCAGCTGGTAAAGCCAGAGACACAGGTTCGATCCTGACCTCAGGTGCCGTCTGTGCGGAGCTTACACATTCTCCCTGTGACCGCGCTGCTTTTCCTCCAGGTATGTAGGAAGGACCAACAGATGCTGGTTTACACCAAAGATAAACCCAAAATGCTGGAGTAACTCGGTGAGACAGGCAGCACCTCTGGAGGAAAGAATGAGGTGACGTTTCAGGTCGAGTTACTCCAGTATTTTATGTTATCTTCGGGTTTGTATGTTAATTGGCCATCGGCCTAGTGTGTAGGGAGTGGATGCGAAAGTGAGATAACATAGAACCAAAGGTATTTATTCACAAAATGCTGGAGTAACTCAGCAGGTCAGGCAGCATCTCAGGAGAGAAGGAATGGGTGACGTTTCGGGTAACCTGCTGAGTTACTCCAGCATTTTGTGAATAAATACCTTCGATTTGTACCAGCATCTGCAGTTATTTTCTTACACTAACATAGAACCAATGTAAATGGATGATCAATGGTCGATGTGGGTTCGGTGGGTCAAAGGGCCTGTTTCTATGCCATGTCTTCGAATCAATCAGTTGGCTCTGACCAGATTAACAAGATAAGAAGCAGTGAAACCTCCTCCAAAAATACATTGACAGCCAGTTGAGCTGTGTCCCTAGACTTACTGTCTGACAAAACTGTAGAACCACATGAATGTTTGTCAACATCTATGATAGTCATAAATAGTTGTTTTAAAAATCACAAATTATTAAAAATAAACTTGTACATTTTTAGAAGCATTTATTAGGAAAATTAATAAAGCACTAAATAACAGAAGCACAATTAAACAAATTCTAATCTAATAAATAACTAGACAGACTCTATGAAATATCTGTAAATTATCTGAACATCTCTGAACCTGCACAAGTCTAATTTCATACAGGTAAAGTAGACAGATTTCTCCATTTCCAGACAAATGGCAACTTACTCTACATGCAGATGTCATGAAATTCAAGATTTCATAACAAAGCAGGCATTCTTCAAGGCACATATCTATAAATATATATATGCCCAACATACACACACGCGCACACACACGCATATGTACACACACGCACTTGCACACGCACGCACACACACAAACACACCTACACACCCACATATACACACACACACACATACACACACACACACACACACACACATATATATAAATATATATATACATATATATATATGTATATAATATATACATATATAATATATACATATATATATATACCGCAAGTAGGGATTCATTGTTTCATTTTGGGATATATGACAATAAAACTTGACTTGACTCTGGAGAAAATGGAGTTTCTTCCCAGCAGTTATCAGGCAACTGAACCATCCTACCACAACCAGAGAGCAGTCCTGAACTACTCTCAACCTCATTGGTGACCCTCGTACTATCTTTGATCAAACTTTACTGGCTTTACCTTGCACTAAAAGTTATTCCCTTATCTTTGAATTCTATACACTGTAAATGGCTTGATTGTAATCATGTATTGTCTTTCCGCTGACTGGTTAGCACGCAACAAAAGCTTTTCACTGTACACGTGACAGTAAACTGAAATGAAAGGCATTCGATTGTGATGAGTAATGACTTTCTTATGATCACTCTTTCAGTTGGACAAAATGGTGCAAGGTCCGTCACTTCCCAAAGTATTACCAGAATGGCCACAATATCCACAATGTCTACATTCCAAAAACTATTCTAAACGATCGCAGTAACATCGCCTGAGGAAACAAGAATAATTTTTTTAAAAAGAGAACATTGTGCTCCTTTGTAAGGGACACCAAAATCAAGTCCGTTACTGTTAAAGGATTATAGCAATTTAAATAACAGGTGCTTTATAATAATCCCCATTGCTTACAATATACTGCATGTCAAATTCATCAGAACCAAATTAAAGCTAAAGATTATGATATATAGATGCAAAATAATAAATTACACCATGAATAGGAAGAGTTGAAGGATTTAAGTTAAGTTTTTTTCCACCGCTGAAGATGGTGTGTGTGTGTGTGCGTGAAATGGGATGGGAATATGGTTATGAATATAAATAGGAATAAAATATTTGCCTGTGACCTGGAAGGAGGCTGAGGGAGACCTATGTCTGGGATCACGGAAAGACTCAATGATCATCACAAAAAAAGGAAGTTACCTCACAACCAGGGAGTTTCCAGAATGGTTCATGTTCTTAAGTGATAGGAGCAGAATTAGGCCATTCGGCCCATCAAGGCTACTCCACCATTCAACTAAGGCCGATCTATCTCTCCTTCCGAACCCCCCATTCTCCTCCCCATAACCCCTGACACCCATACTAATCAAGAATCTATCTATCTCTGCCTTAAAAAGGCCTCCACAGTCTTCTATGGCAATGAATTCCACAGATTCATTACCCTCAGACTGAAGAAATTCCTCCTCATCTCATTCCTAAAGGAACACCCTTTAATTCTGAAGCCATGTCCTCTAGTCCTCGACTCTCCCACTAGTGGAAACATCCTCTCCACATCCACTCTATCCAAGCCTTTCACTCCCCTGATGAGAAAGATGAGATGCGGCAGATTGTCCAGGTTGCCATGTTTGGATTATTCTGGTAAGCTGCTGTCAGACTTGTTATTTTGTCTTTTTAGGATGAAGCTTCAGTGTTGACGTTCCATTTGGTTGTGAACAGTTTGACTGTTCATCAGACAGTGGCAACTTAGAGCTGGGGGAAGGACAGGCAACACCATGGAGGTGATGCGATCCATGTCCACCTGTCATGCTTGAGGAGCAGTAGGATGTCGAGGAGCAGCAAGTGTATCAAGTACTTCAATGTTGGGAGCCCCGACTGCCCCGACGTGGCAATTACGACTGCCTGACCGCGGGAGAAGGTGGCAGGGAAGAGAGAAGACATTCTGGCCTTCCATCACAGTGAGGAGGTGACTGGAAAGGGTACAGAGAAGATTTACAAGGTTGTTGCCAGGGCTAGAGGGTCTGAGCTATAGGGAGAGGTTGAGTAGGCTGGGACTCTATTCCTTGGAGTGCACATCCCGGGGAGTGCGAGCCGTGCATGCCGCTTGATCCACCCGCCCCCGAACAACCGTGCTGCTGCCGACCAGAACGATGACCGAAGACCGGAACGCATCCCGGTAGGCCCGACTCACCCCACAGGCCTCCCAGGGGACTGTGGTGAAGCCGGGCGGCGAGGCCTGTCTGGGCCGAAGGAGCCTCAGCGGTGGCGGCAGCAGGAGATTCAGCAGTAGCGGGAGCCCTGGTGGCAGTAGTGTGGGCCTGGGCTGCAACGTGGGCCTCAGTGGCAATGGGAGCCTCGGTGGTGGTAGCGCCTCGCGGTCGATGGGACTAGTGTAGCTGAGACATGTTGGTCGGTGTGGGCAAGTTGGGCCAAAGGGCCTGTTTCCTCACTGTATCACTCTATGACTCTATTTGCACAGTTTCCACACTGGCACCAAGTAATTAGTAACAATTCCCACTAATACCCAAATGAATCTAACTCAAATGATTCCCAGTGAATCTAATTCAAGCAATTTTTTTGTAGAAACATGTACAGAGCTGCCTGAGGAGATAGTTGAGGCAGGTGCTATTGGAACGTTTAGGAAACAATTAGGCAGGTACATGGAAAGGATAGGTTTAGAGGGATATGGACCAAACGCAGGCAGGTGGGACTAGTGTGGATGCGGCATGTTAGTCAGTGTGGGCAAGTTGGGCTGAAAGGCCTGTTCGCACGTTGTATCTACGACCTGCTGAGTTACTCCAACACTTTGTGTTTTGCTCAAGATTCCAGCATCTGCAGTTCCTTTTTTCTCTATTTGCTTGTGCATTTGTGTGTGACCTGAAACACAATCTGAAAGTCAATTGGGACCTCCTTTGAACTTCCTCAGAGCATTTAAAAACCTATTGGAAACAGGTCTCCTGCATGACCTTGTTAAACGACCACATCTGAAAGCATCGGGAAATGGGCCGTGTGTCTGCCGTAGGCACAAAAACATAACTTTCTCCGTTGTGCAGTCCGATTGCAGGAATAGAAATGCTGTACAAATTCGTTACTGGCTGGTTGGAAAATGAATTTCAATTATTGGCTTTGACTGGTAGTTTGAACAAGACACCAAGTGCTGGAGGAACTTGTCGGGTCAGGTGGTGTCAGGGGAGGTGAATGAACAGGCGACATAGAGTAATCGAGTCATACAGCATGGAAACAGGCCCTTCGGCCCAACTTGCCCCCCCCCCCCAACCAACATGTCCCATCTACACTAGTCCCACCTGCCTGCGATTGTCCCATATCCCTCTAAATGTACCCTATCCATGCACCCGTCTAAATGTTTCGTAAGCGTTGCGATAGTACCTGCCTTGACTACCTCCTCCGGCAGCTCGTTCCATACACCCACCACGCCTTGTGTAAAAAAGTTACTCCTATGACAAACATCTTCACTATCTACAACACCACCACATTAATGACATCTCAGACTGGGACCATTCTTCAGAGACAGATAGAGTAAATGTACGAAGAAAGGTTTTCTTTTGACTTTAGCTTTGAGCTTTTACTTTAGCCTTAGCATTTCCTGTGGTATGGATAAATCAAAAGTACATCGTTTTTCGACTACATAGTATATACAACACCAAAAATCAAAACCTGCTCCTTATAGTTTTTATCTCCATTTCAAAGTAATCCATTCGGGCAGCACAGCGGTAGAGTTTTAATTCACAAAATGCTGGAGTAACTCAGCAGGTCAGGCAGCATCTCGAGAGAGAAGGAATGGGTGACGTTTCGGGTCGAGACGGGTCGAGACCCGAAACGTCACCCATTCCTTCTCTCCCTAGATGCTGCCTGACCTGCTGAGTTACTCCAGCATTTTGTGAATAAATACCTTCGATTTGTACCAACATCTGCAGTTATCTTCTTATACAGTGGTAGAGTTGCTGCCTTATAGCACCAGAGACGCAGGTTCAACCCTGACAACTGGTGCTGTCTGTGTGTTCCACCTCAACAACGAGGGGACATAGATACAGGGTAAGGGGAGGGAGGTTTCGGGGGGATGTGAGAAAGAACTTTTTCACCCAGAGGGTGGTTGGAGTCTGGAACTCACTGCCTGGGGTGGTGGTGGAGGCGGGAACACTCACAACGTTTAAGAGGCATTTGGATGGGCACTTGAAATGCTACAACATTCAGGGCTACGGTCCAAATGCGGGAAAATGGGATTAAAATTAGACTGTGTTTGGTAATGGGCGGCACGGACACGATGGGCCGAAGGGCTTCTTTCTGTGCTGTAGGACTCTATGACTCTATGACTCTATGACCTGTGACCGTGTGTGTTTCCTACGGAATTGCTCCTTATTCCACCCAACAACCCCCCTCCCCAGCTCTGCGCAACATTTCAAAGACGTGCAGGTTTGTAGGTTAATTGGTCTCTGTAAAATTGTAAATTGTCCCTGATGTGTAGGATAATGCTGGTGCACAGTCTGAAGAAGAGTCTCGGCCCGAAACGTCACCCATTCCTTCTCTCCTGAGATGCTGCCTGACCTGCTGAGTTACTCCAGCATTTTGTGAATAAATACCTTCTGGTGCACAGGGTGATCGCTGGTCGGTGTGGACTCGGTGGGCCTATTTCCACGCTGTGTTTCTAAAGTCTAAAATAAAGTTTATTCACATCTCTAAATCAAATCTGTCGCTGCACACTTGCCATGCTACAATTACGTGGCATCAAACATAGGAACAGCACAGGGCATGCAGCACGGGGCATGGGCCGGTAGGAGAGGGACCAGCATATTGCCTCCAGTGTCTTCAAGATCGGCTGCAGGAGGCACCTCCCTGGGACACAGCTGTGGTCGGAAGAGGAAGAGGGACTTTGGGACGGGCTTACCTGGGCTTACCTGGATCGGGGGCATCCAGGACTTCCAGCACGTAGACTGGACATCGCACTTTGGACTGTTTGTATTTTCTTTTCTTTTTTTTTTAAACAGCGTCAAAATTGTGCCGATTGTACATTTACGGTTGTGCAATTTTTTTTTACTGTGCTCTGCAAATAAAGAACCATTGATCCTGAAACATTAACCTTAATCCTTTTCCCGCAGATGTTTCCTGACCTGCCCACTGTTGCTCGCATTTTTGCTGTTTTGGTTCAAATTTACAGTATCTGCAGTTTTGTGGCGGCATGGTGGATCAGCGGTAGAGTTGCTGCTTTACAACAACCCGGGTTTATCAGGGCCAGAGGCCCTGGTTCGATCCTGACTATGGGTGCTGTCTGTATGGAGAAAACTAAACAAATTTACCTACAAACCTGTACGTCTTTGGAGTGTGGGAGGAAACCCGAGCACCCGGAGAAAACCCACGCGGGTCACGTTCTCCCCGTTCTCCCCGTGACCCGCGTGGGTTTTCTCCGGGTGCTCTGGTTTCCTCCCAGGGTAGGTAAATTAGTTCAGTTTAGAGATACAGCTCAGAAACAGGCCCTTCGGTCCACCGTGTCCGTGCCGCCCAGCGATCCTCGCACACTGACACTACCCTACACACCAGAGGCAATTTACAATTTTACCAAGCCAATTAACCTCCAATCCTGTGCATCTTTGGAGTGTGGGAGGAGACCGAAGATCTCGGAGAAAACCCACGCGGCCACAGGGAGAACATACAAACTCCGCACAGACAAGCACCCGTAGTCAGGATCGAACCAGGGACCCTGGTGCCCCAAAGCAGCAACACTACCGCTGCACCACCAGCTTGATAAAAATTGTAAATTGTCCCTAGTGGGTGTAGGATGGTGTCAATGTGCGGGGATCACTGGTCGGCACGGACTCGGTAGGCCAAAGGGCCTGTTCCTGCGCTGTATCTCTAAATTAAACTAAACTAAGCCTTAAAATGGGCCCTGGGAGTTGCTGAGGAGAAGCCAGGATGCCTGGTCTTCCAATTATACCTTTCCGCCCATGGGGAAAGCAGCTGAAAACTGCCCGGCTTCCATCCAGCAGCAGAGCAGAGATTGCAAACTCACCACATGGGAAATCACAGGCACAATGCCTTCATCCCATCACAGATCGGTACAATTTACTACTGGCCCATTGACCCACTTTCCCCATGGTCTGGTCAGTGTCATCCAGAAAATCCATTGCATCAGAATTGGTTTTGAAAATTCTAAGAAAAGATACAGGTTCTCAAAAAACAAAACTTGTCACTCAGAGGGTGGTGGGTAAAATGGAACGAGCTGCCAAAAGAGACCACGGAGGATGGTAATAACATTTAAAAGATCATGTACATAGACAATAGAGGGTGGTGGGTAAAATGGAACGAGCTGCCAAAAGAGACCACGGAGGATGGTAATAACATTTAAAAGATCATGTACATAGACAATAGACAATAGACAATAGACAATAGACAATAGACAATAGACAATAGACAATAGACGATAGATGCAGGAGTAGACCATTCGGCCCTTCGAGCCAGCAACACCATTTAATGTGATCATGGCTGATCATTCTCAATCAGTACCCCGTTCCTGCCTTCTCCCCATACCCCCTGACTCCGCTATCCTTAAGAGCTCTATCCATAGGAAAGGTTTAAGAGGCATATGAGCCAAATTCGGTCAATTGGGACTAGCGTAGATATGGCATCTTGGCCAGCATGGACAAGTTTGAAAACACACACCTCCAGATTCAGGGACAGCTTCTTCCTAGCTGTTATCAGGCAACTGAACCATCCTCTCATCAGCTAGAGAGTGGTCCTGAATTACTATCTACCTCATTGGGAAGCTACAAACTATCTTTTATCGGACTTTACTGGAGTTTATCTTGCACTAAATGTTATACCCTTTAACCTGTGCACTGTGGACAGCTTGATTGTAATCTTGTACAGCCTTTTCGTGGACTGCATAGCACGTAACAAAAGTTTAAAATTGTACCTCGGTACACCTGACAATAATAAACTAGACTCAGGTTGGGCCGAAGGACCTGTTTCCATGCTGTATGACTCTATGACTCTAAAACCACAAAATATCACCAACAAAAGCAACAAAACTCAGTTCTGTTCTGAACACAATGCTCCGAGGCAACGGGTTGCAGTGTGAGGAAACAAGACCACGTAAACATTTATGTGTCAGGAAGGAACTGCAGATGCTGGTATATACTGAAGAGAGACAAAAAGTGCTGGAGTAACTCGGCGGGTCAGGCAGCATCTCTGGAGAAAAGGGATGGGTGACATTCCGGGCCAGGACCCTTCGCCAGACTCTTAAACATGTATTTTAGTTTAGTTTAGACATACAGCATGGAAACTCCATGCCGACCATCGATCACCTGTTCACACTAGTTCTATGTTATACCACTTTGTTGTCCATTCCCTACACATTAGGGCCATTTTGTTTTCCTGAGGCCAATGTACGTACAAACCAGCAAGTCTTTGGGATTTTGCAGGAAACCGGAGCACCCAGAGGAAACCCACGGCGTCACAGGGAGAAAGTGCAAACTTCACAGTATAAGAAAATAACTGCAGATGCTGGTACAAATCGAAGGTATTTATTCACAAAATGCTAGAGTAACTCAGCGGGTCAGGCAGCATCTCGGGAGAGAAGGAATGGGCGACGTTTCGGGTCGAGACCCTTCTGAGGTCTCGACCCGAAACATCGCCCATTCCTTCTCTCCCGAGATGCTGCCTGACCCGCTGAGTTACTCCAGCATTTTGTGAATAAGTGCAAACTTCACAGTCTAGTCTAGTAACTCGAATGCCCGAGAATTAAGAAGGCAGCAGAAAGTGGTGGACATTGCCCAGCCCATCACGGGTATTGACCTCCCCACCATCAAAGGGATCAGCAGGAAGTGAAGCCGCAAGTAGGCAGTTAATATTGGCAAACACCCACACCGCCCTGGCCACATTTATCTCACGGGTATCATCGGGAAGGAGGTACAGCAATCCAGGAACCCTTCCCTCCAGGTTCAGAAAGAGCTTCATCCCATCAACCCCATCAATGCCACGGGTGTGGAGAGGATGATTCCACCAGTGGGAGATTCTAGGACCAGAGGCCATAATTTCAGAATAAAAGGACGTAGCTTTAGAAAGGAGACGAGAAGGAGTTTCTTTAGTCAGAGGGCGGTGAATCTGTGGAATTCATTGCCACAGACGGTTGTGAAGGCCAAGTCAATGGATATTTTTAAGGCGAAGATTGACAGATCTTGATTAGTAAGGGTGTCAGGGGTAATGGGGAGAAGGCAGGAGAATGGGATTGAGGGGGAAAGATAGATCAGCCGTGATTGAATGGCGTAGTATACGTGATGGGACGAATGACCAGTCACGTTATACTTCAGGCGGTCTAATGATCAGTAAACCCATAATGTCCCCTGGTTTTAACAAACCTGTCCTCTGGTTTAAGGCCGGCACAGTGCCGGATTCAATCTTGACTACGGGTGCTGTCTGTACGGAGTTTGCACGTTCTCTGTGGATTGTCACCTTGTCGTGGTGGAGAAGCTTGTGTGGTCCTGAGATCCTGAGAGCGATGCCGTCTGGAGCCACGCTCCTGGTAGGGTCACCCATGGCGGTGAGGTCGAGGGGGAGGTCCCTGACAAAGAGCAATCCAACCAAGACCTCAACGGTGGAACAGGCGGAGGATGATGGCTGACTTCAGTGGAGCGTCACAACGGCTGGGAAGGCGGATGAAGGCTGCAGCAGAAAAGGGTCCCCGGTCGTCTTGGACTCCATGCCACTGGTTTCTGACCCAGATCTGTCAAGGACCGTGTGGTGGCTGTCTGTGCATCAGTCTCCCCACGTTAAACAAAGTCACGCACAGCCGCCCGACCCTATAGAGAGAACAGTCATATTCGTTTCGAGTGACCGCCGATGATGACGCACGTTCTCCCAGTGACCGCGAGGTTTTTCTCCGGGTGCTCCGGTTTCCTCCCACACTTCAAAGGCCTACAGGCTTCCAGGTTAATTCACCCTCGAGTGTTGTGTAGGGGTGGTCGTTGGTCGGCGCTGACCCGGTGGGCCGATGGGCCTGTTTCCACGCCGTGCGTCTAAACCAAACTAACCCAAACCAAACGTAAAAGCCGCACGCTGTGTGGGATTGAAATTCCTCATCCCTTTATTTCGGGTTCAGTGGGAAAATTAACCTTTTGACCAGCGGGGGTGGGCCTTTGACCTTGGACCCGTGGGGGGTCAAACCTTGCTGCCTCCAGCCACTGTAAAGTGGAGAGCAGTCACCAGCGTTTCCGCTCCTCACTGCTGTCGGTGCCAGGCCAGTTTGCACATTAATCCAGTAACAATTAGGTGCCAGCAAGCAATGGAGTTTGCTTGATGATAGCCTTGGGCTGTGTGCTTGAAGCCTTAATCAGGAGTGTAAACTCTGCTATATTTCAATTTGGAGAGGCGCTCTTCCGCTCTGAGGCCCGCGGCAACGTGATAAATAAAACGCCTATTTACTTCATCGCCAACACTTAGACATCCAGTGCACTTACCAACACATCCCCCTAATAATAAGCAATCTGCAAACCCAGGCGTAAATCAACCTTTTTTTATGCCTGATGATTAGTGAAGCCATTTTCTTAACACCTGACAGAGAGAGGGAGAGAGAGAGAGAGAGAGAGAGAGAGAGAGAGAGAGAGAGAGAGAGAGAGAGAGAGAGAGAGAGAGAGAGAGAGAGAGAGAGAGAGAGAGAGAGAGGGAGGGAGGGAGGGAGGGAGGGAGGGATGGAGGGAGGGAGGGAGGGATGGAGGGAGGGAGGGAGGGAGAGAGAGAGAAAGCGAGAGAGAAAGCGAGAGAGAGAGAGAGAAATGCTAATCCACATTTAGAGGATTTGTTTTGTGTATCGACATGATTAACATGCACTGTTCCAAAGATCCCAAGGGAAATGAGGTGTACAGAGAAACCTAATGATGGCATGTCATAAACACGAAGGTCGGAAACATAACTATAACAAACTTTTTTTCCCAGTGTTTTTGGTTTTGTATATGTTTTTTTAATACTGAATGATTTTTTTTGAAATTTGACACAAAACCTTTTCAGTAGAAAAAGAACATTTTTTAAAATCCATTTCTAAGTCTGAAGATGGGGGTCTCGGCCCGAAACGTCACCCGTTCCTTCTCTCCAGAGATGCTGCCTGTCCCGCTGAGTTACTCCAGCATTTTGTGTCCGTCTTCGGTGTAAAACAATATATAGTTTCCGTCAACAGCCACGCAGAAAAAAACAGTTGGAAAAAGGCAAATATGTGAAGCAGAGTGAAATGTAAACAAAGGTGGGAAGCTAAACTAAAATCGCATTTTTATTGGATTATTTTGGGATTAAATGATTCATACAGTATCTGTGGTACTGCCTCACCCTTCCTGAATCAAGTGAAGTCAATTTGTGGTGGGTATGTCGTTTATAATCTGCAAATCAATAGCAGACCCCACGGATGATAACAATGTGTGTAAATGACTCCATAAACATTCATTAACCAGTTCCAGGTGACAAAGAATCAGAGGTGCTGTAAAGTGCATCCTGACTTGGAGGTGGCTGATGTAAAACTGCTGAAGATGCTCTTCTGTGAACATAGAAAATGCATTGCCTGCAAAATATCAGGCATTACAGCTACTGAGGTTGCTTTAGGTTTACTCCGGGCTGGCCTGATTATTCCATTGTATGGATGGAACAGTGGCACAGCTGTAGAGTTGCAGCCTTACTACGCCAGAGACCCGGGTTCGATCCTGACTACGGGTGCTGTCTGCATGGAGTTTGCACGTTCTCCCCGTGACCGCGTGGGTTTTCTCCAGGTTATCCGGTTACCTCCCACACTCCAAAGATATACAGGTTTGTAGGTTAATTTGGCTTTGGTGAAAATTGTAAATTGTCCCTAGTCTATAGGATAATGCTAGTGTACGAGGTGGTCGCCGGTTGGCGTGGACTCGGTGGGCCGAAGGGCCTGTTTCCGCGCTGTACCTCTTAAAACTAAACAAAATTATTATTGACGTGCATAGTGAGGTACAGTGAAAAGCTTTGTATTGCATGCTGTCCAGTCAAATCAGATAATAACACACGTGCTTACAATCAATCCAAACTCGAGTACGTATTCGTTTGAAATCTGGGCATCAGTGAATTTGTACCGTGCCTGGAGAAGGAAAGCAGGATTATGTGGATACGCTGTTCACCAAGAAGGCCAGGTTGGGCCAGGGATGAGGTCGGGTTGAAGCCTCGAAAGGGGAAGGGCCAAGGACGGAGCCTCAGGGGTCGTGTCAGGTCGAGGTGGACGGGCCGCGTTGCTGAGAACAAAGGTTGACCCGCAGAGAATGTCACACCCTGGCCACTTCCTCTTCTCCCCTCTCCCATCAGGCAAAAGGTACAGAAGTGTGTAAACGCACACCTCCAGATTCAGGGACAGTTTGTTCCCAGCTGTCATCCGGCAACTGAATCATCCTACCACAGCCAGAGAGCAGTCCTGACCTACAGTCCACCTCATTGGTGACCATCGGACTATCTTTGATCGGCCTTTGCTGGCTTTACCTTGCACTAAATGTTATTCCCTTATCATGTATCTACACTGTAAAAGGCTCGATTGTAATCATGTATTGTCTTTCTGCTGACTGGTTAGCACACGACAAAATGTTTGAAATAGACAATAGGTGCAGGAGTAGGCCATTCGGCCCCTCGAGCCAGCACCGCCATTCACCGTGTTCATGGCTGATCATCTACAATCAGTATCCCGTTCCTGCCTTCTCTCCATATCCCTTGACTCCGCTATCATTAAGAGCTCTATCTAACTCTCTCTTGAAAGCATCCAGGGATTTGGCCCTTGTCCATTTTCCTAGTTACATCCTCAAAGAATCCCAAAAGATTAGTCAAGCATGATTTCCCCTTTGTAAATCCATGCTGACTCGGAACGATCCTGTTACTGCTATCCAAATGTTCCGCAATTTCTTCTTTTATAATTGACTCCAGCATCTTCCCCACCACCGATGTCAGGCTAACTGGTCTATAATTTCCTGTTTTCTCTCTCCCTTCTTTCTTAAAAAGCGGGATAACATTAGCTACCCTCCAATCCACAGGAACTGATCCTGAATCTATAGAACATTGGAAAATGTTCTCGTACCTCTGTACAATAGACAATAGGTGCAGGAGTAGGCCATTCGGCCCTTCGAGCCAACACCGCCATTCAATGTGATCGTGGCTGATCATCTACAATCAGTACCCCGTTCCTGCCTTCTCCCCATACCCCCTGGCTCCGCTATCCTTAAGGGCTCTACTAACTCTCTCTTGAAAGCATCCAGAGAATTGGCCTCCACTGCCTCCTGAGGCAGAGAATTCCACAGATTTAAAACTCTCTGACTGAAAAAGTCTTTCCTCATCTCCGTTCTAAATGGCTTACCCCTTATTCGTAAACTGTGGCCCCTGGTTTTGGACTCCCCCAACATTGGGAACATGTTTCCTGCCTCTAACGTGTCCAATCCCTTAATAATCTTATATGTTTCAATAAGATCCCCTCTCATCCTTCTAAATTCCAGTGTATACAAGCCTACAGATACCCTGTAGCTCGGTACATGTGACAATAAACTAAATTGAACTAAGAACAAAGGGGGAGGGGGGGCGCTGAGAACTGGTGTGGGGGGTTGTCAAAAACTTAGGAGGAACCAGGTTGGGGGGGGGGGGGGGGGGGGGTGAAGAAGGGATGAGTACTTTTGGTAACTTTGTGTGCCTTCGCAGCGACACTTTTGTGTACTTTGCACGCAAAAACAAAGAATCCCACTGCACCTAGTGAGGTACAAGTTTCAATAAAGCATCATCATCATAAGGGGGTTGGAGTGAGGCTGGGAATAAGGGGCTACAGCAACTGTGCAGTCAGTAAAAACAAATCCGCACTACAGGCCACTAAAACGTCTCAATAATCGAGAAAAAAAAAATCCAAACGTGATTTTATTGCCTCAATTTACGGTCATCATCGTCTGAAACACAAGTGCTTCGGAGGAGGTTGAGTGAGACCCATTAACGGTGAGAAAAATTACACCGTCCAGATAAATGCAGGCGAGCAAAATGTTCACGTCCCTTGTTGCAGAAATAAACAACAGGCGGGGGGGAGCAGTGCTTTAATGTGCAAAGGGTAGTTAGCACCAGTAGTTGTTGATGGGTTAATTGTTATTTTTATTCCACCTCCTGACTGCCGACACAGTGCGAGGGGGGAGAATCTGGTTGCTAAACACCTCAATGATATACGACATCATTTATTGAAACACAAAATGTATCCACGTGTTACAAACAGCAGTAAAATCTACACCCATCTATTTTAGTCTGAAAGGCACGTTTTAATGACATTTCCAGCGCATCAATAAATTACAATTGGCAGCATCACCCGGCTCTAATTTACACGTTATATAATGAATAAAATAGTCAAAACGACACGTGGAAAGGCAAGGGATGTACCATTCCCCCTTCTTTCAAATGGCACGGACAAGTCTATCATCCAACCCTTGGGTCGTTTGACCTGCCTTCAGTAGTTCTAATCTCAAACGGGGGTGGATTTAAGTGGAGGGCCGCGTATAATCTCTATTGAACCATTACCTTAGGACAAACTGCTTACAGACCCTACTTATTAAAGCCGACTCTGCTTCCCCGTCCCCAATGCAATCAGAGACCACTGGGGAGATGGTGTAAACAAAGAAATGGTTTAACGCCTTTCATTCTCAATAGCACCAATGGGCCACGATTTCCTTTTAGTTCTTTGACAAGATCTCAGGTGGAATTACATGGATTAAAGGGGGGTAGCAAATGAGGATCGTGTATAAAATGAGTCGGGCAGGGGGGGGGTGGGGACCCTGCATGTTCCGAGTGTGGAAATGAGATGCACATTTAAATCTCATCCATCCACCGCCTGAGACCACAACCGTGTACCTGCCTGCTTAGCCCAAGGATTAATTAATTGAGGCTTCAGGAGACTATTGGAAGAGCATTATTGCATTTGATACTCTACATCTGTGATTTAAAGCTCTTTTCAGTCCCCTGTCCACAAGGGAGGATTCTTAACAAGGAAATTAGCATTCAGCTTAGAGTGAGGCACTGGAACAGTGAACGGATAGAAATATTAATGATGCCTGTGCACCAGCCAGTCCATAAATCCTGACCCCTTCCCTGCTCAACCACTCTAACCACATCGCCCCAGGGAGATATACACAGGGGGCAATTCCTAATACACATAATGATTTAAAAAAGAAACTGTTAGATAAGCACACACACACACACACGTAATGTATTTGTATATGCTAAACAACATATAGAAGAATCCAGGTTTGGTTTAGTTTAGAGACACAGTGCAGAAACAGGCCCTTTGGCCCACCGACCAGAGATCACCCTCGTACACTTAACACTATCCTACACACACTAGGGACAATTTACAATTACACCAAGCCAAATTAGCCTACAAAACCTGTACGTTTTTAGGGTGTGGGAGGAAACTGGAAGAAAACCCACTCAGTCACGGGGGAGAACGTACAAACTCCGTACAGACAGCACCCTTAGTCAGGATCGAACCGGGATCTCTGACGCTGTGAGGCAGCAACTCTACCGCTGCGCCACCGCGCCGCCCTTGTGTGGTTTACCGCCAAGCTGTAAAGGGAAACTACACAGGGAGAGTGCTGTCTGTACAGAGTTTGTACGTTCTCCCCATGACCGCGTGGGTTTTCTCCGAGATTTTCAGTTTCCTCCCGCACGCCAAAGACGTACAGGTTTGTAGGTTAATTGGCTGGTATAAGAAGTAAATTGGCCCTGGTGTGTGTAGGATAGTGTAAATGTGCGGGAATTGCTGGTCGGTGTGGACTCGGTGGGCCGAAGGGCCTGTTTCTGCGCTGTATCTCTAAAACTAAAAACTAAAAAGAGAATGCGGATGCTAGAATTTTGAGCAAAACACAAAGTACTGGAGAAATTCAGCTGGTCAAGCAGCATCTGTGGAGGGAAATGGGCAGATGATGTTTTGGGTCTAAAAAAGGGTCGTGACCCGAGCCGTTGCCTGTCCATTCCCTCCACAGATGGTGCCTGACCCGCTGAGTTCCTCCAGCACTTTGTGTTTTGCAATTAATAAGATGTAATTTTCAGTAAACCGAGTAATATCCCCGAGCATGAAGGAACACTGAACATAATTGTTTGGGATTTTTGGATTGAAAGGAATGAGGTCAAAACCTTGGCCTCTACCACTTCCTTTGGCAGCTTGTTCTACAGATGCAACACAGAAAGCATTTTATCAGGATGCATCACAGCTTGGTTTGGGAACAGCTCCGTCCAAGACTGCAAGAAATTATGGACGCAGCCCAGACCATCACACAAACCAACCTCCCTTCCATTGACTCCATTTACACCTCACGCTGCCTCGGCAAGGCCAGCAGCATAATCAAGGACGAGTCTCACTCCTGGCAACTCCCTCTTCTCCCCGCTCCCATCGGGCAAAAGGAAAAGAGGTGTGAAAACGCACACCTCCAGATTCAGGGACAGTTTCTTCCCAGCTGTTATCAGGCAACTGAACCATCCTACCACAACCAGAGAGCAGTACTAAACTACTATCTACCTCATTGGTGACCCTCGGACTGTCTTTGATCGGACTTTGCTGGCTTCACCTTGCACTAAACGTTATTCCCTGATCATGTATCTATACACTGTAAATGGCTCGATTGTAATCATGTATTGTTTATCCACTGACTGGTTAGCACGCAACAAAAGCTTTTCACTGTACCTCGGTACACATGACAATCAAGTAAACTGAACTGAACTGAACTCTTCCTCGTACCCCTCACCTTCTCTGATCCCCTGGCAGTGTGTTCTTCCCAGTTACATTCTTGTGAGTCTTTTCTGTATCATTTGCAGCTGAATAACATTATAGCCAGAACTCCACACAATACTCCAAGTGTGGTCTCACCAATGTCTTGTGCAGTTGTAACACAATATCCCAACTCTTGTAGTTGATTGCCAGGATCAGTGAAGGCAAACCTGTTAGATGTATTCTTCATCACCATGTCTACCTTCGTCTCCACTTTCAGAGTGGCAACTAGTACTCCTCGGTCTCTCTGTCCTACAACACTCTCCAGGGCTCTGCCACTTACTGCATCTGTCCTTCTCCGTTCTAACCTACCAAACATGTTTGTCCCAAGTTAAATTCCGTGTCTCCCTGTGGCTTTAGCCCGTCAAGTCCTGGTAAATCTTCTCTGTACCTTTGCCATCTTCAGAGGACATGCCCTGAAATGTTGTAATGGTTGAAAAAAATTGCAAATATTGAAAAAGACGAACATTTGAATCATTTTTGTCAAAGTAATTTGTAGTACAAGGCAACACAGACGGGAGCAAATTTCCCAATGGTTCAAAGATTAATAGCGAAAAACCATGAGTGGAAAAGGACACTGAGAGATTTGAGGGTAGGAGGTGCTTTTTAACTCAGAATAGTGAACCGTGGAATTCACCTCCAAGAAGAATACAGGTAAAGATTGTGCCAAGATTTAGTGTTTAGTTCAGTTTCGTTTAGTTTAATTTATTGTCACCTGTACCAAGTTACAGTGAAAAGCTTTTGTTGTGTGCTCGACAGTCAGTGGAAAGACAATACATGATTACAATCGCGCCATTTACAGTGTACATAGCATAGTTAAAGTAAAAATGCTGCTGTTGGAGTGGAGGTTTAAAAGAGTGGAGCGATTATAATGCGTGATTGCAGATCCACTTCTGTGACCAGCACACAAAGAGTCACCTGGCTTGGACACAATCTCATAGAGTAGAGGGATAATAGACAATAGATGCAGGAGTAGGCCATTCAGCCCTTCGAGCCAGCACCGCCATTCAATGCGATCATGGCTGATCACTCTCAATCAGTACCCCGTTCCTGCCTTCTCCCCATACCCCCTCACTCCGCTATCCTTAAGAGCTCTATCCAGCTCTCTCTTGAAAGCATCCAACGAACTGGCCTCCACTGCCTTCTGAGGCAGAGAATTCCACACCTTCACCACTCTCTGACTGAAAAAGTTCTTCCTCATCTCCGTTCTAAATGGCCTACCCCTTATTCTTAAACTGTGGCCCCTTGTTCTGGACTCCCCCAACATTGGGAACATGTTTCCTGCCTCTAATGTGTCCAATCCCCTAATTATCTTATATGTTTCAATAAGATCCCCCCTCATCCTTCTAAATTCCAGTGTATACAAGCCTAATTGCTCCAGCCTTTCAACAGAAGAAATCTGAGAATAGTTTGGACATTCATGATTAAAGTTATTTGATTCTCAGGGAAGTAGGACACCAAGACCAGTTGAACAATAAGACCCCTTTAGATCTTACAATTTTCATGAACAACAAGTAGCCTAAATTTAGCTGATAGCATGAAAGTTGTACAATTTTACATTGACAGCTAGTTCCTCTGTCCCTCTCTTTCCCCTCCCCCTTCCCAGTTCTCCCACTGTCTTCCTGTATCCAACCACATCCTATCTTTGTCCCACCCCCTCCCCTGACATCAGTCTGAAGAAGGGTCTCGGCCTGAAACGTCACCCATTCCTTCTCTCCTGAGATGCTGCCTGACCCGTTGAGTTACTCCAGCATTTTGTGATACCTTCTTTCGTGCAAAATATCGCAAAATTTCTTCTCAGCTGTGTTTTTGGTTATCATCTTTGGCAGGTACCTGTGGCAACTTCACCGCCGCTATGTATCGTTAGATTATGCTATTAGTGGTTTCATCCTATCTATTAAATCTAGTCAGTACAAGCTGTAGTGCCAAGAATAAAGATAGCGTTGATGTCTATATTCTGATTATGTGAGAGTGATCGTCGCCCTGCTTTCTAGTATGCTTTTCGTAGCATTTCATCGAAGAATGTGCTGTTGTTGTTAAGGTGGAAAGACAATAGACAATAGGTGCAGGAGTAGGCCATTCAGCCCTTCGAGCCAGCACTGCCATTCAATGCGATCATGGCTGATCACTCTCAATCAGTACCCCGTTCCTGCCTTCTCCCCATACCCCCTCACTCCGCTATCCTCAAGAGCTCTATCCAGCTCTCTCTTGAAAGCATCCAACGAACTGGCCTCCACTGCCTTCTGAGACAGAGAATTCCACACCTTCACCACTCTCTGACTGAAAAAGTTCTTCCTCATCTCCGTTCTAAATGGCCTACCCCTTATTCTTAAACTGTGGCCCCTTGTTCTGGACTCCCCCAACATTGGGATCGCCCTCCATAGAAAGAGTATAGAGAGGATTTACGAGGAAGTTGCCAGGAACTGAGGGCCCGAGCTTTCGGGAGAGATTGGGCAGGCTAGGACAATGTACCTTGGAGCGCAGAAGGATGAGGGGTGATCTTGTAGAGGTGTATAAAATCATGAGAGATCGGGTAGATGCACAGTCTTTTACCCAGAGTTGGGGGAATCAAGAACCAGAGGACAATGGTTTAATTCAGTTCAGTTCAGTTCAGCTTTATTGCCGTCCAAAAAAAAAAAAGTCTTTTGGACGAAATTCCATTACCCACAGTCCAACAATAAGAGTAATAAAATAAGCAATAACACACACAATCACAAACCAACACAAAACAAAAAAAAGAAACATCCATCACAGTGAGTCTCCTCCAGTCACCTCCTTACTGTGATGGAAGGCCAGAATGTATTTTCTCTTCCCCTGCCGTTTAAGATGAGAGAATTTTTTTTAATAGGAACCTGAAGGGTAACTTTTTCCACACAGAGGTTGGTGGGTATATGGAACAAGCTGCCAAAGGAGGTGGTTGAGGCAGATACTATAACAACATTTAAAAGACATTTGGACAGGTATGTGGATAGGAAAGGTTTAGAGAGGCAAGGGCCAAACGTGGGCAGGTGGGACTAGAGGACATGAGGCATTAACAGTAACAGTGGAGAGTTGTTGTTTTTTGAATAGAAGTCTGTAATCAGTGATGTTCCACAGGAATGGTGCTGGAACCTCTGTTGTTTATCATATGTATAAATGATTTAGATGAGAATGTCAAAACAAGGAACTGCAGATGCCGGTATACCAAGGAAAGATACAAAATGCTGGAGTAACTCAGCGGGTCAGGCAGCATCTCTGGAGGCACAGAGGAGGAGCAGTGACAGAGGGTCTCACAGGACTCCCATCGGAGAGAACAGGGGAGAACTTCTTCATCGTTCATAAGTTCGGCAAGTCTACTCCGCCATTCAATCATGGCTGATCTATCTCTCCCTCCTAACCCCATTCTCCCGCCTTCTCCCCATAACCCCATAAGTAGGTATACCTTGATGGGATTCTGCAGTGGAGCATTAAAAATGTAGAAACAAGGGGTGTGGGAAGGAACTGCAGATGCTGGTTTACACCAAAAGATAGACACGAAATGCTGGAGTAACTCAATGGGACAGGAAGCATCTCTGGAGAGAAGGAATGGGTGATGTTTCGGGTCTCGACCTGAAACATTACCCATTCCTTTTCTCCAGAGATGCTGCCTGTCCCGTTGAGTTACTCCAGCATTTTGTGCCTAACTTCTGTACAAACAAGGAACCGTAGATGCAGGTTTACCAAGGTAAGACGCAAAATGCTGGCAATCAGTCTATCAGTTTAATATTTCAAGCCTTTATACATTAGGAACGTAAAATATAAAATGACACCTATAACCCGGATGTATTATTACAGTGGCCTCCTGCAATATAAGATTATTAAGGGGTTGGACACGTTAGAGGCAGGAAACATGTTCCCAATGTTGGGGAAGTCCAGAACAAGGGGCCACAGTTTAAGAATAAGGGGTAGGCCATTTAGAACTGAGATGAGGAAAAACTTTTACAGTCAGAGAGTTGTGCATCTGTGGAATTCTCTGCCTCAGAAGGCAGTGGAGGCCAATTCTCTGAATGCATTCAAGAGAGAGCTAGATAGAGCTCTTAAGGATAGCGGAGTCAGGGGGTATGGGGAGCAGGCAGGAACGGGGTACTGATTGAGAATGATCAGCCATGATCACATTGAATGGCGGTGCTGGCTCGAAGGGCCAAATGGCCTCCTCCTGCACCTAGAGAAAACCCATTCGGTCACAGGACGAAAACGTGCAAACTCCGTGCAGACAGCACCCGCAGTCAGGATCGAACCTGGGCCCCTGGCGCTGTCAGGCAGCAACTCTGTCGTTGCGCCACCGTACCGCCTCTGTAGAGATCAGTGTGGTATGAGGAAGCACCTGCCTCCGCACATTGTCTCTATGTGCAGATGGAGCTCAGACAGACCCCATTAACTGATAGCACAACACTGTGCTCTGTGCTCTAAGTAGTGGAGCCACCTACCCGACATCAATTTAAAATATTCTGCACAGGATTGGTTTCAAACAGTGAGCAAAGAATTAAGCGTGCTTGAGCAATTAATTGAGATATTAATGTAATTACCACCCCCGCCCCCGCCCCCACCCCCGCTCACCCCTACAGTAGCGCAGTGACATAAAGAAACAAAACGCAAGCTGCAGTATTAACGTACTGTTGGCTGCACAAAGGAACATGACTCCAGCCTTGCAAACACTGATGAGCTATGAAACTACATCTATCAGTTAAGAACCTGCTAAGTACATTTCTTTGATGAATGTAGAAGCACATTATGAAGATATTGAGGCGGCACGATGGCCCATCGGTAGAGTTGCTGCCTTACAGCGCCAGAGAGCTGGGTTCGATTCTGACTACGGGTGCTGTCTGTACAGAGTTTGTACGTTCTCCCCGTGACCTGCGTGGGTTTTCTCCGAGGTCTTTGGTTTCCTCCCACACTCCAAACACGTACAGGTTTGTAGGTTAATTGGTGTCATTGTAAATTGTCCCTGGTGTGTGTAGGATAGTATTAGTGTGCGGGGATCGCTGGTCGGTGCGGACTCGGTGGGCCGAAGGGCCTATTTCTGCTTTGTATCTCTAGACTAAACTTAAAAAAACATAAGCTAGCAAGTTCATTTTACCCACTCTTTCAAGAAGAATCACCTGCTGTCTTTGTTTAGTTTAGTTTAGTTTAGTTTAGTTTATAGATACAGTGTGGAAACAGGCTTTGATTAGTACGGGTGTCAGGGGTTACGGGGGGGAAGACAGGAGAATGGAGTTAAGAGGGAAAGTTAGATCAGCCATGATTGAATGGCAGAGTAGACTTGATGGGCCGAATGGCCTAATTCTGCTTCTATCACTTATGTATTTATGATTCCGCGCCGACCAACGATCCCCGCACACTAGCACTATCCTACAAACTAGGGACAATTTACAATCTTTACTGAAGCCAATTAACCTACAAACTTGTACATCTTTGGAGCATGGGAGGAAACCGGAGCACCAGTGAAAATGTACAAAATCTGTACCGACAGCACCCATAGTCAGGATCGAACCTGGGTCTCTGGCGCTGTAAGGCAGCAACTCTACCCCTGTGCCACCATGCCACCCTTTCAATTCTTAGTCGTCAGTGCAGACCAACAATGATGGATTGATGTGTAGGAAAGAACTGCAGGTGTTGGTTTAAATCGAAGGTAGATATGAAAATGCTGGAGTAACTCAGCGGGTCAGGCAACATCTCTGGAGAGAACGTCATCTATTCCTTCTATCCGGAGATGCGGCCTGAGAGATAGACAATAGACAATAGTCAATAGGTGCAGGAGGAGGCCATTTGGCCCTTCGAGCCAGCACCGCCATTCAATGTGATCATGGCTGATCATTCTCAGTACCCCGTTCCTGCCTTCTCCCTATACCCCCTGACTCCACTATCCTTAAGAGCTCTATCTAGCTCTCTCTTGAATGTATTCAGAGAATTGGCCTCCACTGCCTTCTGAGGCAGAGAATTCCACAGATTCACAACTCTCTGACTGAAAAGGTTTTTCCTCATCTCAGTTCTAAATGGCCTACCCCTTATTCTTAAACTGTGGCCCCTTGTTCTGGACTCCCCCAACATTGGGAACATGTTTCCTGCCTCTAACGTGTCCAACCCCTTAATAATCTTAGACGTTTTGATAAGATCTCCTCTCATCCTTCTAAATTCCAGTGTATACAAGCCTAGTCGCTCCAGTCTTTCAACATATGATAGTCCCGCCATTCCGGGAATTAACCTAGTAAACCTCCGCTGCACGCCCTCAATAGCAAGAATATCCTTCCTCAAATTTGGAGACCAAAACTGCACACAGTACTCCAGGTGCGGTCTCACTAGGGCCCTGTTCAACTGCAGGAGGACCTCTTTGCTCCTATACTCAACTCCTCTTGTTATGAAGGCCAACGTTCCATTGGCTTTCTTCACTGCCTGCTGTACCTGCATGCTTCCTTTCAGTGACTGAGGTGCTGAGTTACTCCAGCATTTTGTGTCCAGCTTTGGTGGAGGATTAGAGCTGGGGGTCAATAGTGCATTCGTGATGCCTTATCTTCAGCTGGCACCAGCGATGTCAGCATGTTTGCAGGGAAAGATAGCAGGAACTGTCAGGGACACTCTCTGAAAAGAGGGAGTCATTTACAAAGTGTTATTGGTGTTCATGAATCAGTTGACGGTGAATAAATTAATAATGTGATCAGTCAGTACATGGTGCAGAACAATTGCAGAAATCAGCAGTCTTGTGGTCATTGGTGAACATTCACAATTCATGCACAGAGAGAAGTCCCACTTACTACTCGTCTTACGCCCATCAGTTATAGGAGCAGAATTAGGCCATTCGGCCCATCAAGTCTGCTCTGCCATTCAATCACGGTTGATCTATCTCTTGCTCTCAACCCCATTCTCCTGCCTTCTCCCCATAACCCCTGGCACGCTTACCACTCAAGAATCTGTCAATCTCCGCCTTAAAAATATCCAATGACTTGGTGTCCACCAATGAACCCCACAGATTCACCACCCTCTGACGAAAGAAATTCCTTCTACAATACAATACAATACAATACAATATCCTTTATTGGCATTGTACAAGTACAACGAGATTTTGAACGTCGCTTCCATATCGACGCTATCAAATCAAATATTTAAATAAATCACGGCAAAAATGAAAACAACAAAAGGGGGGGGGGGGGGAGGGAGGAAAAAGAAAAAGGGGGAACAAGGTAAAGTGCAAAAAAAGGTTGATGCAGGGGTCAGTTGTGCCAGATGACCCTGGGGGCAGAGACAGTTCATGGTGGGCTCTCAGCAGGACCAATTCAGAGCAGCTATAGCTTTAGGGATGAAGCTGTTCCTTAGTCTGTAGGTGCAGGCCTAGAAGGCCTTGTACCGTCTGCCAGATGGAAGTAGTTCAAACAGACGGTGGCAAGGGTGTGTGGAGTCCTTCGTAGATGCTGGTGGCTTTCCTGAGGCAGCGTGCTTCTCATCTGATTTCTAAAGGTACGTCCTTTCATTCAGAGGCTGTACGCTCTGGTCCGAGACTCTCTCACTAGTAGAAACATCCTCTCCACATCTACTTGAAGTCCCCCTTCATCCTTCTCAACTCCAGCGAGCGCAGGCCCAGTGTTGTCAAACGCTCACCATATGTTAATCCAATCATTCCTGGGATCATTCTTGTAAACCTCCTCTGGACCCTCTCCAGAGCCAGCACATCCTTCCTCAGATATGGGGCCCAAAACTGTTCACAATACTCCAAATGCGGTCTGACCAGCGCCTTACAAAGCCTCACCATTACATCCCTATAAGTCTTCGTCATGGTCAGCTTGATGAAGCTGTTTTGATAGCCATAAAACATATTATAACATGATGACAGTTGAGACCAATGGAAGTCTGACGGATGAGAAGAGTGGGCCAGTGGGAGGGGGGGCTATGGTATTGCCTCCAGCGCCTGCAAGGTCGGTTGCAGGAGGCTCCCCCAGGACCCAGTGGCGGCCGGTCGGGCGAGGAGAGCGACGTTGGGTCATGGGCCTGCAGCAGCCTGCGGCCTACCTGGGTTTACCTGCTCCAGTGCAAGGGCGGCACGGTGGCGCAGCGGTAGAGTTGCTGCCTTACAGCGAATGCAGCGCCGGAGACTAAGGTTCGATCCTGACTACGGGCGCCGGCTGTATGGAGTTTGTACGTTCTCCCCGTGACCTGCGTGGGTTTTCTCCGAGATCTTCGGTTTCCTCCCACACTCCAAAGACGTACAGGTATGTAGGTTAATTGGCTGGGTAAAATGTAAAAATTGTCCCTAGTGTTTGTAGGATAGTGTTAATGTGTGGGGATCGCTGGGCGGTGCGGACTCGGTGGGCCAAAGAGCCTGTTTCCGCGCTGTATCTCTAAATCGAAATCGAAATCTACTTACAGCAGGTGGACCCGACTCTGGACAGTTTCTTTGTAAACGGCGCCAAAATAAGGTGACTGTGCATTTTTGGGTTGTGCGAATGAATTTCACTGTGCTGTACATACGTCACAATAAAGATCCGGGAGTGGCACAGTGGCTCAGCGGTAGAGTTGCTGCCTTACAGCACCAAAACCCAGCTTCGATCCTGACCACGGGTGCTGTCTGTACACAGTTTGGAAGTTCTCCCTGTGACTGGCTGGGTTTTCCCCGGGTGCTCCGGTTTCCTCCCACACTCCAAAGACTACAGGTTTGTAAGTTAAAAATTGTAGATTTCCCCCAGTGTGTGTAGGATAGTGCTCGTGTACGGGGATCGCTGGGCGGCGCGGACTCGGTGGGCCGAAGGGTCTGTTTCCACGCTGTATCTCTAAATTAAACTAAAAACTAAATGAAACCATTGAACCATTAAAAGCTTATTTTATATTGTGGTGGATTGGGTGATTATTTTTTATAACTGTGTTCGTAGCGTTTATTTGATGCTGCATGTAACTGCCTAGATTTCAGGTTTGTTCTCAACTGTTTTCCTGTGATGCTGCCTGACCTGCTGAGTTACTCCAGCACTTTGTGTCCTTTGGTGTATCAACCGGCTTCTGCAATTCCTTGTTGCTACCACAACCATAGGTTCTATAGGATGTGGGTACGATTTGCACTTTTCACCCGCCATCCTTAATTGCCCTCCAAGTGGCGATGAACTATTTTCTTGAACATCTGCAATCCTTGAGCTGAAGATATTCCCACAGTACTGTTGGATAGAGTCCTAGGTGCAGCTCAGCAATATATTGGTTGGTGTGGACTCGGTGGGCCAAAGGGCCTGTTTCAACACTGTATCTCTAAACTGAACTAAATGAAACTAAACTCATTCTGCCACTTGACATCTTCATTATTCACAGTACTTGATATATCGAAAGTATCCACTCAAGGTGCAAGGATCTCCAGTAGACCAATTTTATCTGCTTTAAAGATTTGATAAGCAAGTCAACGCTGTGGTAAAAGCCAGCTTCTTCCAACTTTGAACCATAGCTAAAATCAAACCTTTCCTCCAATTCGACGACACAGAAAAAATCATTCACGCTTTCATTTCCTCCCGCCTAGACTACTGCAACTCCCTATACACTGGGATCAGCCAATCTTCCCTGTCCCGCCTGCAACTGGTCCAAAACGCCGCAGCGAGACACCTGACGGGTACCTGTAAAAGGGACCACATCACCTCGATTCTGGCCTCTCTCCACTGGCTCCCTGTATGGTACAGAATCAACTTCAAGCTCCTCCTATTCACGTATAAAGCCCTAAATGGACATTCCCCCCCCACATCAAAAATCTTCTAACCCCCCTCTCTATCTCCAGGTCCCTCAGGTCAGCCGACTTGGGGCTACTCACTATCCCGCGGTCTAGGCTTAAGCTCAGGGGTGACCGCGCTTTTGCGGTTGCAGCTCCTAGACTGTGGAACAGCATCCCTCTCCCCATCAGAACTGCCCCCTCCATCGACTCCTTTAAGTCCAGGCTCAAAACCTATTTCTACTCCCTAGCGTTTGAGGCTCATTGAGGAGGCGCTGTGAACTGTTTGCGTGCTACTGTATGTTTCATTTTTTTCCTTAGTACCTAATCAGATTTACAGCACTTTGGTCAACGTGGGTTGTTTTTAAATGTGCTATACAAATAAAATTGACTTGACTTGACTTGACTTGACTTCCCCAGGTAGGTCTTCGGATTTTCATGATCTAAATTCTAGAAAAATAGGTTGGCACGGTGGCGCAGCGGTAGAGTTGCTGCCTTACAGCGCCAGAGACCCGGGTTTGATCATGACTATGGGTGCTGTCAGTGTGAAGTTTGTACGTTCTCCCCGTGACCGCGTGGGTTTTCTCCGGGTGCTCCGGGTTTCCTCCCACACTCCAAAGACGAGCAGGTTTGTAGGCTAATTGGCTTCGGTAAAAATGGTAAATGATCCCTAGTGTGTGTAGGATAGTGTTAGTGTGTGGGACGACCAATCTCAGCATGGACTCGGTGGGCCCTGTTTCCACACTGTATCTCTAATCTAAATTATACTAAACTAAACTCATTCTATCTGTTGGCATCTTCATTCACTGAACTTGATATATTCTGGGCACCGTATTATAGGAAAGATATTGTCAAGCTTGAAAGGGTTCAGAGAAGATTTACGAGGATGTTGCCAGGACTAGAGAGTGTGAGCTATATGGAGAGGTTGAGTAGGCTGGATCTCTCTTCCCTGGAGCACAGGAGAATGAGAGGAATAGATCGGGTAGATGCACAGAGTCTCTTGCCCAGAGTAGGGGAATCGAGGACCAGAGAACACAGGTTCAAGGTGAAGGGGAAAAGATTTAATAAGAATCTGAGGGGTAATTTTTTCCACACAAAGGGTGGTGGGTGTACGGAACAAGCTGCCAGAGGAGGTACTCGAGGCAGGGACTAGCCCTACGTTTGAGAAACAGTTAGACAAATACATGGATAGGACAAGTTTGGAGGGATATGGACCAAGCACAGGCAGGTGGGACTGGTGTAGCTGGGACATGTTGGTCGGTGTGGGCGAGTTGGACCGAAGGGCCTGTTTCCACACTGTATCACTCTATGACTCTATGAGTTTATCTAAAGTATCCACTCAAGGTAGGAGTACTCTCGTAGATCATTTCCCCAGGTAGGTCTTGTATACATTTGGTCTCATCGACTATTTGGCAACAGTTGCCAAAAGATATAATTATCTTTATGACTTGAGAAATCCTTAATATGTAGCCTGGATCGCCATTGTCTCGGTGTCACCTGCAGGCTCGGAGCTGTCCGCATTAACTGCGCACAGAGGCTAATAACTCTTATCAATAGCGACAGAAGTTCTAATTATATACTGTATCTGGTACATTACCCAGCTGTGCCATCCACTCACTTGCAACAGTCTCTGCTTCAGCTGTTTATTAAATACAATTTTCCATCATTGTGTTTCCACCATGTGTCATCCACACTCTCACTCTGACTCACTGTGGATACGTACCTTCATTCTTCCAAATGGTGACCGATTGGGAGAAGGGGAGATGCAACGTGACCTGGGTGTCATGGTGCACCAGTCATTGAAAGCAAGCATGCAGGTGCAGCAGGCAGTCAAGAAAGAGGATTTGAGTTTAGGAGCAGGGAGGTTCTGCTGCAGTTGTACAGGGCCTTGGTGAGACCGCACCTGGAGTATTGTGTGCAGTTTTGGTCTCCTAACCTGAGGAAAGACGTACTTGCCTTAGAGGGAGTACAGAGAAGGTTCACCAGATTGATCCCTGGGATGGCGGGACTTACATATGAGGAAAGACTGGATAGACTGGGCTTGTACTCGCTGGAATTTAGAAGACTGAGGGGGGATCTTATAGAAACATATAAAATTCTTAAGGGGTTGGAGAGGCTAGATGCGGGAAGATTGTTCCCGATGTTGGGGGAGTCCAGAACCAGGGGTCACAGCTTAAGGATAAGGGGGAAGTCTTTTAGGACCGAGATGAGAAAACATTTCTTCACACAGAGTGGTGAGTCTGTGGAATTCTCTGCCACAGAAGGTAGTTGAGGCCAGTTCATTGGCTATATTTAAGAGGGAGTTAGATGTGGCCCTTTTTGCTAAAGGGATCAGGGGGTATGGAGAGAAGGCAGGTACAGGTTACTGAGCTGGATGATCAGCCATGATCATATTGAATGGCGGTGCAGGCTCGAAGGGCCGAATGGCCTACTCCTGCATCTATTTTCTATGTTTCTATGTTTCTACTGCAGAAGGTGCAAGAAGGCGGCACGGTGGCGCAGCGGAAGTGTTGCTGCCTTCCAACGCCAGAGACTCGGGTTCGATCCTGACTACAGGTGCTGTACGTACGGAGTTTGTACGTTCTCCCCGTGACCTGCGTGGGTTTTCTCCGGGGAGATCCGGTTTCGTCCCGCACTCCAAAGATGTACAGATTTGTAGGTTAATTGGCCTGGAATATATATGGTAAAATTCTCCCTAGTGTGTAGGATAGTGTAAGTGCGCGGGGATCACTGGTCGGCATGAACTCAGTGGGCCGAAGGGCCTGTTTTCCGCTCTGCATCCATAAACCTTACTAAACCTGACATTGAAACAAAGAACATGCTAGAAATACACAGAAGCACAGGCAAAATCTGTGGGTAGAGAAATGGGCATCGGGTGGTTATTCAAAGCATCTCCTCTTACTCACTGTCACGCTTCATATAACATGGGCGGTACGGTGGCGCAGCTGGTAGAGCTGCTGCCTCACAGCGCCAGAGACCCGGGTTCCATCCTGGACTCTGCTGCTGTCTGTGTGGAGTCTGCACGTTCTCTCTGCGACCCCGTGGGTTTCCTCCAGGTGTCATAGAGTCATAGAGTAATATGGTGTGGAAACAGGCCCTGAGGCCCAACTCGCCCACACCGGCCAACAATGTCCCAGCTACACTAGTCCCACTTGCCTGCGCTTGGTCCATATCCTTCCAAACCTGTCCTACCCATGACCTGTCTAACTGTTTCTTAAACGATGGGATAGTCCCAGCCTCAACTACCTCCTCTGGCAGCTTGTTCCATACACCCATCACCCTTTGTGTGAAAATGTTACCCCTCGGATTCCTATTAAATCTTTTCCCCTACACCTTGAACCTATGTCCTCTGGTCCTCGATTCCCTTACTCTGGGCAAGAGACTCTGTGCATCTACCCGATCTATTCCTCTCATGATTTTGTACACCTCTATAAGATCTCCCCTCATCCTCCTGCGCTCCATGGATAGAGACCCAGCCTACTCAACCTCCCCCTATAGCTCACACCCTCTAGTCCTGGCAACATCCTCGTAAATCTAGTTTGATCTTACTCTGGTTTTCTCTCACATCCCAAAAGACGTGCAGGCTTGTAGGCTAATTGAACTCTGTAAATTGCTCTTAGTGTGTAAGGTGTGGATGCCAAAGTGGGATAACGTAGAACTAGTGATCGATGTTCGGGGTGGACGCAGGGGGCGAAGGACCTGTTTCCATGTTGTATCGTTCAATTTAGACTTTAGAGATACAGCGTGGAAACAGGCTCTTCGGCCCACCGAGTCCGCTCAAACCAGCAATCCCCCCTTACACCAGCACCATCCCACACCTAGGGAAAATTTACAATTTACAGACGCCAACTCACCTACAAACCTGTACGTCCTTGGAGTGTGGGAGGAAACCAGAGCACTCAGAGAAAAGCCACGCAATCACAGGCAGCATCTGTAGTCAGGATCGAACCCAGGTCTCTGGCGCTGTAAAGCAGCAACTCTACCGCTGCGCCACCGTGACGCCCTGAATTCAATCAAAACTCTACGGCTTTCATCTGTAACACGACTGTTTTCAATCTGACAATGCTAAATTTGGCTGACGTCAATGTATCATGTGTAGTGTAACTTAAATCAGAGAATATTCAGAGCTTTGGAACTGCCTCCACTTAACAATACAATTTACCCTAAACGCACGCAACTCAGTCCATTCAACAGTCCCATAAATAGCAGGAGACTTTCTACACCAGTCACTGAAAGTTGGCGTGCAGGTACAACAGGCAGTGAAGAAAGCTAATGGCATGTTGGCCTTCATAACGAGAGGATTTCAGTAGAGGAGTAAAGAGGTTCTTCTGTAGTTGTATAGGGCCCTGGTAAGACCACATCTGGAGTATTGTGTACAGTTTTGGTCTCCTAATTTGAGGAAGGACATCCTTGCAATTGAGGCAGTGCAGCGTAGGTTCACGAGATTGATCCCTGGGATGGCGGGACTGTCATATGAGGAAAGATTGAAAAGACTAGGCATGTCTTCACTGGAGTTTAAAAGGGTGAGAGGGGATCTTATAGAGACATATAAAATTATAAAAGGACTGGACAAGCTTGATGCAGGAAAAATGTTCCCAATGTTGGGGGAGTCCAGAACTAGGGGCCACAGTCTTTGAATAAAGGGGAGGCCATTTAAAACTGAGGTGAGAAGGAACTTTTTCACCCAGAGAGTCGTGAATTTGTGGAATTCTCTGCCACAGAGGGCAGTGGAGGCCAAATCACTGGATGAATTTAAGAGAGAGTTAGATAGAGCTCTGGGGGCTAGTGGAATCAAGGGATATGGGGAGAGGTTGGGCACAGGTTACTGATTGTGGGTGATCAGCCATGATCACAATGAATGGCGGTGCTGTCTCGAAGGGCCGAATGGCCTCCTCCTGCACTTATTTTCTATGTTTCTATGACACAGTCAGATCTTTGCCAGGACTCTTTATCTGCATTGACTTTACCAATCTTAATCACTATCACTCACCTCACTGCCCGCCTTGTGCCCAGTCTATTGTTTCTCACTCACATTGTGTGTGGACTCTTCTAGTGACACAACACATTTTAAAACCTCCCTGAACTGGTTCCCTCAAACTGTTCAAAGAGATCACCGTCTTCTGAACCGCGTGCCTTCGAAGTGTGTAAATAATCACACATCGGATCTGTCTGAAGAAGGGTTCCAACCTGAAACATCACCTATCCAAGGTAGACACAAAATGCTGGAGTAACTCAGCGGGTCAGGCAGCATCTCAGGAGAGAAGGAATGGGTGACGTTTCGGGTCGAGACCCTTCTTCAGACTGATGTCAGGGGAGGGGGCGGGACAAAGATAGGATGTAGTCGGAGACAGGAAGATTGGTGGGAGAACTGGGAAAGGGGAGGGGATAGGGAGGGAAAGCAGGGACTATCTGAAGTTCCTACACATCACCTCTCCATGTTCTCCAGTGATGCCGCCTGGCCCATTACTCCAGCACTTTTGTAAATCAGCATCTGCTGTTCCTTGTGTATTAACAAATTTTCACCCCATTACGATCAATTTTTAATCACTTCTTGCAACCTTAATGGTTCAATGGTCCTTTATTGTCACATGTACTGAGGTGCAGTGAAATTTGATTTCATGCCCATGCAGTCATAGCAAAAAAAAGCACCAAGATACAAAACTACATTAAACATAAACAGGCACCACAGCGGTGTGTGAGAATCCCCAGGGCACACAGCAAAAGCCGAGAGCCACAGCCATCAGTTCAATGTCCGGGCCACACACACACACGCTCCTTCACCGTGATGTGGCCAGAGTTGTACCGACCGCTGTCCCCGTCAGCCAGAAAGCTGTCCACACTCGCACCAGACTCCAGGATGTCCCCATAGCGCGATGTCCCCACAAACACCGAGATCACTGCACTCATAGCTTTCTTTCCGAGTCCTCACTAGCGCAGGCAGCACGTCCATCTTGTTTTTTTTCAGTGACCTCACATTTCCCACTGTGATGGAAGGCAAATAACTTTTACCTTCTTCCTCCTGCGGTCGGGGTGATAGAAACAACTGCAGTCGGCGATCGAAGCTCCCACAACGGGGCGATCGATGCTCCCACAACGGGGCGATCAAAGCTGCTACAACGGGGCGATCGAAGCCCCTGCGACGGGGCAATCTGTGGTTGGTGCTCCCAAAGTCAGTCTCTAACAAAGGGACCGCCAGCTCCACGATGTTAAGGCCGCAGTTCGGGCGGAGATACGAATGGAAAAGGTCGCATCTCTGTCGAGGAAGAGATTTAAAAAGTTTACCGTTGAGTTACTCCAGCACTTTGTGTCCTTTCCCCAAACTTCCCCCAGCTTCCGGCTTTCTCCCCCTCTACTACAATCAGTCTGAAGAAGGGTCTCGACCCGAAACGTCATCCATCCCTTCTCTCCCGAGATGCTGCCTGACCCGATGAGTTACTCCAGCATTTTGTGTCTACCTCCAGAACTGAAATGTTGACTATCCATGTCCTGCAGAGATGCTGCCTGTCCTGCTGAGTTACTCCAGCACTTTGTATCCTTTCGTAAATCAGTTTCTGCAGTTACTTAGTTCCTTGTGTCTGTGTAAATAATCCCAATTGTCAGAAATTGTGAATTCACAATCAAAATGACTCCTTTGGCTCACACTGTTTGCAATGGGTGATCCTTCACTAGTCCTGTTTGATAAGTTTAGTTTAATTTAGTTTAGTTTAGTTTAGTTTAGAGATACAGTGCGGAAACAGTCCCTTCAGCCCATCGAGTCCGCGCCGACCAGCGATCTCCGCACGTTAACACTTTCCTACACACAACAGGGACAATCTTTTTACACATACACCAAGCCAATTAACCTACATACATACCTGTACGTCTTTGGAGTGTGGGAGGAAACCGAAAATCTCCGTACAGACAGCATCCGTAGTCAGGATTGAACCCAGGTCTCTGACGCTGCAAGTGCTGTAAGGCAACAACTCTACCGCTGCGCCACAGTGGCCACCCATCCATACTAATAATTCACAAGTTCATAGGTTCACAGGCCTTCTCCCCGTAACCCCTAACACCGAGGGGGGATGGATTTAATAGGAATCTGAGGGGTAACTTTTTCACACAATGGGTTGCTGGGAATATGCCCCATCCGAGCTGGTCTCATTTACCCGCTACTAATCCAACATAACCCACTTTCCCAATTCACTTGATATAGTCCTGGACCTGAAAAGCTTTTCTTACCCCAGACGCTGCCTAAAGCTGAGTGTTCCCAGCATTTAATTTCAGAATTTCAACATCTGAGGTTAGAAATCACAGAGTCATAGAATCATAGGGTCACAGAGTGTGGAAACAGGCCCTTCGGCCCAACCTGCCCATACTGACCAACATGTCTCATTTACACTAGTCCCACCGGCCTGCGTTTGGCCCGTATCCCTCTGAACCTGTCCTATACATGTACCTGTCTAACTGTTTCTTAAACGTTGGGATAGTCCCAGCCTCAACTACCTCCTCTGGCAACTTGTTCCATTAACCCACCATCCTTGGAAAGATACCCATCAGATTCTTTTAAAATCTTTTCCCCTTCACCTTAAACCTATGTCCTCTGGTTCTCGATTCCCCTACTTTGAGCAAGAGATTCTGTGCATCTACCAGATTTATTCCCCTCATGATTTTATTCACCTCTATAAGATCACTTCTCATCCTCCTGTGCTCCAAGGAATAGAGACCCAGCCTGCTCAACCTCTCCCTACTGCTCACACCCTGGCAACATCCTGGTAAAACTTCTCTGCAGCCTTTCCAACTTGACAACATCTTTCCGAAAACATGGTGCCCAGAACTGAACACAATATTCTAAATGTGGCCTCACCAACATCTTGTACAACTGCAACATGACCTCCCAACATTAATGACTTGGATGAAGGGATTAAAAGTACCATTAGCAAATTTGCAGATGATACAAAGCTGGGTGGTAGTGTGAACTGTGAGGAAGATGCTATGAGGTTGCAGGGTGACTTGGACAGGTTGTGTGAGTGGGCGGATGCACGGCAGATGCTGTTTAATGTGGATAAGTGTGAGGTTATCCACTTTGGTGTTAAGAATAGGAAGGCAGAGTATTATCTGAATGGTGTCAAGTTAGGAGCAGGGGACGTACAACGAGATTTGGGTGTCCTAGTGCATCAGTCACTGAAAGGAAGCATGCAGGTACAGCAGGCAGTGAAGAAAGCCAATGAAATGTTGGCCTTCATAACAAGAGGAGTTGAGTATAGGAGCAAAGAGGTCCTTCTGCAGTTGTACAGGGCCCTAGTGAGACCACACTTGGAGTACTGTGTGCAGTTTTGGTCTCCAAATTTGAGGAAGGATATTCTTGCTATTGAAGGTGTGCAGCGTAGGTTTACTAGGTTAATTCCCGGAATGGCGGGACTGTCATATGTTGAAAGACTGGAACGACTAGGCTTGTATACACTGGAATTTAGAAGGATGAGAGGAGATCTTATCGAAACGTATAAGATTATTAAGGGGTTGGACACTTTAGAGGCAGGAAACATGTTCCCAATGTTGGGGGAGTCCAGAACAAGGGGCCACAGTTTAAGAATAAGGGGTAGGCCATTTAGAACAGGGATGAGGAAAATCTTTTTCAGTCAGAGAGTTGTGAATCTGTGAAATTCTCTGCCTCAGAAGGCAGTGGAGGCCAATTCTCTGAATGCATTCAAGAGAGAGCTAGATAGAGCTCTTAAGGATAACGGAGTCAGGAACGGGGTACTGATTGAGAATGATCAGCCATGATCACATTGAATGGCAGTGCTGGCTCGAAGGGCTGAATGGCCTCCTCCTGCACCTATTGTCTATTGTAACTTCTATACTGGAAGATTATTTTCGAAGATTATCGCCTCTTCGAGTTACTGAGCAGCCAGGAGCACATTGCGGCCGGCTTTAATGCAGGCTTTCATAATGCAAGGGATGAACGTTTACTGAAAATAAATGAATTCCTTTATAGTCGCGAACGTTCCTGCCTTGCAGCTGAAAAGTGGAATGCACAGTTAGGTCTGATTAAAGCAGCAGGAATTCTCCGTTCTTTTAACCATTTCACGTCATCCATTTGCCGCCAGAAGAAATCTAATTGGAAATCTGAGACCCGAGGAGGATGATAAAATGATCATAGAACATTGACACCACCACATTACTAACCACCTGTGTACACTTACCTGCGCGTGACATTAAGAAGATGTGTCACGGTGGGCCACCGTCTGAGCTGCTCAAACAGTGACTTGAATTTTCAAGATGGGCTGCAGGATGATAAAGTGCTTTTATTAGATATTATAAATTAACGTGAGGCAATTGTCCAATGGAATTGCTACACTTACGTTTATGAAGCACCTTATAATTCTGCACACAGCGGCCTGACATAGACTGTACTAATGAGGAATGCTATTTAGTGAGAAGCCAAGTACATAGAACATGCTTAATATCCAATTTAAAATAGGTTGGCTCTCATTTGCATTGGGGTGAGAATTGGTTATAGCGAATCTTAACCTGAAAGAAAAATTCCCAATTTAATTGATAAAGGACAATTAATTAAAATCCTGACAGTCGAGCTTGGTATTTTCTCAGCAATCTTGAACACGGTACATTTATACCAAATGTACTTCCCCATCTCTCGTTACATGGAGATAATGCTCAGATTTTTTATCCACAAATAAAGAGCTAATTGAATATATGTTATCAAGCCTATCGGAACGATTGTATGATAGACTCAAAGCGCTGGAGTAACTCAGAGGGCCAGGCAGCATCTCTGGACAATAGACTATAGACAATAGGTGCAGGGGTAGGCCATTTGGCCCTTCGAGCCAGCACCACCATTCAATGTGATCATGACTGATCATTCTCAATCAGTACCCCGTTCCTGCCTTCTCTCCATACCCCCCTGACTCCGCTATCCTTAAGAGCTCTATCTAGCTCTCTCTTGAAAGCATTCAGAGAACTGGCCTCCACTGCCTTCTGAGGCAGAGAATTCCACAGATTTACAACTCTCTGACTGAAAAAGATTTTCCTCATCCCTGTTCTAAATGGCCTACCCCTTATTCTTAAACTGTGGCCCCTGGTTCTGGACTCCCCTAACATTGGGAACATGTTTCCTGCCTCTAACGTGTCCAACCCCTTAATAATCTTATATGTTTCAATAAGATCCCCTCTCATCCTTCTAAATTCCAGTGTATACAAGTCTAGTCGCTCCAGTCTTTCAACATACAACAGTCCCGCCATTCCGGGAATTAACCTAGTAAACCTACGCTGCACCCCCTCAATAACAAGAATATCCTTCCTCAAATTTGGAGACCAAAACTGCACACAGTACTCCAGGTGCAGTCTCACTAGGGCCCTATACAACTGCAGAATGACCTCTTTGCTCCTATACTCAACTCCTCTTGTTCTGAAGGCCAATATTCCATTGGCTTTCTTCACTGCCTGCTGTACCTGCATGCTTCCTTTCAGTGACTGATGCACTAGGACACCCAGATCTCGTTGCACGTCCCCTTTTCCAAACTTGTCACCATTCAGATAATAATCTGCCTTCCTATTCTTACCACCAAAGTGGATAACCTCACACTTATCCACATTAAACTGCATCTGCCATGCATCCGGCCACTCACACAGCCTGTCCAAGTCACCCTGCAACCTCATAGCATCTTCCTCACAGTTCATACTGCCACCCAGCTTTGTGTCATCTGCAAATTTGCTAATATTACTTTTAATCCCTTCATCCAAGTCATTAATGTATATTGTAAATGGCTGTGGTCCCAGCACCGAGCCTTGCGGTACCCCACTAGTCACTGCCTGCCATTCTGAAAGGGACCCATTAATCCCTACTCTTTGTTTCCTGTCTGCCAACTAATTTTCTATCCATGTCAGTACCCCACCCCCAATACCATGTGCTCTAATTTTGCCCACTAATCTCCTATGTGGGACCTTGTCGAAGGCTTTCTAAAAGTCAAGGTACACTACATCCACCGGCTTTTCCCTATCCATTTTCCTAGTTACATCCTCAAAACATTCCAGAAGATTAGTCAAGCATGATTTCCTGGGATCAGGAAAAGGGATCAGGTTGAAGAAGGGTCACGACCCGAAATGTCACCCATCCCTTTTTTCCAGAGATGCTGCCTGACCCGCTGAGTTACTCCAGCACTTTGTGTCTATCTTTGGTATATACCAGCATCTGCAGATCCTTTCTACATATAACATAAGGTCATAAGGACATAAGTGATAGAAACAGAATTAGGCCATTCGGCCCATCAAGTCTACTCAAGCCATTCAATCGTGGCTGATCTATCTCTCACTCCTAACCCCATTCTCCTGCCTTTTCCCCATCTATATACTAAAACTCTCGTTTGTTATCTTGTTTGTGACTGAACCTCAGCCAAAAAGGTACATGATAGCGTGACAATTTTAGGCCCACCTTACTCACCATTGTCACTTTAGTGACAATAATGCAAGTAGTTTTATTGAAATCGGTGTTATATTTTTAATAAGTACATTTGAAATGGTGTTGGGTAGACTGATGGGACTGAAGGTTGATGAATTCCCTGGGCCTGATGGTCTGCATCCCAGGGTACTTAAGGAGGTGGCGCTAGAAATTGTGGACGCATTGGTGATCATTCTCCAATGTTCTATAGATTCAGAATCAGTTCCTGTGGATTGGAGGGTAGCTAATGTTATCCCACTTTTTAAGAAAGGAGGGAGAGAGAAAACAGGAAATTATAGACCAGTTAGTCTTACATCAGTGGTGGGGAAGATGCTGGAGTCAATTATAAAAGACGAAATAGCGGCGCGATTGGATAGCAGTAACAGGATCGTTCCGAGTCAGCATGGATTTACGAAGGGGAAATCATGCTTGACTAATCTTTTGGAATTTTTTGAGGATGTAACCAGGAAAATTGACAGGGGAGAGCCAGTGGATGTCCTGTACCTGCACTTTCAGAAAGCCTTTGATAGGGTCCCACAGAGGAGATTTGTGGGCAAAATTAGAGCACATGGTATTGGGGGTGGGGTACTGACATGGATAGAAAATTAGTTGGTAGACAGGAAACAAAGAGTAGGGATTAATGGGTCCCTTTCAAAATGGAAGGCAGTGACTCGTGGGGTACCGCAAGGCTCGGTGCTGGGACCGCAGCTATTTACAATATACATTAATGACTTAGACGAAGGGATTAAAAGTAACATTAGCAAATTTGCAGATGACACAAAGCTGGGTGGCAGTGTCAACTGTGAGGAGGATTCTATGAGGATGCAGGGTGACTTGGACAGGTTGTGTGAGTGGGCGGATGCATGGCAGATGCAGTTTAATGTGGATAAGTGTGAGGTTATCCACTTTGGTGGCAAGAACAGGAAGACAGATTATTATCTGAATGGTGTCAAGTTAGGAAAAGGGGACGTACAATGAGATCTGGGTGTCCTAGTGCATCAGTCACTGAAAGTAAGCAGGCAGGTACAGCAGGCAGTGACGAAAGCTAATGGCATGTTGGCCTTTATGACAAGAGGAGTTGAGTATAGGAGCAAAGAGGTCCTTCTGCAGTTGTACAGGGCCCTGGTGAGAGAATTGTGTGCAGTTTTGGTCTCCAAATCTGAGGAAGGACATTTTTGCTATTGAGGGAGTGCAGTGTAGGTTCACGAGGTTAATTGCTGGGATGGCGGGACTGTCATATGTTGAAAGAATGGAGCGACTGGGCTTGTATACACTGGAAATTAGAAGGATGAGAGGGGATCTTATTGAAACATATAAGATTATAAAGGGATTGGACACGCTAGAGGCAGGAAACATGTTCCCGATGTTGGGGGAGTCCGAACCAGGGACCACAGTTTAAGAATAAGGGGTAGGCCATTTAGAACGGAGATGAGGAAAAACTTTTCACCCAGAGAATTGTGAATCTGTGGAATTCTGTGCCTCAGAAGGCAGTGGAGGCCGATTCTCTGGATGCTTTCAAGAGAGAGCTAGATAGAGCTCTTAAAGATAGAGAAGGCAGGAACGAGGTACTGATCGTGGATGATGAGCCATGATCACAGTGAATGACGGTGCTGGGTCGAAGGGCCGAATGGCCTATTCCTGCATCTATTGTCTATTGTCTATTGATGCCAAATTAAACTAATCTCATCTGCCTGCACATGATTCACGTCCCTCCATTCCCTGCATATGCATGTTCCTCTCTAAAAGACTCTTAAATGCCACTATCGTATCTGTGTCCACCATCACTCCTGGCAGTGCATTCCAGGCACCCACCACACTGTGTAAAAAACTTCCCCTCCCACATCCTCTCTCACCTTAAAGCTAAACCCTCTAGTATTTGACATTTCCACTCTGGGAAAAAAAGGTTCTGACTGTCGACTCTATCTCTGTCTCTCGTGATTTTATCTACTTCCACCAGGTCTCCCCTCAACCTCTCGCATTGCAGGGATAAGAAAGCCCATGTTTGTCCTACCTCTCCTTGTAGGTAATCACCTCATCGATGGAATCCCTTCTTGGAAAGAAATCTGTTGAATGAAAGTCAAGACTGATCAAACGTCTGGGAACCTGAGAGGTTAATGATTTCTCTTTGTGGAGATACAGCTTGAGCTGCTGATTGTCATAGAGTCATCATCCACAGGTCACCCCCTCGGCCTTCTTCACTGCAGGGGAAACAAGCCCAACTTATCCAATTTCTCCCCATAATCATCATCCTCCAGTCCAGGCAACAAACACCCTGGTAAATCTCCTCTGCGTCCTCCTTAAACGCAAACACATCTTTCCTGTCGTGTGGCAACCAGAACTGCAAACTAACAGTCAAATACTTCAGTGCTGACACAATCCTTGTGGCTCATCAAGTAGGGCGGCAAGGTGGCGCAGCGGTAGAGTTGCTGCCTTACAGCGCCGGAGACCCGGGTTCAGTTCTGACTATGGGTCCCGTCTGTTTGGAGTTTGTACGTTCTACCCGTGACTGCGTGGGGTTTTCTCCAGGATCTCCGGTTTCCTCCCACACTCCAAGGTCATACAGGTTTGTAGGCTAACTGGCTTCTGTGAAATTGTGAGTGTGTGTAGGATTGTGCTAGTCGGCCGGCACAGACTCGGTGGGCTGAAGGGCCTGTTTCTGTGTTGTATCTCCAATCTAAACTAAACTACTAAAAGCATACATCTTTATTTTCTGCACAGGAACCATGTAATCAATGACAACTCTCCCTCCCTCTTACTCTCCCGGTTCAAGAAACAAGCTGATTACTTGTTAAAATAATAATTTATGCATTCTTCTTCAGTAATGACAGACAGACATTTACCAGTCCTGATCACTTTCAATGAAATGAAAATGTCTTTAATTCGCTTAATTCTGATCTTTTAGATTTTAGATTTTTAGATTTAGAGATACAGTGCGGAAACAGGCCCTTCGGCCCACCGGGTCCGCGCCGCCCAGCGATCCCCGCACACTAACACTATCCCACACACACTAGGGACAATTTTTACATTTGCCCAGCCAATTAACCTACAAACCTGTACGTCTTTGGAGTGTGGGAGGAAACCGAAGATCTCGGCGAAAACCTCAAGCAGGTCACGGGGGGAACGTACAAACTCCGTACAGACGGCGCCCGTAGTCAGGATCGAACCTGAGTCTCCGGCGCTGCATTCGCTGTAAGGCAGCAACTCTACCGCTGCGCCACCGTGCTGCCGCCGTGCTGCCCGAGTTGATCACGCCGATCAACTGAAACGAACCATTAGCTTATTATAACCATTCACGGTCCTGAAGATGGGCGGAGCAGTGGTTCATGCAGATGTTTCCAGTAATGGGAGAGTCCAGGACAAGAGGGCACAGCCTCAGAATAAAAGGATGTACTTTAGATGATGATGAGGAATTTATTTAGCCAGAGGGTGGTGAATCTGTGGAATTCATTGCCACAGACGGCAGTGGAGGCCAAGTCATTGGCCATTTTTAAAGTGGAGATTGACAGATTCTTGATTAGAGAGGGTGAGAATGGGAGCTGGGGAGAAGGTAGGAGAATGGGGTTGAGAGGGAAAGGTCAGCCATGATTGAATGGCAGAGTAGACTCAATTGGTCAAATGGCCTAATTCAGCTCCTTTGTCCTACGATCTTATGACCCTCATACTTATTCCACTGTTCATTTGCATTTAGGTTGATTCCAGCTCCATTTACCTGCCTTGAGTAACTTAGTAGAAGAAATTCCATGAGTTCTTTGCAGATTATAATACTCAAGATTTATTGATATTGGTTATTTTACCATAATGAGGGATATTGAATGAATTCTAGTGACAATGGTAGGTGGGAAGGTCAGCATTTATCGCTCACCCTGAATTGCCCTCAGACTGAGTGACTAATTAGTTGGCAGTCAAGTGCCAGTTGTGATGCTTTGGCTTTGAAACTATGTTTAGGCCAGACTGGTCAAGGGCTGAAGCAAGAAATCCTGGAGACAATCCACATTGTCAAGCTGGAAAGGGTGAAGAGAAGATTTATGAGGATGTTGCCAGGGCTCTCTGCAACGAAACGTCTCGACCTGAAACGTCACCCATTCCTTTTCTCCAGGGATGCTGCCTGTCCCGCTGAGTTACTCCAGCATTTTGTGTCTAAATTCGGTGTAAATCAGCATCTGCAGTTCCTTCCTACACGTGTTTTATATTATATATTTGTCTTGAGAATTTTATCGCCCTTTAGATTAGTGGGAATAAAACTCATTTAACTTTTACTGTTAACTTCAGGTGAACTTATCTTGAAAAAGATTTGACAAGTTCAAAACAAAAGGGCAGAAATGCATTGAGTCAAACTCGGGCAGCGCGGTGGTGAAGCAGTGGAGTTGCTCCCTACAGCGTTGGCAGCGCCAGAGATGCGTGTTCGATCCTGACTGCGGGCGTTGTCTGTATGGAGTTTGTACGTTCTACCCGTGACCGCGTGGGTTTTCTCCGAGATCTCTGCTTTCCTCCCACACTCCAAAGACGTCCATGTTTGTAGGTTGATTGGCTTGGTGTAAATGTAAACTGTCCCTAGTGTGTGTAGAATAGTGTTAGTGTGCGGGGATCGCTGGTCGGCGCGGACCCAGTGGGATCCGAGGGCCTGTTTCCACGGTGTATCTCTAAACTAAACTAAACTAAACTTTCTCAAAGATGCAGCATCAGCACAAATGTCAGGATTACGTTTCACAGGAGAAACTGTTTCCATTTTGCAGGTTGGTAATCCAACCCCTCTATCTGCTCAATATCCTACTCGACGGTGCATTTACCCATTAGTTTATAGTAAGAACACCAGGAGTCTCCTGTTAATGTTGTTTACCTATTCTTGTTATAAAGCATTATGATATATTTTGTTGATTGCACTGTAACAAGAACAATGCAGATGACTGATACAGCAGTTAAATTTTGTTCCATATTTTATATCGAAGGAGCTTCAAAGGTCTTTAAAGTTCAAGCTGTAAAATACTTGGTAATAAAGCATGAATGAGACAGAGAGGAAAAAGCTTTTAGAATGTATTCTGAAATTCCCCTACTAGATTACTTCCACGATTGATATTCCATCTATTCCACTTCACAATGCACAGGAAAGCCTCTTTTCAAAATATAGGTATCTACTTACCCAAAAAATTCCTTTAAAAAACACATACGTTTTCATTTCCTTTTGAAGTTGTAGAATTATAGATTCATACAGGCCCTTCTTATCGAAACGTATAAGATTCTTATCGAAACGTATAAGATTATTCAGGGGTTGGACACGTTAGAGTCAGGAAACATGTTCCCAATGTTGGGGGAGTCCAGAACAAGGGGCCACAGTTTAAGAATAAGGGGGAAGGCCATTTAGAACTGAGACGAGGAAAAACTTTTTCAGTCAGAGAGTTGTGAATCTGTGGAATTCTCTGTCTCAGAAGGCAGTGGAGGCCAATTCTCTGAATGTAATCAAGAGAGAGCTAGATAGAGCTCTTAAGGATAGCGGAGTCAGGGGGTATGGGGAGAAGGCAGGAACGGGGTACTGATTGAGAATGATCAGCCATGATCACATTGAATGGTGGTGCTGGCTCAAAGGGCCGAATGGCCTCCTCCTGCACCTATTGTCTATTGTCTTCAGCCCAACATGCCCACACCAACCAACATGCCCCATCTGCACTAGTCCCACCTGCCTGCATTTGGCCCATGTCCCTCAAAACCTGTCCTATCCATGTACCAGTCCTAGTGCTTTTTTAAAAAAAATTGTGAGAGTCCCTGCATTAACTACCTCTTCCGGCAGCTCGTTCCATGCACCCACTACTCTTTGGGTGAAAAAGTTACCCCTTGGGTTTGGGTTAAATCTTTCCCCCCTCACCTAAAAACGTATGCCCTCTGGTTCTCAATTCCCCAACTCTGGGCAAGAGACTCTGTACATCTACACAATTTACGTAGCTCCCTTTATGTGAGACCTGCATCCACCTGACCCTTTCCAGGCCTTGTCCTGCTCTCACTTCTCTTCCAGCTTCTCCTCCCCCCCCACCCCCCCACCCTCACCACGACAAGTCTGAAGAAAGGTCCTGAACCAAAATGTCACCTATCCATGTTCTCCAGAGATGCTGACTGACACTTTGTGTCATTCTTTTTGGATTTGTCCTGCTCTCCGTGAACTGTGTACATCAGACATCAGGTAACAAACATTTTGTACAACTTTTCAACCTGTGAACAGCAACTGTTCCTTTTTCTATCAGAACCTACCATGTCCCTGAGCAAATCCAGAACCAGGGGTCACAGTTTAAGAATAAGGGGGAGGTCATTTAGGACTGAGGTGAGGAAAAACCGTTTTCACCCAGAGAGTTGTGAATCTGTGCAATTCTCTGCCACAGAAGGCAGTGCAGGCCAATTCACTGGATGTTTTCAAGAGGGAGTTAGATTTATCTTGTAGGACTAAAGGAATCAAGGGGAATCATTGGGGAAAAACAGGAACGGGGTACTGATTTTAGATGATCAGCCATGATCATATTGAATGGCGGTGCTGGCACGAAGGGCCAAATGGCCTACTCCTGCACCTATTTTTCTAAATGCTTGGAAAAAGACCAGCAGTTTTGAAGTAGATTATTAAAAAGACCCTCGGTTCTGCAGTCATTCAGAGGGATTGAACGCTATTTTTTAATATCATAAACCAGACAAAATCCTGAGGTGATAATGTATGCAACAAATAGTTAATGCAAATCTGTTAAATAACGGGGCTTTCAGGCATTTTATTTGCACAAAACTAAATCAGCAAAGCGCAAGGTGCTGCGTGGAGTACTACAGTAAAATACAGAGCGCCATGGAACAATAAAATCTTATGGGGTGTTTAAATACGTCGCTTTTATGCGGCCAACTGTCTGATATGTTCATGTGCCCATTACTGAAATGGCCTTTAGGTTTACGCTGTCCTGAAGGAGGTGGGAGCGCAGCAGAAAGGCAGCTTGTGCAGAGCAGCAGAAGAAAGTCAGAATAGACAGTGATAGCACAGTGGTGCAGCGTTAGAGCTGCCACCTTACAGCACCATGGACCCGGGTTCCATCTTGACCACGGGTGCTTTCTGCACTAGTTTGTACCTTCTCCCTGTGATTTCTCCGCGTTTCCTCCCACACTCCAAAAACGTACAGGATTTTAGGTTATAACCATATAACCATATAACAATTACAGCACGGAAACAGGCCCGTTCGGCCCTACCAGTCCACACCGACCACTTTCTCTGACCTACTAGTCTCATCTACCTGCTCTCAGACCATAACCCTCCAATCCCCTCCCATCCATATACCTATCCAATTTACTCTTAAATAATAAAATCGAGCCTGCCTCCACCACTTCCACTGGAAGCTCATTCCACACAGCCACCACCCTCTGAGTAAAGAAATTACCCCTCATGTTACCCCTAAACTTTTGTCCCTTAATTCTGTAGTTATGTCCCCTTGTTGGAATCTTCCCCACTCTCAAAGGGAAAAGCCTACCCACGTCAACTCTGTCCGTCCCTCTTAAAATGTTAAAAAAAGTGTAAATTGGCCCTAGCGTGTAGAATAGTGCCAAGTGTGCAGGGGTCGCTGGTCGGCGTGGACTCGGTGAGCTGAAGGGCCTGTTTCCACACTGTATCTCTAAACTCAACTATACTAAAAAAAGATTCTGCAGGTTAAACATAACCCGTGGTGAGAGAAACTAAAATAACATAGTTAGCTTAGGCCTTTATCAGAACTTAAATTCAGAGATGTCGTTTCTGTGCTGTATCTCTAAACTAAACTAAACTAAATAAAAAATAAAAAAATTGTGTTGGTTGTGGTAGAAACATAGAAACATAGAAAATAGGTGCAGGAGTAGGCCATTCGGCCCTTCGAGCCTGCACAGCCATTCAATATGATCATGGCTGATCATCCAACTCAGTATCCCGTACCTGCCTTCTCTCCATACCCCCTGATCCCTTTAGCCACAAGGGCCACATCTAACTCCCTCTTAAATATAGCCAATGAACTGGCCTCAACTACCTTCTGTGGCAGAGAATTCCACAGATTCACCACTCTCTGTGTGAAAAAAAACGTTCTCATCTCGGTCCTAAAAGACTTCCCCCTTATCCTTAAACTGTGGCCCCTTGTTCTGGACTTCCCCAACATCCGGAACAATCTTCCTGCATCTAGCCTGTCCAACCCCTTAAGAATTTTGTAAGTTTCTATAAGATCCCCCCTCAATCTTCTAAATTCCAGCGAGTACAAGCCGAGTCTATCCAGTCTTTCTTCATATGAAAGTCCTGCCATCCCAGGAATCAATCTGGTGAACCTTCTCTGTACTCCCTCTATGGCAAGAATGTCTTTCCTCACATTAGGAGACCAAAACTGTACGCAATACTCCAGGTGTGGTCTCACCAATGCCCTGTACAACTGCAGCAGAACCTCCCTGCTCCGTGTTAAAAACCAGGAGTGCCTTATAGGGAAGAATTGGCAAGTGTCTGGGATTCTTCACATCAGTCTTCACAACTGAAGATACTGGTCAATGGCAAATTCCAGTCACATTGCTCAGGAGTTCACAATATCACTCCACAACTTGGACCAACCACATTGAAGCGACAGCCCAGAATGTGCACCACGCCTCTACTGTGCGAGGGGACCGAGGAAATTTGCATGTCTCCAATGACTCTTTCAAACTCCTACAGATGCACCAGTGAAAGCATTCTGTTAGGTTGCATTACAGTCTGGTTTGGGAACAGCTCTGCCCAAGACCACAAGAAATCTCAGGCACGAGTGGCGAATAGTGAAAGGCCTGGACACAGTGGATGTGGAGAGGATGTTTCCACTAGTGGGAGCGTCTAGGACTTGAGGTCATGGTTTCAGAATAAAAGGACTTACCTCATATTTCGCCTGGGCAGTTTGCAGCCCAGTGGTATGAACATCAACTTCTCCAACTTTAGATAGTTCCTCTGTCCCTCTCTTCCCCTCCTCCTTCCCGGATCTCCCTCTATCTTCCTGTCTCCACATATATCCTTCCTTTGTCCCGCCCCCCTGATATCAGTCTGAAGAAGGGTATCGACCCGAAACGTCACCCATTCCTTCTCTCCTGAGATGCTGCCTGACCTGCTGAGTTACTCCAGCATTTTGTGAATAAATACCTTTAACCTATGATGAGCGTATGTCGGCACTGGAAAATTGCAAAGCTGCACAGGTTTTGTAGGTTAATTGGCCTCTGTAAATTATCTCTGGTGTGTCGGATAGAGCCAGTGTGCGGGTGATTGCTGATTGACGCGGACTTGGTGGGCCGAAGGGCCAGTTTCCACGCTGCATCTCTGAACCTGAGCTCTGATCGTTTGGCATTATTATTTTGACTTTCAAAGAGAGCAGCGAGTCGAACATCTGTAGTGGGGAAAATGCTTGAGAGCGTTATATGGGAGTTATCAATGCTTATCCAAAGTGTGTAAAGACATAAGGAGAAGGCAGTGTAGCTTTATTACTGAAGCAACATGCCCAAGTGATCTGCTGGAATTCTTTGAGAAGGTAACTAAACCTGTTAAATGAGGGGTGCATGGTGGATACTGTGTCGTTGCATTTTCACATCTTGCTGATAAAGTTCCACAAATGGGAAATAAATTATTGGCTAATTAGCTAGCTGGACGGAAAAACACCTCAGCATTGCGAGGCATAATCACATGATGGCAAGTTGGAAAGCTTGGCGAGGACAGGAAGTAACAACGTTCTCCATTCATTTTGCTGGATTCCCTGCTGTTCAAACTATTCCCAAATCATTACATTTGTAAAGTATAAAATTTGTCAATTATAACCTGCTGTGCAACCAAGCAATCGATTTAAAGGAAATAAACTCCTGTACACTAAGTTTAGTTTAGTTTAGTTTAGTTTAGTTGAGTTTAGAGATACAGTGCAGAAATAGGCCTTTCGGCCCACTGAGTCCGCGCTGACCATTAGCATTATCCTACACACTAAAGACAATTTACAATTTTTATCGAAGCCAATTAACCCACTAAGCTGAGATAGACACAAAATGCTGGAGTAAACCAGCGGGTCAGGCTACACCTCTGGAGAAAAGGAATAGGTGACGTTTCGGGTCGAGACCCGCTTCAATCTGAAGAAGGGTCTGAACCCGAAACGTCACCTATTCCATTTCTCCAGAGATGCTGCCTGACCCCCTGAGAAACCGGAGCACCCGAAAAACCCCCACGTGGTCACGGGGAGAACATACAAACTCCGTACAGACAGCACCCATAGTCAGAATCGAACCCAGGTCTCTAGTGCAGTAAGGCAGCAACTCTACCGCTGCGCCACAGTGCCAAACCATGAAGAGTTTGGTTCAACTGAGGAATAAATAATAGATCTTAATAGATGAAATACTTAGTGATGCAGGTAGGAGAGACCTACCGAATAATGAAAGGCTTGGATGGAATGTATGTGGAGAGGATGTTCCCAGTGGTATGAGAGTCTAGGACCAGAGGTCACAGCCTCAGAATGAAAGGATGCACCTGTGGAATGGAGATGAGGAAACATTTCTTTAGTCAGATGGTGCTGAATCTGTGGAATTCATTGCCACGGATGGCACTGGAAGCCAAGGCAATGTGTATTTTTAAAGCTGGAGTAACTCAGCTGGTCAGGCAGCATCCTTGGAGGAGATTTACATTTAGGTTTAGGTTTATTATTGTCACATGTGCTGAGGTACAGTGATAAGCATGCTATCCAAACATCGGATATACCATAAGCTGGAAACGGTGCAGAGAAGAGTTACAAGGATGTTGCCAGGACTCGAGGGCCTGAGCTACAGGGAGTGGCTGAGCAGGCCAGGACTTTATTCCATAGAGGGCAGGAGGCTTAGCAGTGATCTTATAGAGGTGTACAAGATCATGAGAGGAATAGATCGGATAGACGCACACAGCCTCTTGCCCAGAGTAGGGGAATCAAGAACCAGTTGCAGGTGAGGGGGGAAAGATTTAATAGGAATTGAGGGGTAACTTTTTCACACAAAGGGTGGTGAATGTTTGAAACGAGCCGCTGGAGGAGGGGGTTGAGGCAGGGTACTATCACAACTAACCAGTGGTGAATCTGTGGAATTCTTTGCCACAGAAGGCTGTGGAGGCCAAGTCGGTGGATATTTTTAGGGCAGAGATTGATAGATTCTTGATTAGTACGGGTGTCAGTTACGTGGAGAAGGCAGGAGAATGGGGTTAGGAGGGAGAGATAGATTAGCCGTGATTGAATGGCAGAGAAGACTTGATGGGCCGAATGGCCTAATTCTACTCCCATCACTTATGACGTGACAAAGTTTAAGAAACGTTTAGACAGGTACATGGATAGGACGGGTTTAGAGGGATTGGACCAAACGCAGGCAAGAAAGATGGGACATGTTGGTCAGCATGTGCAAGTTGGGCCGAAGGGCCTGTTTCCGCGCTGTAAGACTCTTATGATTTCATATGTAAATACAATCAAATCAAATTCAAGTACAATGGATAGACCAAAGGGGAAGCTGCAGAAAGTAGAAAATAGTTCTCAGCAGACTAAATTTTTGTCGACAATAATAGTAACTTATTAACTTTATTTATATGCTGTAACTGTAATTATTTTTGTGCACAACCCGCAGGCATTGCCACTTTCATTTCACTGCACATCGTGAATGTGTATGTGACAAATAAATTTGACTTGACTTGACTTGACATTGTAGTGCATCAGTTCCATGCACAAAGTCCAATTGCCTCAATGGGACAGAGGTGAATTGGACAGTACCCTAGCTTATGGTAGGAGCGTTCAGAAGCCTAGGGGACATGGATAGGCAACATTTTTGGGTCAGGTCTCTTCATCATAGTTAGCGATTAAAAGAATATATTAAACTACAGAACCGTGAACCAAGAGAATAAATAGCTGTAGGAAAGAACCGCAGATGCTGATGTCGACCAAAAATAAACACAACATTTTGGAGTAATTCAGCGGGTCAGGCAGCATTTCTGCAGCAAGTGAATAGGTGACGTTTTGGGTCAGAATCGTTCTTCAGAATAAATAGCTGGTCATTGCTTCAAGCGCTGACTCCATCTGAGATCCAATCGAACTGTTGATTGAATTGCTGCATTGCATTGTAAGACCACAGGACCCATTCATTATTTTATCTGTATGTATTTTTTTAGTTTAGTTTAGCATAGAGGTACGGCGCGTAAACTGGCCCTTTGGCCCATTGAGCCCGTGCTGACCAGCGATCATCCTGTACTCCAACACTATCCTACACACACCAGGGACAATTTACATTTTTATCGAAGCCAATTAACCTACAAACTTGCCTTTGGAGTGTGGGAGGAAACCAGAGCCCCCACATAACCCACCATTATCTTATCTGTACGTATGTCTCTGAACAATTGCAGATTTCACTGCTTGAGAACAGGGCATCTTGGTGATGTTAGGGTGACCGCACCTCAGTGCAAACACTCGTCCTCTTTTGTGAATGTGGGGCAAAAGACGAATACATTTCTTTCACCACTCAGCCATCTGAAATGCAATATAGGAATAAGACAGATTGAACAAAGCTCAAAAGAGCTAGATCATTTACATCGCAGTTCAAATCTAAATGAGTACCTAAAAGAAACAACACTTCACTTCATAATACATATTGTTAGTATATACATAGAACGTTGGCCCTAATTAAAACCCAGAGAATCATCACAGCAAACCATGGTCACAATTCATGTTAGAAATTGTGTTACAAATCATGGCTCTCTTTTCTTTCTCTATACAGGCCTTCATTTTCTCAAGTTTATTTTTCCCACCACATATTGTTCGAGCGTTTGGTTCTTGAACAAACCTAGCAGCACATTTTGTTTTATTTTCTGATTGCCTTATTAACAAAAGACACAAATCAAGTAGGCTGTCACAATATTGAATCCTTTTTGTAGCCCTTTAAATGATTTGCTCTCAATATTCTTTAACAGAATGATGAGTGTATTGTGGTTGCCTTAAATAAACCAAACACAGAATAAGCTTAAGTACAAATGGGGAGGGGGAGAGGGGGGGGAGAGGGGGGGGGGGGTATGTAAAGGACACTTCACCTTGAATTCTCTTTATATTGTAAGGACATTGTCCATCCAATGTATGGAACTCGGTCTCACATTTGCCGGCTTTTAAAAAATAAAATACAATGAATTAATGTGGCATAAAGGAGTTGGTTAGAAAAGCCAAGTAATGCAAGGCTTGTACTTAAGGGGTTGGTGGCAGCTGGTTGACTGCTCTTATTTATGTCTATCATGTGGAGGCAGATTCATAAGTGCACATGTACCGCATAAAACAGCGGGAAGATGGCCTCAAAAGCATTTTTATTCCGACTACGCACGCCCTTCTCCTTTCCAACACAACATCATATTGCTTATCGTATAGATTACTTTCGACTTCAGAGATACAGCGTGGAAACTGGCCCTTCGGCCCATTGAGTGGGTCCATGCAGGCCGTACTCTAGTACTATCCCACACTCTAGGGACAATTTACAATTTTCCAAGCCAATTAACCTACAAACCCATACATGTTTGGAGGAAACCGGAGCACCCGGAGAAAACCCATGCGGTCACAGGGAGAACGTACAAACTCCGTACAGACAGCACTCATGGTCAGGATGGAACTCGAGTCTCTGGCGCTGTAAGGCATGCTGCCCTTATGCTACCCATTGTCCGAACTGGCTTCAAAACTCAGATGTTTTAGTATTTCATGAAAATAAATGATGACCTATTAAAATAATGAGGATATATGCACGTATTATTCACTTTCGATTTCTACATGGATAATTACAATTATTACATGGATGTGTATGTGCTTCAAATATGCCCAATTATACACTTGGTCTTCAGTCACGGGAATAATTGATGATTGTTTCATTTTGACCTCAGTACCAACAACATTGCTGCTTTAGACTTCACACTTTAGATATAAGACAATAGACAATAGACAATAGGTGCAGGAGGAGGCCATTCGGCCCTTCGAGCCAGCACCGCCATTCAATGTGATCATGGCTGATCATTCTCAATCAGTACCCCGTTCCTGCCTTCTCCCCATACCCCCTGACTCCGCTATCCTTAAGAGCTCTATCCAGCTCTCTCTTGGATGCATTCAGAGAATTGGCCTCCACTGCCTTCTGAGGCAGAGAATTCCACAGATTCACAACTCTCTGACTGAAAAAGTTTTTCCTCATCTCAGTTCTAAATGGCCTACCCCTTATTCTTAAACTGTGGCCCCTTGTTCTGGACTCCCCCAACATTGGGAACATGTTTCCTGCCTCTAACGTGTCCAATCCCTTAATAATCTTATACGTTTCGATAGGATCTCCTCTCATCCTTCTAAATTCCAGTGTATACAAGCCTAGTCGCTCCAGTCTTTCAACATATAATAGTCCCGCCATTCCGGGAATTAACCTAGTAAACCTACGCTGCACGCCCTCAATAGCAAGAATATCCGTCCTCAAATTTGGAGACCAAAACTACACACAGTACTCCAGGTGCGGTCTCACTAGGGCCCTGTACAACGGCAGAAGGACCTCTTTGCTCCTATACTCAACTCCTCTTACATAGAAACATAGAAACATAGAAACATAGAAAATAGGTTCATTAGTAGGCCATTCGGCCCTTCGAGCCTGCACCGCCATTCAATATGATCATGGCTGATCATCCAACTCAGTATCCCGTACCTGCCTTCTCTCCATATCCCCTGATCCCTTTAGCCACAAGGGCCACATCTAACTCCCTCTTAAATATAGCCAATGAACTGGCCTCAACTACCTTCTGTGGCAGAGAATTCCACAGACTCACCACTCTCTGTTATGAAGGCCAACATTCCATTGGCTTTCTTCACTGCCTGCTGTACCTGCATGCTTCCTTTCAGTGACTGATGCACTAGGACACCCAGATCTCATTGTACGTCCCGTGTTCCTAACTTGAGGCATTGGCTTATTCTGATTTGTTATTTTGGCTTGACGTTATCAGCAGCAGGAAGCCGTTGAACATAGTACGATACAGCACACGAACAGGAACAACAATGTCCGTGCCAAATATCATGCCATGTTAGACTGATCTCCTCTGCCTGTGATCCATATCTCTCCATTCCCTGCACTTCAATGCCCCCATCACTACCTGGAAATGTGTTCCAGGCACCCTCCACCCTCTGTGTAAAAAGACTTCCCCCCCACATCATCTTTAAACTTTGCCCCTCTCACCGGAAAGCCTTACCCTCAACTCTTTGAGATTTCCACCCCAGGGTTAAAGTTCCCACGTTTCCTTTAAAGTTTTCCCCATTCACCTCACAGTTATACCCGCTAGTGTTGGACATTTCAACCCTGGGGAAAATGTTCTGACTGTCTACCCTATCTACTTCTCTCATCATTTTATATACTTCTGTCCAGTCACTCCTCAATGTCCGATGTTCCAGAGAAGACCGTCCAAGCTTGGCCAACTTCTCCTTATTTGCTAATACCCTCCAAACGAGGTAGCATTCTGGCATTCATGTGAATAGAAATTACCAAGGCATAATGCCATTAAGGGACTAATAGAGCGGGCACAGCTGTGCAGCGGTAGTTGCTGCCTTAAATCACCCGAGACCTGGGTTTGATCCTGACCATAGGTTTGTATACACTGGAATTTAGAAGGATGAGAGGAGATCTTATCGAAACGTATAAGATTATTAAGGGGTTGGACATGTTAGAGGCAGGAAACATGTTCCCAATGTTGGGGGAGTCCAGAACCAGGGGCCACAGTTTAAGAATAAGGGGTAGGCCATATAGAACGGAGATGAGGAAAAACTTTTTTAGTCAGAGAGTTGTGAATCTGTGGAATTCTCTGCCTCAGAGGGCAGTGGAGGCCAATTCTCTGAATACATTCAAGAGAGAGCTAGATAGAGCTCTTAAGGATAGTGGAGTCAGGGGGTATAGGGAGAAGGCAGGAACGGGGTACTGAGAATGATCAGCCATGATCACATTGAATGGCGGTGCTGGCTCGAAGGGCCGAATGGCCTACTCCTGCACCTATTGTCTATTGTCTATTGTCTATTGTCTATTGTCTCTGTATGGATTCAGTATCCCAGTGACCACGTGGGTTTTCTCCGGGTGCTCCAGTTTCCTCCCACATTCCAAAGACGTACAGGTTTGTAGGTTAATTGGCCCTCTGCAAATTGCCGCTAGTGTGTAGGATGGTGCAAGTGTATGGGGCGATCAATGGTCGGCACGGACTCGGTGGGCTGAAGGGCCCGTTTCCTTGCTGCATCTCTAAAGTCTACAGTCTAAAGTAAAGACTGAAAAGACACAGAAGTTTGCAAGATAGGGGAATGAGGAGGAAAGAACAGACTTGACAGAAAGAAAATGATGGCCAGAAAGAACCCGCGTGTGGTCAGTGTGAGAGGGCCACATTTTCCCCAACTAACAATGATCACAAACACACTGGATGCGGGAAAAAAATTATTTCCGAAGGGCTGCCAATGTGTTTCACCAAATCAAACCGCTGACACGAGTAAACAAAATGGCGACAAGATTGATGGAGAGCGGTGATGGGAAGTGGTGATAGTTGAAGGGATTTGTAGTTAACTAATTCAGTCTAATCTTAGAGGGGATAGCAATTCATTTGTATTTGTTAATCTATGTATGTCATAGGGTCTTACAGCGTGGAAACAAGCCCTTTGGCCCAACTTACCCACACTGGCCAACATGTCCCTTCTACACTAATCCCACCTGCCCGCATTTGGCCCATACCCCTCTACATCTATGTATTTCTCCAAATGTTTCTTCAATTACCTCCTCCAGCATCTTGTTCCATACACCTACCACCCTTTGCGTGAAAAATGTACCCCTCAGGTTCTGATTAAATCTTTTCCCCCTCACCTTAAACCTATGTCCTCTGGTTCTCGATTTGCTACTCTGGGCAAGAGACCGTGCGTCTAACTAATCAAGTCAAGTCAAGTCAAGTCAAGTCAAATTTATTTGTCACATACACATACACGATGTGCAGTGAAATGAAAGTGGCAATGCCTGCGGGTTGTGCACAAAAAAGAATTACAGTTACAGCATATAAATAAAGTTAATAAGTTACTATTAGTGTCGACAAAAATTTAGTCTCTGGGGTTATAAAAGTTGACAGTCCTGATGGCCTGTGGGAAGAAGCTCCGTCTCATCCTCTCCGTTTTCACAGCGTGACAGCGGAGGCGTTTGCCTGATCGTAGCATCTGGAACAGTCCGTTACTGGGGTGGCAGGGGTCCCTCATGATCTTGCTTGCTCTGGATCTGCACCTCCTGATGTATAGGTCCTGCAGGGGGACGAGTGTAGTTCCCATGGTGCGTTCTGCCGAACGCACTACTCTCTGCAGGGCCATCCTGTCCTGGGCAGAGCTGTTCCCAAACCAGACTGTAATGTTGCCGGACAGGATGCTCTCTACAGCCCCAGAGTAGAAGCAATGAAGGATCCTCAGAGACACTCTGAATTTCCTCAATTGTCTAAGGTGGTAAAGGCGCTGCTTAGCCTTACCCACCAGTGGGGCAATGTGCGTTGCCCACGTCAGATCCTCTGTGATGCGGACTCCCAAGTATTTAAAACTGCTCACCCTATCCACAGTAGACCCATTTATCTCCAGTGGCGTGTACGTCCTTGGATGTTTAGCCCTTCTGAAGTCCACAATCAGCTCCTTTGTTTTAGTGACATTCAAGAGGAGGCTATTGTCCTGACACCAGAGTACCAGATCAGCCACCTCCTCCCGGTAGGCCTTCTCATCGTTGTTGGAGATCCGGCCCACCACCACAGTGTCATCAGCAAACTTGATGATGGAGTTTGAGCTGAACCTGGCCCTACAGTCATGTGTGTACAGGGAGTACAGTAGGGGGCTAAGGACGCAGCCCTGGGGGGATCCTATGTTCAGGGTGAGGGAGCTAGATGTGTGTTCCCCCATCCTGACCACTTGGGGCCTGGCAGTGAGAAAGTCCAGGACCCAGGCACACAGAGGGGTGTTAAGCCCCAGTTCCAGCAGCTTCTCAACCAGTCTGCTGGGGACTATTGTGTTGAATGCTGAACTAAAGTCAATGAACAGCATCCTCACATAGCCCCCCTGGCTGTCCAGATGAGAGAGAGCGGTGTGTAGAACCTGGGAGACCGCGTCATCCGTGGACCTGTTCGGACGGTATGTGAACTGTAGTGGGTCCATGTTGTGAGGAAGGAGGGCGCAGATGTGCTTCTTGACTAGCCTCTCAAAGCATTTCATGACAACCGAGGTGAGGGCCACCGGTCGGTGGTCATTTAAACACGCTGGAGAGGCATTCTTTGACACCGGTACAATGATGGATCTTTTGAAGCATGCAGGGACCACGGACTTTGCCAAGGAGAGGTTGAATATTGTGGTGAGCACTGGAGCAAGCTGAGTAGCACAAGACTTTAGTACTCGCCCAGATATACCATCTGGGCCTCCAGCTTTCCTCGTGTTCACACGCGTCAGAGCCTCACCTCATGCTCGGACACCGAGAATGTGTGCACATCCCCGGGGGTGGATCCCCCTCCAGCCTCGCTAGCCAGCGCCCCTTTGGTACTGTTTTTAGACGGCGAGCTGGTGGTGTTACCCGTCTCAAACCGTGCATAATCTAGTCCTCTCATGATTTTGTACACCTTTATAAGATCACCCCTCATCCTCCTGCGCTCCAAGGAATGGAGTCCTAGCCTGCTCAGCCTCTCTCTGGGGCTCAGGCCCTCAAGTCCTGGCAACATCCTCATGTAAGCAAAGTAGTTGAAGGGATTTGTAGTTAACTAATTCAGTCTCGTCTTAGAAGGATTAGCAAATTCTTTTGTATTTGTTAATCTATGTATGTATTCTGTACAAAGATCACAGTGCCTTTCCCAATCTGTTCTGCCCTGTTTGAACAGCTCAGTGTTTACCAAACCTTAGTTGCTTCATACACTTATTACTGTAGCTAATCTAGTAAACCTTTCACACGGACGGACGGGATCACCCACTTTGGTGCAGATGGGAGAGCGATCTTGTGCCACCAAGCAACAAATGGTTCAGGTATGTATTTTGCCTATTGAAGCATTTGGAACCTGGCTTGCAGCGGCAGCGTCTTCGCTCGCCCTGAATCACGGGGCTTGGGTTGGCCCGCCGCGGACCTTTCACCGTCCGGCGCGGCCTGGAACGTGGCAACTTCAGCAGCCTGACCGCGGGAGAAGACGGCAGGGGAAGAGAAAAGACATTCTGGCCTTCCATCACAGTGAGGAGGTGACTGGAGGAGACTCACTGTGATGGATGTTTCTTTTTTTTTTCTTTTCTTTTTTTAGTTTTGTGTTGGTTTGTGATTGTGTGTGTAATTGCTTATTGTATTGCTCTTATTGTTGGACTGTGGGTGACGAAATCTCGTTCAAAAGGCTTGTTTTTTTGGATGACAATAAAGGTAATTCTGATTCTGATTCTGTCAACTTGACTCATATTTCTTCTCGAAACCTTTAGTTTGGTTTAGTTTAGAGATACAGTGTGGAAACAGGCCCTTCGGCCCACACTGACCAGCGATCACCCCGTACACTAATGTTATACTACACACTCTAGAGTCAATTTCCAATTTTTACTGAAGCCAATTAACCCACAAACCTTTAAGTCTTTGGAGTGTGTGAGAAGTCGGAGATCCCAGAGAAAACCCACGCGGTCACGGGGAGAACGTGCAAACTCCGTACAGACAGCACCCGTAGTCAGGATTGAACCCGGGACTCAGACACTGCATGGCAGCAACTCTACAGCTGCACCACTGTGCTGTTTTTCAAGTTACTGAGCTCTGAAACATTAAGTAATCCGTGTCAAGAATCATTATTAAATTTGTATTTATTCCCAGGTTGAGGGAATTATTAACAAGGTCAACATTTCTTTGCTAGATCTGTGTCTTTCCAGAAGGGAGCGAAGAGTGAGGTGTGGATCAAACAGGCCAAACAGGCAAGTGGCACAAATGTCCTTCCTCAAAGCATGCTAGGAAACGGCATGCCGCGTGCGGTCCACGCGCTCGGCCTTTTGGATCGGCCCCTGACCAAACCGAGTCCCAGGCTGCTGCTGGGCCTCCAGCGGCCCACTCCACCCTCGAGGTGCATTGCACTGCCTCCTGTGGCCAGTCTATTCACCGGCCCTCTGTTCCAATTCCCTCCCCTCTGGTTCACGCAGCTTCCAGGAATCTTTCCCAGAAATCTGATCCCAGGAATAAGTAGGTTAACCTATGATTCATTCACAAAATGCTGGAGTAACTCAGCAGGTCAGGCAGCATCTCAGGAGAGAAGGAATGGGTGACGTTTCGGGTCGAGGCATCAGTCTGAAGACCCGAAACGTCGCCCATTCCTTCTCTCCTGAGATGCTGCCTGACCCGCTGAGTTACTCCAGCATTTTGTGAATAAATACCTTCGATTTGTACCAGCATCTGCAGTTATTTTCTTACACTAGGTTAACCTATGATGAGCGTTTGTCGGCACTGGGCCTGTACTCGCTGGAGTTTAGAAGAATGAGGGGGGACCTCATTGAAACATATACGGAATAATGAAAGGCTTGGAATAGAGTGGATGTGGAGAGGATGTTTCCACTAGTGGGAGAGTCTAGGCCTAGAGGTGATAGCTTCAGAATTAAAGGACGTTCTTTTAGGAAGGAGATGAGGAGATATGTCTTTAGTCAGAGGGTGGTGGATCTGTGGAATTCTTTGCGACAGGCGGCTGTGGAGGCAAAGTCAGTGGATATTTTTAAGGCAAAGATAGATGGATTCTTGATCAGTACAGGTGTCAGAGGTTATGGGGATGAGGCAGGAGAATGGGGTTAGGAGGGTGAGGTGGATCAGCCATGATTGAATGGCGGAGCAGATTGATGGGCCGAATGGCCTAATTCTACTATTCCTTGTGACCTTATGATCTTCCCTCTCCGTGGGCTCCCAATCCCACGGCAGTGAGCCAGGCCAGCTATCGGGTACGGCTGTGAGACCTCGAGGTGACATCTGTGATCTACTACCGAGCAGTACCTAAAGGTGGATGTAACTGCCTTGAAATCAACGCAGTGTAGATTTACGCAGTTGGTACCAGCGATGAGGAACATGTCCTGTTGGTAGTGATAGAGTAATGTTGGACTAAAAGAACAAGATGTGGTATCATTGTGAATTGTAACTTTCTCAGTGTTATTGGCAGAATAGATGCTGAGACACTGGTTCCTCTGATTGGTGTGCCCGGAACCAGGGGATATGGTCTAAGAATAAGATGGTCCACCCATGGACCTGAGGCAAGGAGACGTTTCTTTACTTGGGGACTACAAGTCTTTGGAACTCTTTGCATCAGAGAACTGTAGATGCTCTGTCATTCAGTATGTCCAAGGCTGACAACAGTTGGGATTGGGCGCTTAGAGAACCAGCTGAAACGAGGATGGTGTCAGAAGGTCAACTGGACACAAAATCAGCCACATTCTTACGAAACTTTAGAGCTGGCCAGAAGGTCCATCTAGTTTACTTCAGCTGTTCTTCCTTCTGTAACACCTCCACCAATTTAAATGGGAAGTCGCCACCAAAAACCTCACTGGTGACCCTCGGTCTATCCTTGAGTGGACGTTGCTGGCTTTACCTTGCACTGAACGTTATTCCCTTATCATGCATCCATACACTGTAAATGGATCGATTGTAATCATGTATTGGCCTTCCGCTGATTGGTTAGCACGCAACAAACGGATATCACGGTACCTCGTTACACTTGACAATAAACTAAACTACAACTGTAAAATGTTAACCTCTAAGAAAAAAAACTGCAGATGCTGGTTTAAATCGAAGGTAGACACAATGATCTTCTTGGGCCATTGCTTGTGTAATTTGGGTATATTTTAAATATCACTTTATTCATAAAAACAAACCCATTTTTTATTTGTACGGGTACCATTAATACATCTGAGTATTCCACATTTTCTTACGCATTAATGGTAATAGCAAGGGTAGGTGGCTAGATGCTCTCTTTTTTAGAAATTATCATTTATTTGTCACACTTATGGTGCATATGTTGATGTCTCTTCATGTTCTCTTGGTCTGGCTGCAAAGTAGTTCACTAGTTTAGTCAAAGTAACTGCTTAGGTATGAAACACTGATAGATTAATCTTTAATTTAGTTTAGAGATACATGGTGGAAACAGACACTTCGACCCACTGAGTCCACGCCAACCAGCGATCCCCGTACACTAGCAATATCCTACACTCTACGAACACCTTACAGAAGCCAATTGACCTACAAAACCACACGTCTTTGGAGGAAACCGGAGCACCTGGAGAAAACCCACGTAGTCACAGGGAGAATGTTTCGACAGCAACTCTGTTTTGACAGCAACCATAGTCATAATCAAACCTGAAACTCTGGTGCTGTAAGACAGCAACTCTACTGCCGTGCCACTGTGCTGCCCTCGAAAGTGCACACCATCAGACTCAGGAACAGCTTCTTCCCCTCTGTTGCCAGGCTCCTGAACAGTCCTTCCATAAGCTAAGTGTACTGTCCGTTTCACCTCTGCCCCTTTGCGGACATTGGACTTTGTCTATGGAGCTGATGTGCCACAATGTTGAGAACTATATTCTGCACTCTGTATCTTCCCCATTGCTCTACCTATTGTACTTGAGTTTGACTTGATTGTATTTATGTAGAGTATTATTCAATCTGATTGGATAGCATGCAAAACAAAGCTTTTCACTGTACCTCGGACAATGTGACAATCACAAACCGAGAGCCAAACACCCAAGACTGGAATTTTTAGAGGAGATTGAGAACGTCAATCAAAAATCTAATAGTGTTATTAGAAACATAAAATAGAAACATAGAAAATAGGTGCAGGAGTAGGCCATTTGGCCCTTCAAGCCTGCACCGCCATTCAATATGATCATGACTGATCATCCAGCTCAGTAACCTGTACCTGCCTTCTCTCCATACCCCCTGATCCCTTTAGCCACAAGGGCCACATCTAACTCCCTCTTAAATATAGCCAATGAACTGGCCTCAATTACCTTCTGTGGCAGAGAATTCCACAGACTCACCACTCTCTGTGTGAAGAAATGTTTTCTCATCTCGGTCCTAAAAGCCTTCCCCCTTATCCTTAAACTGTGACCACTGGTTCTGGACTTCCCCAACATCGGGAACAATCTTCCCGCATCTAGCCTCTCCAACCTCTTAAGAATTTTATATGTTTCTATAAGATCCCCCCTCAGTCTTCTAAATTCCAGCGAGTACAAGCCGAGTCTATCCAGTCTTTCTTCATATGAAAGTCCTGCCATCCCAGGGATCAATCTGGTGAACCTTCTTTGTACTCCCTCTAAGGCTAAAATGTCTTTCCTCAGATTAGGAGACCAAAACTGTACGCAATACTCCAGGTATTATGCCAGAATATTTAGTGGGCAGTGAAATTAAGCTATCGAGAGAAAATTGTTGTGGGCAATTTTATTAGTTAAGTATTATGAAATACACATTGCTTTTGGTAGAACAGGTAATGATAAAAAAGCCTGTTCTTAATTAAAATTTCAATTCGACTACCACCTGGTGGCGGCGCGGGGGAGTTATCGGTCGAGGTGGTAATTGCTGACATTATAACATTAGGATCGCAACTGGAAATGTTTACTTACGCCTTTTATAAAGCAGCGCGTTTAAATATGGGACGGCTCAGCGTGTGGGGAGAGGTGTCCAACATTTGGTTAGGTAGATGAGACAGTCAGTGGAGGGAGGGAAAGAGAGAGTGTAATAACATCCCACCCAATCCCAACTTCTGTGAAACAACTACCTAAATATGTCAGTGTCTTTAATGGTGACCAGGGGTATCAACAAGCCCCAGTCTTACTGTGAAGGCGCATGGTGTGATCTGGAGGTATGATGGGTTTAAAGCAAAACCGTGATCAGTACCTTGAGGGGCTGCAGGAAAGGTTAACAATAGCATCATACAGGTCTGTTTAGAAATCTGATCCAAAGGGTATAACTGTCATTTTGTATATGTTCTGTTCTCTTGACAAATGTCTTCAGCGCATAAAAATATCAATCTAAATGATATCGGTTTGTCCTTCGGCAGCCACAGCCTGAGAGAGGGGGAGGAGGGGGTATTGAAATGGCCAAAGAGAGCCACCAGAATGGCAGTAAGGAGAGAGAAAGAGAGAGGGGAGGGAGAGAGAGAGAGAGAGGAGGAAGAGAGGGGGGGGGAAAGAGGAGGGGGAAGAGGAGGGGGGGGGAAGAGGGGGGGGGAAGAAGGGGGGGAAGAGGGGGGGAGAAGAGAGGGGGGGGAAGAGAGGGGGGGTGAAAGAGGGGGGGGTGAAAGAGGGAGGTGAAAGAGGGGAGGAGAGGGAGAAAGAGGGGGAGAAAGGGGGGGAAGAAAGGGGGGAAAGATGGGGGGGAAAGGGGGGAGGGAGAAGGGGGGGAAAGGGGGGGGGAAAGAGGGGGGAGAAGGGGGGGAAGAGGGGGGGGGGGAGAAGGGGAGGAAGGGGGGAGAGGGAGAAGGGGGAGAGGGAGAAGGGGGAGAGTGAGGGGCTATTTGAATACTGATATGTCCCACAACAGCATCCATTTCCATTAATGACACGCTGATCAAGGGTGAACAATGGGACCTGCTAGCGCTGCTCTGCCCTGCGTCTGCCTGCCTGCCTGTCTGTCTGTCAGTATGTGTGTGCGGGTAACGACGCCGAGCCTGTCTGTCAGTCGCCGGGCCCCAGTTAGAGATCTGGACCGCTAATGAGAAGTGCTCCCTGCCATCAGCGCAGACAGGTGCTTCCGTAGCTGGGACATGCTCCATTCCCCCCCCCTTCCCCCCCCCCCTCGCCGATACAGCTCTTTCTCCTCCTGAACACCCCCTGACAGACACCATGAAATGCAGAAATTAACAGCCCCATCATGTTGTTGCCGCCGCTGCTCGCAGGGAAAGCAGAAAATCAAGTTGTCACACAGTGCGCGGGGATAAACGTGCAGATAGATAGATAGATAGATAGATGGATACATTCTCCAGCGCTGGGGCTGGTGCTGGGATCACACACACACACACACACACAGCCAGCAATGTTGGCTCCTGCTACATTCACCATATCATTAGCACCTCGTACACCCACAGCTTCCCCGACACTAAAGCCCGGAGCCTGGCATAAACAAGACGCATAATTGATATCCTTCACACCGCCAGCGGTCTTATCTTAAATTAATTAAAGTGCTTAAATAACACAACAGCACATGTCCAAAGCGCAGAAAAGCTGAACGGATAAACACCGCGCCAGCGCTCGGGATTTATGTTACAACAGCCACCAGAGATGACAAATTAAAGGGCATACACAGAGGTGTTTATAAAACACGGCGGTGTTCAGATTAGGGGGGGGGGGCTCGAATACCAAGCGCCATCAGCAACACCAACACCAACATCAAGAGATGAACCAATGAAGATCAATTAGGTGTTGTAATGTGATAAAATGTTTTGGCGTTTAGTAAGTGAACCCATTCTAATCAGTCTCTCACTTTGCATGAATTAATCCTCTTTCTCCTCCCCGGTACAATGGGAATTGTAGGATGAGAGGAGATCTTATCGAAACGTATAAGATTATTAAGGGGTTGGACACGTTAGAGGCAGGAAACATGTTCCCAATGTTGGGGGAGTCCAGAACAAGGGGCCACAGTTTAAGAATAAGGGGTAGGTCATTTAGAACTGAGATGAGAAAAAACTTTTTCAGTCGGAGAGTTGTGAATCTGTGGAATTCTCTGCCTCAGAAGGCAGTGGAGGCCAATTCTCTGAATACATTCAAGAGGGAGCTAGATAGAGCTCTTAAGGATAGCGGAGTCAGGGGTTATGGGGAGAAGGCAGGAACGGGGTACTGATTGAGAATGATCAGCCATGATCACATTGAATGGCAGTGCTGACTCGAAGGGCCGAATGGCCTCCTCCTGCACCTATTGTCTAATTGTGTTTCTCCCCAGCATTGCTTGATAGCCGAGCACAAATGCAGAGGCTTGAACTGCATTGCACTCCGCTCGACCATTCTAGCTACTGCACTTTACTCAATTGGCTCCCACCGGCAGGCCGGTCGGTGCAACCAAACTCACAGTGGAGTCGTGCATGGGCCACTGCTAAATATTTTACTCTTCAGAAGCTTCAGCCTGAGCCCCAGCTCAAGATTGACCTCCAGGTTCAGCAACAAAATCATGAGAATAGATCGGGTAGACTACGCCCAGTGTAGGGGAATCGAGAACCAGAGGACATAGGTTTAAGGTAGGTGGGAGATTTTAATAAGAAAATGAGGGGTAACTTTTCCACACAAAGAGTGGTGGGTGTATGGACCGAGCTGCCGGGGGAGGTGGTTGAGACAGATACTATCTGAACTTTTAAGAAACAGTTAGACAGGTACATAGATAGAGCAGGTTTGGAGGAATATGGACCAAACGCAGGCAGGTGGGACAAGTGTAAATGGGACATGTTTTGTGGGCAAGTTGGGCACAGGACCTGTTTCCACACTGTAAGACTCCATGACTCTAACAGCTTCTTCCCAACAGCTATCAGGCTATTGAACCGTGCAACCATCAACTAAAGTTTGAACTACAAACCCTCTTTGTTGCACTAGGGACTTGGGCCTTGTGTTTTGCATGAATATTGTTTTTGTTATTTATTGGTTCTTTTTTGTTTATGATGTTATCTATTGAGTAGCATGTTATCAGACCTGTTATGCTGCTATTGGTAAAAAAAAACTAATTGTTCCTTTTAGCTACATATATATGACAATTAAACACTCTTCACTCCAGACAGCAATAGTAAAATTTGCCACCTGCATTGTTCAAAATACATGGAGCTATCACATTCGACACTTGCATTAGAAGTTCATAAGTTATTGGAGAATGAGGCCATTCAGCCCATCAAGTCTACTTTGCCATTCAATCATGGCCGATCTATCTTTTCCTCTCAACCCCATTCTCCTGCCCCTAGAACTTTAATATACTCCATTTCGGGTATAAGGTCCACAAAGTTTAAGCAAATGGTGTGTAACAATAGATGTAAGCATACTCTTTGGGGAATGGCCGCTGTCATATCTGGACACAAAGTGCTGGAGTAACTCAGTGGCTCCGGCAACATCTCTGGAGAACATGGACAGTGGGTGTTTCAGGTCAGGACTCTCCTTCAGATCACATCTGTCCATTCCTTGTTATAATTACAATGTGTGGTGCCATGACGTGGAACATGAGTGGACTGAGCAAGAGTTAAACTTGGTATCTGCTGGCTTGTGTGGCCCAGAAACCCAGGAGGATATTGCTTATTGAGCTGCAAGAGAAGCCAGAGTTTTAAATTCTAATTGAATTTAATTGATTGTTACCACAAACCGGTTGAAAGTAGTTGAACAATGACAATCCAATTGCAAAAAATCATACTTATCAGTCATAAAATATACAACCCTTTCAATTTGACAATTTGGAGTATAAAGTTAAGGCTGCATAATTACACATCAGCCTGGTGTATACTGAGAAACCTTTTATTGAAAAAAAACCCCAATGTAGGTTTTGGTAATCTCTGCATATTGCGATAGTATTATCTTATCTTATCCTTCAACTCATCATTCACCGCCACTTGTTTAAAGATGCCAGATTACAATTTTATTTAATGCCAGGGAAGTTGGGCAGGGAAAAAATGCCAGAAATACTCATTTTGTTTCAGAAATTGAAGGACGATGCCTTTAACACAAGCTGAAGATGGCTGCTCACAAACCATAAATAGGTTCAATGGATTGAAAAGGAAACCATGGAAAATATAACAAAAGCATTGCAAGGATCAATTTTCAGTCAGATTGCAAAACCATCCTGACAAGATTAATGAGAATGGGAAAATTATTTTAATTAAAATATGCTGTTAATACTCCGCACATTGACACAGAGAGAATTTTTTGAATGAGTTTAAAATCTGAATCTGAACATTCATATAAACATTTAGAAGACAGATGTTCAGTTTGAGACGAGGATTTCAATCCTTTCAAAGGAGTGCAAAGAGCCACAAACTTGTCAGGTTAGATTGTTTTAGAAATATTGCTAGGATCTATTTGGGCAGAATAGACTTCATGAAAACGGGTTTCAAATGTATGTTTAACACAAATAAAGATCAGCCATCTCAAGCGGAATGCTCAGAAAAAAGACTTGCATCACTGGTAACTTTGATATTATAAACCAACCATTTCTTTAAAATGGCAGTGACTGGATTGACTTTTTTTTTGTAGTGCGTTTGGTCAATAGACTCAATAACTAACCCCATTGATTCAGCCAAGCAGCCACCTACATCAAGTGAAATGTAAACATACCATGTTTCATCCAATAATTTTGTTCTTGCAATACCTTATGCCTTCGCAAAGTAAATATTCTACAGTTCACTGTCTATATAACTGATATATATGCGTCTCCTGTAACTACAGCGGTTAGATAGACAGCTGTCTGCAGTGAAGTGGAGAATATGTTCTCTAGAAATGCAATATTACTACAATTGTAGCGAATCGTGAGTGAATCGCCAATGAAATATAGCAATTCATATTACACCCAGTAAATACTTTCGAGCCTGCTCCCATAAATGTTGCTGCCAAATTGAGTATGACAAAGCATTAAACAAATGAGGGGTAAAAAAAGGAGCAGAGATGGAAAGGCTATTCAAAACTGAGAACCTATAGAAAGATATCACTTGAGAAATGTTATGGTGTGAAGGCTAACTAGCGAGGATTCGGGGGGGGGGGGGGGGGGGTGAAAGTGGATCAATAAACATTATTTAAGCATTTGCACATTTTGCTAAATTTGGTGAGCTTATCATTGGGTACAGTTACTATTCACAATTGTTGTCAGAAATATTGGAGACCAATAAAACTAGACTTTGGACAAACATATTATAAAGGAAGCTCTGATATTTAGAATTTCTAAGCCAGAAATACAAAAATAAATTTAAATTGACTAGCCTCCACTGTTATATGATAAAATATTTAGATATAATCTTTAAAATTGCAAATGATCCTTTTATCTTCCCATTTAATCAGATATTCCCCCCCCCCTGCAAAGCCATTTCAGCAGATCTAACCACTATTAAATACTGCACAACAACCCTTGCCTTTTCATAATAAATTTGAACTTGTTAACGCAACAGGCTTTGTTTACCAAGCAAAATCTGCCAGCTACAAACATGGTTCAATTATTATGTCAGAAATGTTCGCACAAAACTGGCTCTGAGGTTCACCAGCCACAATAATCCTCCAGGTTTTTAAATCCAATAAAATCAAATGAGTGAGAAAAGCCATCAGCCCGTTAAAGTCGAAAGATGTGCCATCTCATCTAGAGAGAAGCAGACCATTTCCATGTCTAGGCTGACAGAGCTGTCTGCACTGGGGATAGCACTATTCTATTTGATTTATGGTATAATAGTGTGACAAATGATGACAAAAATAAACTTTTACTGCAGTGAACTGCTCCTTTATTTATGAAATTTTGCCAAGTACTGAAATCTTTTATCTGCAAGTTGTACACGGAGTGGAAACGAGTGATTATGGTGCAGTAATAGTAGCACAGTGATGGAGGCAGACTCCGCTGTAAATGGATTGAGGTAAAATAGCTATTGCACCATGATAAATGTGAACAGCGTTTTGCTGACAGATGATCTAACAGGTGTTCATAACAACTATATAAGAGGATTTATTTATGACTGGCCACAGCCATGGTACTGTAAATCAACTGAAGCAGCTGTACACTAGCAAACACAAGTCCCTAATGTAACAACTACACAGAACATGGGGAAAAAATACTGTTTGGAATCCTAATCATTAAATAATTACTGCACACATATAGACCAAATCTAGTCGCAGCACTCCGAGCCATTTGGAAATTTAATAAGCACTCCTTTGCATTTTACTTCCAAAACAAATGATGGAGGAAGCAAATAAACAGTAGTACCAGCATCTCCAAGTACTGTTAGTGACTATTCTCAATAGACTAACAATAGTAATTGAAGAACTGGCACATAATCAAGATTAAGATGCAAGCAAGCTGTTCCATAAACAGCCATTTCCCCCTTTTACTTTGACATGGGAAAAAAAAGCTACCGAGATTTATTACATTATTTTCCAATTTGTTCCAACAAATAAATCAAGCACAAACTGTACTTTTCCCCCTTTATGATTAGGAAAAGCTGCTTTGAACTTAAAGATATTGCATTCTGTTAAAACCAGCAGGAAAGATCTAAACAGTATAACTACTAAACTCTGTAAGCTCAAATAGTCATTGGTAATATATCGTTTGCGGAGTTTTTTTGTTGTTGCATTTTTACCATCAATTACCACAGTGAAGATTCTGTTCCACTGAAAACCATTGCAATATTTTTTTCACTCTTTAGGAATGCCATGATTCAGAACCACAGTAAAAAGGAAAGGAAGAACGCGAGAACGCCGTTCCTCTTTGTCGCACAACAGTATGTATGGCTTGGCGTTGACTCCTTTCCATGCTTCTGAAATGTATGCAGTAAAGGAGCCACTAGGAGGTGTACAGGAACAATTTCAAACAAATTCTCTAATGAAGGAGATGGAATAGGAAGCAAAGTGTTCTCCTTCCAGGTCTGATGTGAGGTTTGAGTGTAGGTCAGCCAATCTTGATTGCTCAGACCTAGGAGCCAAAGTTCACTTGTCACATTTGCAGAATGCATTTAACCACCGGATCACAACCGAATGAATTCTGATAAATGATTTACAAACAAAAATCTATATTTCCTCGCATTTCACTTACACACCGAGCATTGTGCTTTCACAATTTTAAAATCTGTTTTCAGAGATCCAGTGCTTCACTTTCTTTAGAACTATCCAAGAAGTGAAAGCACCTTATTTGACCACGATTATATAGGCACATGAGACAAAATACTGAGATAAGCTTTGTAACACAAATGGCTAAAAGGGCATTAATACAACATTAAAGCAAACAATAATCACAAATGACTTTTGGGCAAAGTCATAAATTTCTTTGGTTTTGGAATTTTGTGCCAATATAACTTCAGTCAAGTGTGGGAGGGGCAGGGATCGGAAAATATTATGGCACAATCAGTTCTTCTCAAACAATAATCTCATGAACAGATTATAAATCTGCCCCATGATTCTTTTGCAGGCATCTTTACCTCCAGGTGCATTTCTTGGAAACCACAGTTTTATTATTAGTTGCTCCAACATCTCTGGAGAGAGCTAATACAGAACAAAAGGTTGCGATGTTAACCTGCATTCAACATTTAGCCACTAAAAAATATACCCCTGGCGATAATACGATGGGAAACACAACCAACTGCAAAGCGAGTATCTCAGAGTTTAGTTAGTTATAGGGGAAATGCGTTGGTTTATTAATCAGCAAAATTAAAAGTATTGTGTTTAGGTAAGTGGTGGAATTCCAAAGTGGGATGCAAGATTGCAAGTGCGTAGTTGAGGGGAGATGAAGTTATAGATGAAAATGATAGCAGTGGCAAGCCAAAAAACGCTGCCTGCCAGTCAGTTGCTTGCAGATGCATCCTCTTCACTCTTGAGACAGCACAGTCTTAAGCTCCCGCAGCAGTACCGAACCGATCACAGTCTTTTCCGTGTTAATGCTGAGCTGCACAGTTGACCCTTCCTTCACTTGCATTGTGATGAGTACCAAGGCTCCACTGTTCACCGTTTTAGCGACAAACCTAAAAGAAAAGTTAATTCAATAAACAATTAAATACTTATGAAATCGCTTTCCTTGTACAATTATAAACCCTTGCAGATCACCCACAGATCATGTACATGTGGCAAAGCACAAAAGTAACACAAAGTCAAAAGTGCAAACATTATACCCCTATATGAAGGAAGACCACAAAAGATAAAACGCATTCTCCATCCAATATTAGTTAGGGGCTACTTTAACTATATACGTGGAGATTCAGCGTTTAGTACAATTTAAAAAAAAATTACAAAACTAAACTATTCAGAATAAAAATATATATACAAAACAAGAACTTTGCAAAAAAACTTCTGATATTCTCAGTCTATTCATTCATTAGTGTCATATTTCAGTATTTTTTGCAACTATCCTTAAAACATGACAGGTACATGGATGGGACAGGTTTAGAGGGATATGGCCCAAACGCAGACAGGTGGGACTAGTGCAGATGGGACATGTTGGTTGGTGTGGGCAAGTTGGGCCGAAGAGCCTGTTTCCACGCTGTATGACTCGAAGACAAGCACCTTTTCCACTCTTGTGGCCCCTGGGGTGATCTCCCTTCCCTTGTATGAGGGGTGCTCCCCACCAAACTCTGCCCTCAATGTCCTGCAGCAGGAAGTCCCTACACTGTGGTCCTCCCCCACAGAGCCTTGGCGTTGGCTGCACCAAGCTTCAGCGAGTCCCTCAGCACGTACTCCTGCAGTCTGGAACGGGCCAGTCGGCAACATTCCCTGACCGACATCTCACTCTGCAGGGAGGCCAACAAGTTTCGGGCAGACCATGCAGTGTCTTTCAACGAGTTGATGATCTTCCACATATTTAAAAAAAAAATAAAAATAAACCTTTCCAAAATAAAAAAATATATACTAAACAAGAACTGTGCAAAGGTTCGTCTGACATTTTCAGAGGCTATACATACATCCATTAATGTCGTATTTGGTAGTGATCCCAGAAATATTTTTACACCCAGCACCCTTGCCAGTCATGTGGCCTCCTGGGGTGCTATTCCTTCTCTTGTTTGAAGGACGCCTCCACCACACCTCACCCCGCAATGTCCAGCAGCGGAATGAGGCCTGGCAGGGAATGTTTCCGAATGGCACGCTCCAGACAGCAGGAGTACGTTCTGAGGGAAGCACTGAAGCCTGGTCTTCCACATCAATTTTTAATTATATATATATATTTTTAATAATCTAACTAGACTTTATTCAAGTAAATAAATATGTGCAATACAGAAACCGTGCAAAATATTCGTCCGACATTCTCAGAGGTTATACATACGTTCAACACTGTTTACCCAAATCGCACAGATTTACCCCACACCCTTGCCATTCATGTGGCCCACTGGCTTGAAATCACTTCCCTTCCCACACCCTGCCCCCCCCCATCCCCATGTCCAGCAGTGGAAGGACCCTAGACTATGGTCCTCCTTCGCAGAGCCTTGGCGTTGGCTGCACCGAGCTTCAGTGCATCCCTCAGCACGTACTCCTGCAGTCTGCAGCGGGCCAGTCGGCAACGTTCCCTGAAGGACATCTCACTCTCAGCGGTATGAACATTGACTTCTTCAACTTTAGATAGTTCCTCTGTCCCTCTCTTCCCCTCCCCTTCCCAGTCTCTCTCTATCTTCCTGTCTCCACCTATATCCTTCCTTTGTCCCGCCCCCCCTGACATCAGTCTGAAGAAGGGTCTCGACCCGAAGCGTCACCCATTCCTTCTCTCCCGAGATGCTGCCTGACCTGCTGAGTTACTCCAGCATTTTGTGAATAAATACCTTCCATTGGTACCAGCATCTGCAGTTATTTTCTTTCACTCTCCTGGGAGGTCAACAACGCTCGGGCAGACCAAAGAGCGTCTTTCACCAAGTTGATGACCTTCCAGCAACACTCGATGTCCGTCTCTGAACGTGACCCTGAGATTCCACATAAATGCAAATGTCACCTCCCTGCTCTCGAGAGGCAAGGCCAAGCATGGCCATCCCCGAGCATTGAACACACTGGATTGTCACCATGTTTGGGCCATGCTAACATGTAATAGGCTTCTCAGCTGCTGGTACTTCCCTCCAGCACTGCAAACACCAGCAACCACCCATACAGGGTGTAACATTTCAATTTTGTCTTCCCCCTCCTTTGCTTTGTGTGGCTGCTTGGTTTGAATCGGCCTGATTGATGACTGGTACCAGACACCCTGTGAAAGGCACCACTTGTAAATACATCTTTAAACAGGTTCACACTGATCATTTTATTCAATTTTCTGAGCATTATTGCTTCACATTATTATTTACTAATGTGGACGGCACTTTTAATGGATTTTAGAATCACTTGTTAAAGTTGTAATAAAAGATAAAGTAGAAAATGTGCAGATTGGCTTGTTCAGTCTCCAATTCAACAATGAAAGGGGCCACGGTTTAAGAATAAGGGGTAGGCCATTTAGAACTGAGATGAGGAAAAACATTTTCAGTCAGAGTTGTGAATCTGTGGAATTCTCTGCCTCAGAAGGCAGTGGAGGCCAATTCTCTGAATGCATTCAAGAGAGAGCTAGATAGAGCTCTTAAGGATAGCGGAGTCAGGGGGTATGGGGAGAAGGCAGGAACGGGGTACTGATTGAGAATGATCAGCCATGATCACATTGAATGGCGGTGCTGGCTCGAAGGGCCGAATGGCCTCCTCCTGCACCTATTGTCTATTGTCTATTGAAAGTGTTCTAATCTGCCTAGGCAGAAACGCTTATTTGAAATGTTTGTTTTAAGGATGCTTTTATGGTTTTAGTCATGAAGTCATCGTCTTAAAGCATGGAAACAGGCCCTTCGGCCCAGCCTACCCACACCGGCCAATACTAGTCCCAGCTACACTAATCGCTGCATTTGGCCCATTTCCCTCTAAACCTGTCCTATCCATGTAACCGTTTAATTGTTTCTGAAACATTGCGGTAGTCCCTGCCTCACCACCTCCTCTGGCAGCTCGTTCCATACACCCACCACCCTTTGTGTGATAAAGCTACCCCTCAGATTCCTATTAAATCTCCCCCCCCCCCCCCCCCCATCTTAAATCTATGTATTTTGGTCCTCGATTCCCCTACTCTGGGCAAGGGACTCTATCCGTCTACCCGATCTATTCCTCTCAATTATTTCTTTCGTAGAAAATCTGCCACAAAAGCATGGGTCCTGGGGATTGACAAGGACAGGATAATGATATAGGATTTTTTTTCTTCTGAGGTGGTCCTTTGGAATCGAGGATGACTTGCTTTCACCCTAGGTTTGTGGGATCTGACGCCAACATGAGAACCACACACTTCCACAGATGGGGCTGGAATGCTTGATAGGGCAGGTGGCTGGGGAGTTTGGGAATTGATAAATCTCCTCGTCACATTTACAAAGGGCTTCTCTGTGCTCAGGAGTAGAGACTCCAGATTCGCACGATACTACTCCACGATAGGCAAGTCATGGGTCAGGATTACCAGAGTCAGTGCGGTTGTGCATTTCTTCAAGGTGGCTTTGTGCACATCCGTGAATCGGTTTCTTTGTCTGCTTGGTCATCTCTTCCTGTGAATAGAGTCTTGGTTGCAGATCTATTGGTTAAACTCACTGCGCGATTGCCATCACGATGGCAGTCAAAATGGTGACGAGTTTCTGTGGGAAGCTAAATTTGAGAAGAGTGTTCTGTAGACGTTCCTGAAGAAAGGAGTCAATGGCTTCAGTAAGGTCGGAATTGGTCAGGTTTAATGGCTAACTTGCCTCCTGCATCTTTCTTGAAGTGTTTGCACAGTGAAGATCTACAAAGGTCATAATATTTAGATGGGTGACACAGTGGCACAGCTGCTGTCTCAACACCAGAGACCAGGTTCAATCCTGACCTTGGGGTCTGTCCGTGTGGAGTCTGCACGTTCTCATTTTGGCCACGTGGGCTTCCTCTGGGTGCTCTGGTTTCCTCCCACATCCCAAAGACCTGCGGGTTTGTAAGTTAATTGTCCTCTAAATTGCTCTTAGTGTGGAAGGAATGGACGAAAAAGTGCAATGACCTAGAACTAGTGTGAACATGAGAACGATGGTCCATAGGGACTCAGTGGGCTGAAAGGCATGTTTCCATGCTCTATCTTTCAATTAATCAAATGCGTGGAATATCTTTCCTGGAAAATAATCAGCTTTACACCTCGAGTATGTGATGCATTTGTGAATGAAGGGGTTACGTTATAGTACAGCATTTTGTTTTTCATACAGCCCTTCAAAATAAAGGAATAATACATTTGATTCTAATCCACATGCATTTTAGAGTGAAGATCACTTAAACACAGCTTGCAATATCCCACATGCCTAAGAACGGGTCTTGCAACCTCTATGAGGAACTTGGCGGCAAGATTTTTACTAAACCAGTGACCCTATTGCAGTAAACCCCTCCGATTGGAAGGACATTTGTATGTTATTGAGGGTGCAGAGAGGTACATATATTAGTCTCCACTGCCTGCACTCCAACTGCCTCTATTACTATTTCTTACTTACAAAAATAAAATGAGAAAATGCTCATTATGAAATCAATTTAAGCTCAAAATTGTGACTGCAATCCCTTCAAACAACACACATGTTGTTAACTAACACTTTTTCCAATAAGCCTGAAAAAGTCAATACTCACAAAAATTGCTTTTGTCTCCGGTCTGCGTTGAGTTAACCAATCTTGACCAGAGTCCCAGTACTCTAGAATCAGGGTTAGCATGACTTGACGAAGAAGCGTTAGCCAGTATGCTGACATTTTGGTGTCATTCTGCATTTCCTTGCGAAGAAGCAGTGTGACACATCAGGCTAAGGACAGAATTAGGATCTGGGTCGAAGCTGTGATCACTCGTTATTCAGCCCTGAGGTTAATAACAATCAACTTGGAAATTGTACCAGACACCAGTACCACCTGCAGAACCACTGCTGAGACTAATGGCTGAAAGGGGAGAAAGAATAGAAAACCACTTGGGTATCGTGGGGATAGGTGGTGGGAGGAGACGACTTCTTACCTAATATTTAAATTTAAGACATGAAACAGTTCTTCAGACCAGTAAGTCAGAATGTCTCTGACTTTAAGTTCTGATAAAGGGCTAAGCTAACTTTGTTATTTTAGTTTCTCTCACCACAGATGATGTTTAACCCGCTGAATCGTTCCAATCGTAGCATTTTCTGCTATTGTTTCAGATATCTAGCATCTGCAGTTTCTTGCTTCAATTGTCATTCAATTCATGGCCATCGTTTCTGAGATGGAAATAAAAAGTCTTGATGACCCGTGGGGGCAAGATTTTCCTTGCAGACGAATGTGGGTATATGGAGCGAGTTGCCAGAGGAAGTGATGACGATGGGTACAATTACAACGTTTAATGGACACTTGAACAAGTACATGGATAGTTGAGGGATCTGGGCCAAACACAGGCGCCACTATCGTATCTGCCTCCACTACCATCCCTGGCAATGCTATGCCCTCTCGTGTTGGACATTTCCACCCTGGGGTAAAAGGTTCTGACAACCTACATTATCAATGCTTCTAATTTTATATATTTCTATCAAGTCTCCCCTCAACCTCTGACGTTCCAGGGAAAACAATCCAAGTCTGTCCAACGTTTCCAGAATCCAGGCAGTATTCTGGTAAACCTCCTCTGCACCTTCTCCAAAGCCTGAACATCTTTCCTGTAATGGAGCGACCAGAACTGCACGCAATATTCCAAATGTGGCCGAATCAAAGTCTGAAGAAGGGTCTCCACCCGAAACATCACCCATTTCCTCTCTCTAGAGATGCTGCCTGTCCCGTTGAGTTACTCCAGCATTCTGTGTCCAGTTTGGTTTACTTTAGAGATACAGCGCGGGAACAGGCCCTTCGGCCCACCGACTCCACTCCGATCAGCGATCCCCACTTTTAAACACTATTCTACACACACTACGGACAATTTTTACATTTACCAAGCCAATTTACCTACATACCTGTACGTCTTTGGAGTGTGGACGGAAACCAAAGATCTCGGAGAAAACCCACGCAGGTCACGGGGAGAATGTACAAACTCTGTATAGAGAGCGCCCTTAGTCGGAATCGAACCCGGGTCTCCAGTGTTGTAGGCGCTGTAAGGCAGCAACTCTACCACTGCGCCACCATGCCGTCTATCAAAGTCCTATAGCTATGCATCATGACTTCCTGACTTTTATATTCAATTGCTCGGGGTAAACTCTATCTGCCATTTTAGTAGCTCATTTCTGTTCATCAATAAACGCAATCTTAAATTCATAATTTCATTTCTTCAAATGATTCAAGCCTTGACGAGTGTATTGAGGTTGAGTACTCAGATGAAACAATAGGCTGCCTTTTGTCCCTTCGATCATGCCCAATCTTTTAGCTCAACTCCATTAGTTTTAAACTAATCTCGTGTCCCTCAGTTCCTTTCAGACCCAAAAATCTATTGAACCATCCCCTGCAGCTCTCGTGGATAGAGCAATCAGAAAATTCACTATCTTCTGTTTGAATAAATTTCTTCCAATTTGTTTTTAATGGGTCTCAACATCCTGAGAGGGCGAGATCATTAATTGTTTGGAAAGTGAACCATTTATTTGCTGTATTTTTGATATTTATTCAATGGAATTTTCAAAGTCCAAATCTTGTAATTGACAATGCCAATAGCCTATAGGCTTAGAGATACAGCGCGGAAATAGGTCCTTTGGCCAACCGAGTGCGTGTCGACCAGTGATCCTACACAGCACTATCCTACACAGAAGGGACAATTTACAATTTTACCAAAGCCAATTGACCACCAAACCTGTACATCTTTGGAGTGTGGGAGGAAACCGGAGAAATCCCATGCAGTCACAGGAAGAACGTTCAATACTGTACAGACAACAAGGGGCCACAGTTTAAGAATAAGGGGTAGGCCATTTAGAACTGAGATGAGGAAAAACTTTTTCAGTCAGAGTTGTGAATCTGTGGAATTCTCTGCCTCAGAAGGCAGTGGGGCCAATTCTCTGAATGCATTCAAGAGGGAGCTAGATGGAGCTCTTGAGGATGGCGGAGTCGGGGGGTATGGGGAGTAGGCAGGAACGGGGTACTGATTGGGAATGATCAGCCATGATCACATTGAATGGCGGTGCTGGCTCGAAGGGCCGAATGGCCTCCTCCTGCACCTATTGTCTATTGTCTAACACCTGTCGTCAGGATCGAACCCAGGTCTTTGGTGCTGTAATGCAGCAACTCTGCCGCTGTGCCACCCCGTTACTTTCGCCTATGTATGTTTCCCCTTTGAATCTGAAGCTCCAATGTTAACCAAATAATCTAGGCCTGTATTTAAAATAGACTGTGGAAGGAGTACTGTGCTGGCAAAAGTTTATTTTATAAACATTCAAGAACATGTTAAAGATCTTGTGGCACTGTCTGAACAGTAGAGGAGGTGATGTCCAATATTTCTCCCAAAGCCAACAGCCATTCAGTGCTCATGAGTCCTTGTGGGTAAACGGGCAACATTACTAACGATGTAACAAAAGTGACGGCACTTCAAAAGTAAAGCACATTGAAGAATGTTTATTACATCGGTGAAAGTTTTTTAAAAAGCCATTTTCTTTTATAATGTTGATGATATACAAATGATCACGCAGCTTGAAGTCGACACAAGCTTTCTTGTTAATGTCTTCTGAATATATATGGAACATTATTTGTACACAAAATGCTTGGAGCTGGCTTCATTCCTAGAGTAAAGAATAGATGCGGTTGTAAAGCTACAAAATATAACAAACTTAATTTTGGATCTAATCCTGCACAATTGAATTCCAAGACACTGGAAACCAGCTAATTACATGGAATTAAAAGCCAAACTGTCTCTTCAGCATTGCAATTGACTGAAAAGCCATTTTAGCCACAATAAACTTCTGTCAATCCTGCTAATTCTTTCTGCATGCAAAGCAAGTCACCAGGGAGGCAAGTGAAAGGACAACACAGTGCCAACAGCCGCCTGTCTTCCACATCCAGAGAATCTCCTTTTGTTGTTACTGCAAAACAAAAAAGTTGCCGCACATGGGTCTTTTGAAAACACTAACAAATGTAGAGCAGTCCCTGACCTCCAGTGACCCCACTCTGCAGGCCGATCTCATTTTCCCCTTTCTGAATGGCACGTGTCTGAATCAGAGCCATCTGCCTCAATTTGCACAACATCTTTAGCCACAATAGGTCCCAGTTAGCCCTGACAACAGCTCACAATGCTCCAACATAAAACACTACTGGGCTGACAGCACGCCTTCGGCTATTCAGCACCAAACCAAATGGTCAGTGTCTCACATCTAACAATTAATGCAGGCCCTGCACGGTGCCTGTGGGAGTCCTGCGGGATAGGCTTAATTATCATCACCACAAGAGAGAGAGTTTATCAGCAGATAATCAAAAACTTTCACTTCAGATATAATTAGAATATTAGCCACTTAAGCAGGGAACAGATTCTTTTTAAATGACCTGCAATTTTCTTTCAACCATTCTACCATAGCAACAAGATTACCTATCAAAGTAGGAAGCTAATGGCAATGCCGAAAAATATATATTTACTTTTGTTTAACATATTTGGTTAAAAATAAAGAGCGGATGCTGCTTTTTAATTAATAATACCTAACATTAAAGATGATATTTCCACAGTTTACTGTTCTTCTAATCCTTTGATTTGATTTTAAAAGGTGGAGCTAAATCATTCATAATAAACCAGCTTAAAGACTATCAATAAATCAGATCTAAATCCTCTCCTAAATAATGCCTTTCATTACCCTGGTTAACAGCCACAGTGAAATGATTTTATCCACTGATGAAGCAGCTAAAATCTTACAAAGAAATTACTGTTATGATTTGGAACATAACTTTCAATAATGTTCATTTTTATTCAATTAACATGTTATTAAGGCAAAAGCCATATTTTCTCTCCAGAACTATACAATATGACACGGACATGAGGAATAAACAGATCATCAGCTTAATGTACAGATGAAAGGTTTCAGATGTGATGCATTCAATTTGTTTCACCCTCAATATATGCTGCTTGACCCACTAAGAATTTCTTTAAATTTGTGTTTTATCTCAGATTTCAAGCAACCAGGCTTGCATAAACTCACACTTATGTGAACGTCTGTACTCAGTCCCTCGTGCAATCAAGGCAGTTTGTAACTTCCACAACAATGTTAGATCACTCAAGTTTACATCGGAAACATGCCGGCAATGGCGGCGGTGATTACCCAGAAGTCTGCTCGCCAGCGGGCATGCCACTATGGCAAGACGGAACTCAAGCTAGCAATGGCGGCACCGCTTACCCAGAGAGAGCCCCGGGCGTCGCTGAGACCGTTAATACTCTCAGTGAGTTATTCCATGCATGGGGATGGCGATGGGGATGGCGATGGTGATTCCGATTTGTGTAAAATCCAACCTTCGTGAGGGTTCACGGAACGTAACCCTGACACAAGGCAAGGTGTGCTCGCATGTGCAGTCAAGAATGACGTGGACTTTTTTTAGGATTGCTTAAACTGTTTCATGCACATTGACTTTAAAGCATTGCAAATGTGGAAGAAAGTATGGGAACTGTGATTCCAGAAATGATGGGAAAAATGAGAATGAATTGCAGGATTATAGCAGGAAACGAGGAGGAATGGGACAGATGGGAGTCAGCATGGGCAACCAGCTGAAGGGCCTCTTTCTGTGCCATAAAAAGTAATCATTAAGTTATCCAAATTATACATAGTCTGAATGGTGAGTATATTGACAACTGAAACATCCCTGGTTTTCCACTCTTATCCAACCTGAATATTTCTTGTTTTTCTTAATCTATTTAAATCACTACCTCAAATATGTGATTAAGCTGAGAGGGTACAGAAAAGATTTACAAAGACATTGCCTGGACTGGAGGACTTGATTTATATGGAGAGATTGGATAGGCTGGGTCTGTTTTCCCTGGAACACAGGAGATTAAAGATAAGACGTGTGGAAGTTTAAAGGGAAACTGAGGGGTAATCTTTTCTTCACACACAGAGTATCTGGCATGAGCTGCCAGAGGTGGTGATGGAAGCAGGAACAGTATTTAAGAGGCATGGGGACAGGTACGTGAAAGAGCAAGGCATAAATGGATACAAAATTAATGCACGCAAGTGGAATTAGTATAGATAAATATGATGGTCAGTATTGATGTGATGGGCCAAAGGGCCTGATTCTATGCTTAACTCTACGATTCAGAGAAACTTCTCTGTTCCTTCTCACCCGTACAAACCTTTTGCATCAATAATTAACAACACTAGCACCTGAGAAAATCAAAGAGAAGCCATGTGCATCTGGAGAAAGGTCTCGACCTGAAAATCCATTTTCTCCAGATATGCTGCTTGACCTGCTGGGTTACTCCAGAATTTTGTGTCTATCTCTGGTATAAAGCATTTGCAGTTCCTTTTATTAAATCTTGGGAAAATCAGGACAGACTTCTATGATGAGAGATGCTCTTTCACCTTTCAGATAGGTTTATTGTCACGTGTATCGAGGTACAGTGAAAAGCTTTCAGTTTCAGTTTCTTGCACTTCCCTTGTTTAGTTTAGTTTAGTTGGTATATGCAGTGTTTCCCCAGACAATTGCAAGTTTCTGCAACAGAAGGTTAGATCGCATGGGATTCAAGGAGATAGCTGACAGGATAGTAAATTGGCTTCATGGAAGGAAGCAGAGGGTGATGGTGGAAGGTTACTTCTCAGACTGGAGGCCTGTGACTAGTGGTGTGCCTTCAGGTTCGGAGCTGGGCCCGTTACTGTTTGTCATCTACATCAATGATTTGGATGAGAACATTAAAAGTTCGGCAAAGTTTGAGAACATAGTAAGTGTGCTGATGTTACAAAAGTGGGTGGTTTTGCAGATAGTGAAGATGGTTGTGAAAAATTGCAGCAGGATCTTGATCGATTGGCCAGGTGGGCTGGGGAATGGTTGATTGAATTTAATACAGAGAAATTTGGGAAGTCTAACATGGCCAGGACCTACTCCGTGAATGGTAGGGCTCTGGGGAGTGTTGTAGGGCAGAGGGATCTAGGGGTGCAGGTGCATGGTTCCTTGAAGGTCGAGTCGCAGGTAGATAGGGTGGTCACATTGGCTTTCATCAGTCAGAGCATTGGTCATATTGGACACAGGTGGTCATGTGTCAGTTGTATAAGACGTTGGTGAGGCCGCATTTAGAGTATTGTGTTCAGTTCCAGGCACCATGTTATAGGAAAGATGTTGTCAAGCTGGAAAGGGTACAGAGAAGATTTACGAGGATGTTGCCAGGATAGAGGGTGTGAGCTATGGGGAGAGGTTGAGTAGGCTGGGCCTCTATTCCTTGGAGCGCAGGAGGATGAGGGGTGATCTTTTTGAGGTGTATAAAATCATGAGAAGAATAGATTGGGTAGATGCACAGAGTCTCTTGTCGAGAGTAGGTGAATCGAGGATCTGAGGACATAGGTTTAATGTGAAGGGGAAAAGATTTAATAGCAATCTGAGAGGTAACCTTTTCACATTAAGGGTGGTGGGTGTATGGAAGAAGCTGCCAGAGCAGGTAGTTGAGGCAGGGACTATCCCAACATTTAAGAAACAGTTGGACAGGTAGACACAAAATTCTGGAGTAACTCAGCAGGTCAGGCAACATCTCTGGAGAGAAGGAATGGGTGACGTTTCGGGTCGAGACCTTCTTCAGACTGAAGTTAGACAGTTAGACAGGTACATGGATAGGACAAGTTTGGAGGGATATAGCTGGGACATGTTGGCTGGTGTGGGCAAGTTGGGCCGAAGGGCCTGTTTCCACGAATATCACTCTATTCACAAATTTTAATTGTTTGGGTATTTTCTCATTTAAATCTCTCATGCTTTCCAACCTACCAGAGATCTTGTAGAAACAAGGAACTGCAGATACTGGTTTACAAAAATGAAGACACAAAATGCTGGAGTAACTCAGCGGGTCAGGCAGCATCCCCGGAGAACATGGATAGGTGGTGTTTCAAGTTGGGACTCTTCTTCAGACTGAAAGACCCAAAACATCAGCTATCCATGTTCTCTCGGGATGTTGCTGGACCTGCTGAGTTATTCCAACATTTTGCGTCTATCATGGATGGGACAGGTTTGGAGGGATATGGACCAAGCGCAGGCAAGTGGGACTAGTGTAGCTAGGGCATGTTGACCAGTGTGGGTAATTTGGGCCGAAGGGCCCGTTTCCACACTGTATCACTCTATGACTCTATAATGACCTTTCATTCTGTTTTTTCTTTCCCTGACCTGAAATTGTAGCTGTTTGCCCGTCTTCAGAAGCTGCCCATTCTTCTGTTAATTTCTAGTTTTTCGTTTGTGTTTCACTTCATTTGTCGTTTGATTTGGAAGAGGAAAGAACTGCACAGTTGCTGGAGTTAAAATGTGCTTTTAATATAATAACATTTACTGGGTCCATGTTTTACTAAGTTAGCTTCTGTACTATTTCCATTCTATGAAATGGATAACACTGATTAAATTGTAATTTTTCTGCAAATCTTTGGTACCAAATATCAATTTCAGTGCATTTCCTTTGCATTTCTGTTTTAAAGTAATATTTCTACTTTCAACCTATTTTTGTACGATTGTTGTAGCTCTAACATAGCACACATTTTATATAATGGTGTTATAATTGTGCCACAAGGATGTGGCTTAACTTTTACTTGGAATATATGAAAATAAATTAAACATTTTATTCATCTATCCTCTCCGATCCCAATACAGATATCTCATTATTGCCTGACCTGCTGAGTTACTCCAGCATTTTGTGAATAACTACCTATCCAGAACATCAACTGAGAACTAACGAACAAAACATACCGTGAAAAGAGACTTAACTGCTTGCAATCAAAAGCTTTTGCTTATTCCCCATGCAAAAAGTATTTTGTCTAAATTTAAGAAGAAAAAAAAAATTCTCATTCTATACCTAGAAAAGTTAACGGATGTCACATATACTGGTCGGCTGCACATGATATAAAGGATCCATCGTCTGAAACAGAGCCAGTCACAAACATGGCATTTATAAATACTGACAAAACACTTCATCCTATCATAAGTTGGACAGTTCATTTTGAAGCAGTTGATCTCATATTCAACGTTGGCAAATCTATGCTAACTGTTTAAAAAAAAAGCAAAAAAAAGCTTCCTTTTTGTATCCAATGATTTTACAGCCAAATCTGTGAAAGCATTTAGAATTTAAATGAACAATTAATGAACCAATAAACAACATAGTTTTGTAGGAGTCACAATAAATAATGTTGAGAATTTTGCCCAGGCCTCTGTGCACAGTCTCTCTCCAGCTTTTTCCGCCTCAATCTGTTTTTCGTTGAATAGCTCAGTTTTATATTTGTTAGTTAGCAACAGCTGTGACAATGGCCCTTGGAGGGTAACAATTTTTTTGACACGAATCCTTCAATTACTGATTGCTGAAGCAGACACAATCCTATTAGCAAGAAAGACGATCACAGAACGCACTGCCCTGCCCTGGGTTGTACAAAAATAATTAGCCCAAAGTTGACAAATGTTGAACAAAACCACGGAAAGGGTAGAGATAACGCAAGAACAACTTTATGAAAAAGGACTGAAATTTACAGAATCGAGGCTGACCATCAGATCGGAAAACAAGATTGTACCGATTACTGCTGCTAAAACATTATGTATTTAAAATTGTTCAAATATTCATTAAAAGATTGCATTCACTGGTGCAAGGACCAAAATGCCTCACTTCATAAAACTAAAGCATTTCAAACAATTTATCACACTGCTTTGTGTTAAACAAAAATATTTCAAAACTGATTTTTAATAAAACAAATAAGTGCAAAATGGGGAGCAGGAGGAATAGTTTGAGATTAGTGCCTCATTCCATAGTGGGGAATGAAAACTTGGCAGAAATGTTAAAAAAAAATAACGCAGCATCAAAAAGAATTTAAAAACTAATCACGGACCACTTGGAAAACTATATGCTTCTGATTCCAATGCAATCAAATTCTGCAATGGATTCTAAAGCTGACTAATCCGATCTAGGCACTTCAAACAGAAGCAGTGTTGCCCCCTAATGGTTCAGATGTATGTATCTCCCCCAATGTTTTAGTCATGGAATGGAATTTCTCTTGTCGCAAGCTTACCTATTAGGCAGGCAGACAGGCAGACAGGCAGTCAATCGTGGCATTATCAATCAAAATTTAAAAGAGCACAACACGTTGGCCAATTGATCTAAACTCTCCCATCACTTCAACCACTTTTACCTTTTATTACATTTCCACATTTTACATGGAAGTAATTACTCCAACTTCTGAATTAGAAGATACTTATTTGAATCTATTAAATAAAAATCAGTCAGTTAAACTATTAGAGATTTAAAAACCTGCTTTGACACTAACAATGAGTAAAACTGATAAACAGTAGATTAGTTTAGATTTAGTGCACAGATACAGCAAGGAAACAGGGCCCTTTGGCCCACCAAGTCCACGCCGACCACATTCACCCGTTCAGGCACTATTTTGACACACTTGGGGCAATTTACTGAGGCCAATTAACCTACAAATGGGATGTGGGAGGAAACCGGAGCAGCTGGAGGAAACCCACACAGACACAGGGAGAACGTGCAAACTCCACACAAAAAATGCACCCGAGGTCAGGATCGAACCAGGGTTTCTGGTGCTGTGAAGCAGTAGCTCTACTGTCTTCGCCCCTTTGCCACCCATGATGTGGACCATTTTTCTTTCACCAGATGGTGAAGAAGTCACGATATGATAGAACTTTATTTATCCCAGGAGGGAATTGGTCTGCCAACAGTCATAAAACACAAGATACATATAACATGAAATTAAAGCGACGAGTGGAAAGTCCAGCATTGGGGATGTGCAAAGTTTATTTTGGGGGGGGGGGGGGGGGGGGAGGGAAGGGGAGCCAGTCTACTCCATGACAGAAAGGGGAGGAGTTGTACAGTTTGATAGCCACAGGGAAAAAGGATCTCCTGTGGCGTTCTGTGCTGCATCTTGGTGGAACCAGTCTGTTGCTGAAGGTGCTCCTCAGGTTGACCAGTGTGTCATGGAGGGGGTGAGCTGTATTGTCCAAGATGCTCTGCAGTTTGAGGAGCATCCTCCCTTCCAAGACCACCGCCAATGAATCCAACTCCACTCCCAGGATGGAGCCAGCTTTCCTGATGAGCTTGTTGATTCTGTTGGCGTCCTGGCCTTCTCGACCTGCTACCCCAGCACACAATAGCTACAAGATGGCACTGGCTCCCACCGATGGATAGAACATCTGCAGCATCTTACTGCAGATGTGAAGGAGCGGAGCCTCCTCAGAAAGTACACACGGCTCTGGCCTCAGCGTTCCTGAACCAGTCCAGTTAACTGAAAATTAAAACGCTTTCAGATTTGATTGCCCAAGTTAAATGGCTGACAAGCTAATTCTGTCTGCCCTTTATATCTTGGTTCCACCTTTTCGGTGACAGGAAGTTTTTACAATATTAAGGATAGACAGTTCAGACTCAAGAAATCCAGCTGGAATTCTAAAACAAGCTCGATCTGATGAGAATGCCTTAATTGTTGCAGTGTTGAACTCATTAGCTACGCTGCAATAAGCTTACACTTTATCAAGCATAATAAAATTAGATGGGAGTTTAAGGAGGAGCACTCATCAAACTTAACCTGCACGATTTGTTTTGTCGTAATTTAACCTTTCTATTCTTCAGATACGCTGCAGTTTCCATGTGAACCGACAAGCCGGTTTAAGCTTTCTAACATTATGTACTCGAGGCTGCCAGGGATTTTCACTCCCACCAGAAGGATTCTGAAGTAGCTCTGCAAAACCCGAGTTCAGCACTGTGGCAAATTTGAAACACATTTACTTTCATGACAATTTGGCAGGAATTAGAGAAATTAAATCAAGCTCATTTTCTTAATCCCCCAATGATGTTTAATGGGCATTGTTCTTTTTTTTACCTCGCATGTATAAAACTGGCCAGCTAGGAATAACCTGTTACGATTGTTATGGCTTTGAAAGTGAGGATTTTCGAATTATTTCAGGCTAAAAGTGAGATATGCCTGGGGGAAGCAATTCTTCAGTTACATTTTTTCATTGTCCAGGAGGAAGATGTGAAATGGCACGGAAATGGCTCCTTTGGTCCAGCCCTCCCTTGCTGCGTGCATTCCCCATGTATGCTACCTATTTGCCCACCTATTTGCCCACCATCCTTCCAAATCTTTCCTATGTCTTTGTAATGTTGTTGTAGGACCTGCTTGGTATCGGCTACAAGGCCTTTCTCGGAATATTGCTGGATATCATTAAAAAAGCATGTTAATGTGTATTTGGATAGCACTTTGTAGGTATTTTACAAATAACAAAAGGCTGTATCAGTAAATGAGACAATCGTTGGTGACCAGTGTTAAAGCATAACTCTAGAAATCAGCAGCAGGTTAATGAGGTAATTGGTCGTATTAGACGGGGAAGATGAAGAAATGAATAACAATGAGGGTGGTACAGTGGCACAGCAGTAGAATTGTTTCCTTACAGCGCCAGAAACCCAGGTTCGATCCTGACTATGGGTGTTAATAGACAATAGACAATAGGTGCAGGAGTAGGCCATTCAGCCCTTCGAGCCAGCACCGCCATTCAATGCGATCATGGCTGATCACTCTCAATCAGTACCCCGTTCCTGCCTTCTCCCCATACCCCCTCACTCCGCTATCCTTAAGAGCTCTATCCAGCTCTCTCTTGAAAGCATCCAACGAACTGGCCTCCACTGCCTTCTGAGGCAGAGAATTCCACACCTTCACCACTCTCTGACTGAAAAAGTTCTTCCTCATCTCCGTTCTAAATGGCCTACCCCATATTCTTAAACTGTGGCCCCTTGTTCTGGACTCCTCCAACATTGGGAACATGTTGCCTGCCTCTAATGTGTCCAATCCCCTAATTATCTTATATGTTTCAATAAGATCCCCCCTCATCCTTCTAAATTCCAGTGTATACAAGCCTAATTGCTCCAGCCTTTCAACATACGACAGTCCCGCCATTCCGGGAATTAACCTAGTGAACCTACGCTGCACGCCCTCAATAGCAAGAATATCCTTCCTCAAATTTGGAGACCAAAACTGCACACAGTACTCCAGGTGCGGTCTCACCAGGGCCCAGTACAACTGTAGAAGGACCTCTTTGCTCCTATACTCAACTCCTCTTGTTATGAAGGCCAACATTCCATTGGCTTTCTTCACTGCCTGTTGTACCTGCATGCTTCCTTTCAGTGACTGATGCACTAGGACACCCAGATCTCGTTGAACATCCCCTCTTCCTAACTTGACACCATTCAGATAATAATCTGCCTTTCTATTCTTACTTCCAAAGTGAATAACCTCACACTTATCTACATTAAACTGCATCTGCCATGTATCCGCCCACTCACACAACCTGTCCAAGTCACCCTGCAGCCTTATTGCATCTTCCTCACAATTCACACTACCCCCCAGCTTAGTATCATCTGCAAATTTGCTAATGGTACTTTTAATCCCTTCATCTAAGTCATTAATGTATATCGTAAATAACTGGGGTCCCAGCACCGAACCTTGCGGTACCCCACTGGTCACTGCCTGCCATTCCGAAAGGGACCCATTTATCCCCACTCTTTGCTTTCTGTCTGTCAACCAATTTTCTATCCATGTCAGTACCCTACCCCCAATACCATGTGCTCTAATTTTGCTCACTAATCTCCTATGTGGGACCTTGTCGAAGGCTTTCTGAAAGTTGAGGTACACCACATCCACCGACTCTCCCCTGTCAATTTTCCTAGTTACATCCTCAAAAAATTCCAGTAGATTTGTCAAGGATGATTTCCCCTTCGTAAATCCATGCTGACTCGGAATGATCCTGTTACCGCTATCCAAATGCTCAGCAATTTCGTCTTTTATAATTGACTCCAGCATCTTCCCCACCACTGATGTCAGACTAACTGGTCTATAATTACCCGTTTTCTCTCTCCCTCCTTTCTTAAAAAGTGGGATAACATTTGCTATCCTCCAATCCATAGGAACTGATCCTGAATCTATAGAACATTGAAAAATGATCTCCAATGCTTCCACTATTTCTAGAGCCACCTCCTTAAGTACCCTGGGATGCAGACCATCAGGCCCTGGGGATTTATCAGCCTTCAGTCCCATCAGTCTACCCAAAACTATTTCCTGCCTAATGTGGATTTCCTTCAGTTCCTCCATCACCCTAGGTTCTCCGGCCCCTAGAACATTTGGGAGATTGTGTGTATCTTCCTCAGTGAAGACAGATCCAAAGTAACGGTTTAACTCGTCTGCCATTTCTTTGTTCCCCATAATAAATTCCCCTGCTTCTGTCTTCAAGGGACCCACATTTGCCTTGACTATTTTTTTCCTCTTCACGTACCTAAAAAAACTTTTGCTATCCTCCTTTATATTATTGGCTAGTTTACCCTCGTACCTCATCTTTTCTCCCCGTATTGCCTTTTTAGTTAACTTTTGTTGCTCTTTAAAAGAGTCCCAATCCTCTGTCTTCCCACTCTTCTTTGCTATGTTATATTTCCTCTCCTTAATTTTTATGCTGTCCTTGACTTCCCTCGTCAGCCACAGGTGTCTCTTACTCCCCTTAGAGTCTTTCCGCCTCTTTGGGATAAATTGATCCTGCAACCTCTGCATTATTCCCAGGAATACCTGCCATTGCTGTTCTACCGTCTTCCCTGCTAGGGCCTCCTTCCAGTCAATTTTGGCCAGCTCCCGCCTCATGCCTCTGTAATCCCCTTTGCTATACTGTAATACTGACACTTCCGATTTTCCCTTCTGCCTTTCCATTTGCAGAGTAAAACTTATCATGTTGTGATCACTGCCTCCTAATGGCTCTTTTACCTCTAGTCCCCTTATCAGATCACAATCATTACACAACACTAAATCCAGAATTGCCTTCTCCCTGGTAGGCTCCAGTACAAGCTGTTCTAAGAATCCATCTCGAACGCACTCTACAAACTCTCTTTCCTGGGGTCCATTTCCAACCTGATTTTCCCAGTCTACCTGCATGTTGAAATCTCCCATAACCACCGTAGCATTACATTTGTGACACACCAATTTTATCTCCTGATTCAACTTGCACCCTATGTCGAGGCTACTGTTTGGGGGCCTATAGATAACTCCCATTAGGGTCTTTTTACCCTTACAATTCCTCATTTCTATCCATACTGATTCAACATCTCCTGATTCTATGTCACCCCTTGCAAGGGAATGAATATCATTCCTTACCAGCAGAGCAACCCCACCCCCTCTGCCCACCTGTCTGTCTTTTCTATACGTGTTGCCTGTATGCAGTTTGTATGTTCTCCCTGTGATCGCGCGGGCTTTCTCCGGGTGTTCCAGTTTCTTTCAACACTCTAAAGATAGACAATAGACAATAGGTGCAGGACGAGGCCATTCGGCCCTTCGAGCCAGCACCGCCATTCAATGTGATCATGGCTGATCATTCTCAATCAGTACCCCATTCTTGCCTTCTCCCCATACCCCCTGACTCCGCTATCCTTAAGAGCTCTATCCAGCTCTCTCTTGAATGCATTCAGAGAATTGGCCTCCACTGCCTTCTGAGGCAGAGAATTCCACAGATTCACAATTCTCTGACTGAAAAAGTTTTTCCTCATCTCAGTTCTAAATGGCCTACCCCTTATTCTTAAACTGTGGCCCCTTGTTCTGGACTCCCCCAACATTGGGAACATGTTTCCTGCCTCTAACGTGTCCAACCCCTTAATAATCTTACACGTTTCGATAAGATCTCCTCTCATCCTTCTAAATTCCAGATGTATATGTTTGTAGGTTAATTGGCTTCGGTAAAAATTGTAAATTGTCCTGAGTGTTTATGACAGTGCTTGTGGTCACTGATCGGAGCGGAACCGGTGGGCAGAAGGGCCTGCTTCAGCGGCGTGTCTCAAAAGTGAAGTAAAGTCATTTAAGGTCAGTAGCACAGAATATTCCGTGGATGAGAATGTGGGAATGGAAAAGGAAACAACTGATGTACATCATGGATTAGGGAATATCTAACAATAGCAATAGTGCAAGTTCACAAAATGATTTGTAAATTTTCTTTGCTCATTAAAAGCCAATTTAAATTGTGGAAAGCTATTTTATGATGCTATTAAGCACGGCTTTCAAACAAAAAAAACTCAAAAAGAAAAATAGTCAGTTGGTTATTGGTTTATTATTGTCATACATACTCAGATACAGTGAAAAAGTATGTGTATGTGCTATCCAGTCAAATCATACCACACAACAGTACATCAAGGTAGTACAAGAGAGGAAAAAGGACAGAATGCAGAATATAGTGTAACAGCAGCAGAGAAAGTACAGATTAAAAAAGTGCAAGGGCTGCAACAAGGTAGATTGGGAGATCATGATTCATCCTTAGCATTCAAGAGGTACATTCAAGACACTGATAATGGTGGAGAAGTTATTCTTGAATCTAGTGGTACATGCATTCAAGGTTTTGTACCTAATGCCTGATGTAAGAGTAGATAGACAATAGACAATAGGGCCATTCGGCCCTTCGAGCCAGCACTACCATTCAATGTGATCATGGCTGATCATTCTCATTCTGGATAAGAGGGAGTGACTGGGATGTCAGTGATTCTTAATTACATTGGCTGGTTTCCCGAGGCAGCGTGAAGTATAGACAGAGCTGATTAAGGGATAGGTGGGAGAGAGGCAGTTAGTTTGATGGAGTTAAGAACTGGGCTGTGTTTACAAACTCTCAGTAATTACTAGGAGTCTTGGGAAAAGCAGCTGCCACACCAAGCTGTGATGCACCTGTTAGGATGCTTTCTACTGTTCATCGGTAAGAATTGGGGCAGTCATATGTTGAATTTCCTTAGCCTTCTGTTGAAGACCCTTCTTCGACCTGAAACGTCACCCATTCCTTCTCTCCCAAGAGCGGCACGGTAGCGCAGCGGTAGAGTTGCTGCTTTACAGCGAATGCAGCGCCGGAGACTCAGGTTCGATCCTGACTACGGGTGCTGCACTGTAAGGAGTTTGTACGTTCTCCCCGTGACCTGCGTGGGTTTTCTCCGAGATCTTCGGTTTCCTCCCACACTCCAAAGATGTACAGGTATGTAGGTTAATTGGCTGGGTAAATGTAAAAATTGTCCCTAGTGGGTGTAGGATAGTGTTAATGTACGGGGATCGCTGGGCGGCACGGACTTGGTGGGCCGAAAAGGCCTGTTTCCGGCTGTATATATATGATGATGATATGATAAGGGTTGGTTTGATTTCTTGGCTGCAGCGTCAAAGTGGCTTGACCAGAACGAATCGTTGCTGATATTTACACCTCAGAACTTGAAGCTCTTGACCATCTCCACTTCAGCACCATTGATACAGATTGGGGCATGCACTACACCCCGCTTTGTGAAGTCAATGACTAGCTCCTTTGTATTGCTAGTGTTTACTGATTGTGGTCGATAGGTCAAGAAGTTATTTCGCCGTCCCCCTTCCTTTCGCCCCTCCCCTCCATGCTGAAACCTGGCTGACCTGCCAGCAGGTCCAGTATGCATTCAAAGATTAATTGCTGGACAGATTGATGCTGTATTTTATGCATTGGTACAAATATTTAGAAACATCTGAAACATCCACTCCTCCACCATTGCTGTACTACAGGTGTAGAATGCATTCCTGGAAGGTACATCACAGCAACAATGCAAAGCATCTTTGGCAGGGGTCTCCAACAATTGTCACACCCTAACAGCAGGCAACTAACACGTGCGCAAGGACACAACCGTCATCAAGTTTTACACCACCCTTGCTTTCACCATACTTCATTTTAACCAGGTAAAAATCCTGGAACACTCTACCTAATAATATTATGGGAGCACCAACCCAACGGACAGTACTAGTTAACAAAAATGGCTCACTGCAATCTTCTCAGGGCCAGTCATAGATGGAGAATAAATAATGGACTTAAATCTAAACACAAAGTGACTGGAGGAACTCAGCAGGTCAGGCAGCATCTGTGGAGGGAATGGACCTGTGACGTTTCGGGTCAGAGCCCTTCTACAGACTGATCAAGCTATCGAGTTCAGTCTAAAGAAGGGCCCCAACCTGAAACCACGACTGCCCATTCCCTCCACAGATGCTGCCTGACCTGCCGAGTTCCTCCAGCACATTGGTTTGATCAAGATGACAAGATTGCAACTGTAATTTGAGTCTCCAATGAACAGATTTCAACAGTATTCCAATAGTAGCCCAGCAATAAAAAATTTTTTTTAACATGCAGTAAAACATGGAGTTAACTGATTGTAAATGCATGTTTATTCCCTTCGATATTACAGTATAAGCAGAAAAGAAGTCTAGTATCATTGAAAATGTGACATTTCAGATATTGCTTTGTGATTTATGTGGCCGTACTGAGTTTAATTTCACTATTTTCTACAACATACCTTAGATACGATTCCTTAAAAGGAAGGCAGCAAAATTGTGATTGCCAATTGAGCACTGGACGGAAAGATAAGGAGCTGTTTAAAACTAGAGACTAAACCAGATGACTTAAAAGTCAAAACATGCCATGGAGTTCAAACTTTTAACCATACACTGAGCACTCAAGGATCACTCACCTCATTCAAATCAATTTCTTGGTAGTTACATCTCCACACGAGATCAATTTTTAAAAGGTAACCAAAGAAAATCACACTTTGCATCCGTATTTCTTTCCTGCAAAGTCAATGTTTTCAGGAATAATGTCAAAGTAACTGGGAATGGGTTACCTGTGTATGTTATCTTGGCTCGAAGGCACCACTCCAACGTTAGCCACGTTTACCACCTTATTCACAGTTGCTTGGCAGGAGTTGTTCTGTGGGGCACCTGTTATGGTTGTAGAATTTTCATTCATTCCTGTCAATTTTCCTGCAAGAGTACAATTTCTCCAGTTACACAAAGTGACAGTTAAAACAATGCCAATGTATTGACAGCAAAACCTGCGTGCATTTGCCACACAGATTCAGAAATCAGTACATCAACAATACTTTGAGGCACTATGAGAAAATAAATGTGTCGACTATTCCAGGCATTCGGTATTGGAAAGGTGTGGAGATAGAACCTTGCAGGAACCTTGATAGAACAGAAAACACCTGCCAATTCCACAAAGCTGATGCACATTTCGTTATGTACATCAAGCAAAATCCAGAGCATAAATGTACATTTCCTGATATATATTTCAGTCTGAAATTTAATATACAGGTCACCAGTTTTCGAAAATAAATGTCAGCCACCATATCGAGAAACAGTAACTACCATTTGGTGTGATAATTTTTAAACAAAACAATTTTCTAATAAGGTATATTTTAACAGCTGAAACCATCGCAGAGCAAGTGATTTTGCAGAAGAAATGAAGATGAAAAAAGTTAGTGTTTACAATTTTTTTTATCTGTATGACATTTTTATGAGATCCCAGGGTTGATGCACATATTAAATCAACATGGCAATGTCTCACATCAGTATAACGATTCTCGATTTCCTGCCTTCCAGCATCACAAATGGAAAAGGTACAATGAGCATTAATAAACACGGATGGACACGTTTTTAATAACAGTTGTTTCGGCTGCTCCTTCCTTAATTTTGTTTTAGGCCAATCTTTTATATATTCTGGCTTTTGCTGCTGATATTCTGCACGAGTTCAGAACAGTAACTGTATTCAAAATGCCGCCTCGTACAGTATGATATTAAGGATAGGGAATTTAAAAAAAAAAGTTGGATCAAAATTAAATTCACCTAAATGTTCTATAATTTTTTTTAATAAAGCTTCCGATCAAGAGAGATTTATACTTCCATATTTTCATGTACACACATCCTTATATAATAGAGGGATTGTGAGGCATGTCATCTAATCAGGCTCAATGGATCATAAATACAGAATACACTACGTCAGGCAGTGAAACAGGAATTTTATTTCTATGTGAGAGTTATGATGCATCTCATGAGTGGAAATAAAAATCCACAATTCACTGCTCTCCATATATTCTGTTTTAAACACTTTGACAAATCTTTTTAATATACATTAATATACATTAAGTTAGCTTTAATGAGGACTATTACAAGCATGGATGTAAGCTTCAATTATTCCTATTAAGACATGATACAACTTTATTCCTTGCATCCAATGTATCCAACTGCAATCCTGCAATGCTTCCAAGCACGGACTCTGCACTAAGTTAATGAGATATCAGGTCCAGGTGCTACGTTTCACTACAATATAAGGAAGGATTGGAAATTAGTCTACAAGTATTTCCTTCCAGATGTGAACACTGTATGGTGAATAGCGAAGAAGGGATCTGCAAGCTGCAGGAAGATATAGATGAGATGGTCAGATGGGCGGAGCAGTGGCAGATGGAATTTAATCCTGAAAAGTGCGAGGTGATGCACTTTGGCAGGAATAACTTGGAGAGGGAGTACACCATGAATGGAAGGACCCTAGGGAAGACAGGGGTACAGAGGGACCTTGGAGTACAGTTACACAAGTCCTTGAAGGCAGCAGGACAGGTGGACAGGGTGGTCAAAAAGGCATATGGGTTACTGGCCTTCATTAGCCGGGGCATCGAATATAAAAGTAGGGGGGTAATGATGGAATTGTACAGAACACTGGTGAGGCCGCAGCTGGAGTATTGTGTACAGTTCTGGTCACCACATTATAGAAAGGATGTGATAGCTTTGGAGAGGGTGCAGAGGAGATTCACCAGGATGCTGCCAGGGATGAAGAGCCTCGGCTATGAGGAGAGACTGAGCAGACTGGGGTTGTTTTCCCTGGAGCAGAGAAGGCTGAGAGGGGACATGATCGAGGTGTACAAGATCATGAGGGGCATAGATAAGGTAGATGGCGGGGAACTTCTTCCACTGGTGGAAGGTTCAACAACCAGGGGACATAGATACAGGGTAAGGGGAGGGAGGTTTCGGGGGGATGTGAGAAAGAACTTTTTCACCCAGAGGGTGGTTGGAGTCTGGAACTCACTGCCTGGGGTGGTGGTGGAGGCGGGAACACTCACAACGTTTAAGAGGCATTTGGATGGGCACTTGAAATGCTACAACATTCAGGGCTACGGTCCAAATGCGGGAAAATGGGATTAAAATTAGACTGTGTTTGGTAACGGGCGGCGCGGACACAATGGGCCGAAGGGCCTCTTTCTGTGCTGTAGGACTCTATGACTGTAAGCTGAGACACAACAAGAGTACCGAATGCAGTAAAGCAATGCCATCAAATTACAAAACTATATTAGATGCGCAGGAAAGACCTGCAGATGCTGGATTACGTCGAAGATAGACACAAAATTCTGGAGTAACTCTGCGGGTCAAGCGGCATCTTTGGAGAAAAGGAACAGGTGACGTTTCGGGCCGAGGCCCTTCTTCAGACTGAGAGTCGGGGGCAAGGGAAATTAGAGGTATGAAAAGGTTCAGAATAAATCAGAGCTGGCACCATATTAGATTATTATTTCACCATCACCATGAATTTTATTCATGTACGAGAAGAGTACCGAAACAAAAAAAAAAGCTTGGATATAAAATTCCTCAAGTCCCTCCTATATGTGCCTTGTGCAGAGCAATGCAATTCTACAGTCCTATTTGGCAGAAGGAAATCAAATAAATCAATGATGTTTCTAAAGGACTGTGATGAGAGGGGGAAAAGTTTAAAGCAGATTTACAAGGCAAGCTTCCTGCTCATAAATTTGTAGGTGCCTGGAACCGCTGCCTGGGGAAGTGGTGGAAGCAAATACAACAGCAACATTTCAGAGGCATTTACGAAGATGTTGCCAGGACTTGAGGGCCCGAGCTGTATGGAGAGGTTAGGCAGGCTAGGACTTTATATTCCCTGGAACACAGGAGGATGAGGAGTGATCTTACAGGTGTGTACAAGATCATGAGGAGCGCAGTGGAAGGATTTCTAGGCTGTTGACTCTTAACTGGCTCTGAAATGGCTGAACAATGTACTCATTTTAAGGGCAATTAGTTATGGGCAATGGCAGCCATTAAAAGATTAAACAGAGAAATCCTAAAGTCATGGATGGTAGAGAAATTATGAACTTCTTCAAAGCAGTTCGCAGTTTTTGGCTCTGAACTGCACTAACACTGTGATCTGTTGAGTAACACATGAATAGTGGGTTTACATTGAACAAGGTAACATCCTCTATCAACCTGTCTCCTCTGTATAACACTGCCTTTTGACAATAAAGCTCACTTTGGTACTCTGTAAAATGTGGACTACCACTCCTATCTTGGAAGCCACCTCCGTGTTGGCAGATATTGATAATGAAATTTACCATTGTTTTCATTGCATCTGCACAGATTATCATCCGTTGAAGAAAAAGGGTTTTATGAAGGTCAAGACTTGAAACCCGATGGCAAAACGCATGGTTTATTGGGCAGCTGTGACCTTCTATGAGATTCTGGCAGCTGAACAACTTACAGTAGGCGCCTCAAGGCCCTGAAAAGGTGCACCATTATCCTCTTTGCAATATTGCCCATATTCAATGGACACGTCAATCTATGTCAGACTCTCAAGATAAACATTCCATTCTGAGCTCTGTCATTGGACGAATTTACCAGGTGCAGAGCAGAAAAGATAGAAGGATGTGCTCAAATCATCCTTGAAAATACGGTTACATATTAGGGCGGTACAGTGGCACAGCTGGCAAAGCTGCTGCCTTACATCCAGACACCCTGGTTCTATCCTAACCTCAGGTGCTGTCTATGTGGAGTTTGCATGTTCCCCCTGTGACTGCATGGGTTTCCTCCAGGCAGTGAAGAAAGCTAATGGCCTTCATTGCGAGAGGATTTGAGCTTAGGAGCAACGAGGTCCTACTGCAGTTGTACAGGGCCCTGGTGAGACCACACCTGGAGTATTGTGTGCAATTTTGGTCTCCTAATCTGAGGAAAGACATTTTAGCCTTAGAGGGAGTACAGAGAAGGTTCACCAGATTGATCCCTGGGGTGGCAGGACTTTCATATGAAGACTGGATAGACTAGGCTTATACTCGCTGGAATTTAGAAGATTGAGGGGGGATCTTATCGAAACATATAAAATTCTTAAAGGATTGGACAGGCTAGATGCAGGAAAAATGTTCCCAATGCTGGGGGAGTCCAGAACCAGGGGTCATAGTTTAAGAATAAGGGGTAGGCCATTTAGGACTGAGATGAGGAAACATTTTTTCACCTAGAGAGTTGTGAATCTGTGGAATTCTCTGCCGCAGAAGGCAGTGGAGGCCAATTCACTGGATGTTTTCAAGAGAGAGTTAGATTTAGTTCTTTGGGCTAAAGGAATCAGGGGATCTGGGGAAAAAGCAGGAGGGGGTACTGATTTTAGATGATCAGCCATGATCATATTGAATGGCGGTGCTGGCTCGAAGGGCCAAATGGCCTACTCCTGCTCCTATTTTTCTATGTTTTTATGCTCCGGCTTCCTTGCACGCTCCAAAGACGTGGATTGTAGGTTAATTGGACCTCTGTGAATTGCCCCTAGTGTGCAGGGAGTGGATGAGAAAGTGGGACCACATAGAACTAGTGTGAACGAGTGATCGATGGTCACCATGGACTTGGTGGGCCAAAGGGCCCATTTCCATTATGCATCTGTGAACTAAACACAATACCTTGTCCCTGACCTGACAAAATGGAGAAGCAGCATTCAGAATGGCACCGAGAACCTCAAGCCCTTGAATAAGGAGCACAAGGACGCCCTGTGTAAATGCATGAGGGAGTGCACCAGCTCACAAGCTATTCAAGTCCCCATCGATGATTGAGTCTGAGGTTTCCACGTTGGCCCCATTATCATCACAGAAATAACAAACCTGGACTGGAAGCCAGTCACCCTCAATCCCAAAGGATTACCCAAGACAACGGTGACCCAACATGTATCCACTCAATAAAAATCCAATATAAAATGGTGGGAAGGCATTAACAAAACACGTTAATAAAACACAACAACTAAGAACAATATAATATTAAAAATTGCACACATCACAGGCTTTTTTGATGTATCAACACGAATAACAAGCCTGGTAAACCACTGCTCTCAGCTGCAGCTTTGAATACATGCAAGCCCTCCGCATTTAAACAAATACAGTTTGCACTGCAGAATATTGTTGAGACTGACCATCTTGTAACGTGTATAATCCCCATGGTTCAATCCACGTAAAATTAATACAAATCAAACAAGAGCTTTACATTTTACAACAATGATTTGGACAGGCAATTCGTGAACAAATGTGTGCAAGCCCATGCTTTTATCTACCCTAACAGTTAGCAGCAGACAAGAGAAGACAAAAAGAATTTGGACACTTCCCTATTGCAAATTACAACCTTAAAATTTAAAAGCCTTAAATTTAACTTGTATTGTAATTTATATTACATAAACATAATAGATCAGAAGAAAAATATGCTCGTTATAGATTTCAAGAATGTTGCCTTGACAGATTGTAAATCTCAGCGTTTCATATGCATTGGTTGAAAAAGGGAGATTACGCAGACATTTAGCATTCACTAGTTGCAGGCGAGCTCGGTACAAAGGTAGCTACAAATTTCTGCACTCACGATTTAAACCACCAGCATCAAGCTCTATTCAGCGCAAAGACTGAATAAATTAATGTAACCATGTTTATGTTAAAAGCCTGCTCCCTCAGCATGTAATTAAAGGAAATGTTGCACAAAGCCCGTGATTTTGTCAACCTCCTGTAAATGGAAAGATGGATAGCACTCAGACAAGTGAATGCAATGCCTCATATTTAACCTTAACGCTCTTGTCATAAATGGTTTGCCTAACTTGTTCTTTAAAAGACAAGGTACTGCTCCATTGAAGTAAAATTAAAAATCAACTATACCATGCTTTTCAGAACAGAAGATTCATTATCTTCAGCTAATGTATTGGCATAAAACACAGTAACATCCTATCAAGTGAGGTGCACATTCAATCTGCCTTTTACTCGTGCCGTTTTATTGTTATAGGCAATTTGTACCACTCAGCATGACAGTGTAAACTGAATCAAGATTAATTTACATGGAGTAGAACACTTAGAGGAGCAGCGTGGTAAGCAAATGGATTGTCTTGATTGCTGAGGTGGAAAAGAACCTGGAAAGAAAGAGTGCACCACAATTAAGGAGCATCAAATGTGACTGCTTTAAGATAGCTTGATGATATAAAAGCAAAGTTTATATTTGCGATTTCTGCCACCGCTTCCTTGCCTGTACAAATGTCAGCCTCAACGGAGAAGCTGTCCATGTAGATTAACACACGTTAAAAACATTAGAGGAATTTGAAAAATCTAATGGTGGAAAACTAACCCAAATCTTGATTTACAGATTCCCAGAACCTACTGACGGTATTTTGGTAAGTGCCGAAGAAAGCTTTAAATGTGATTTGATGTTTAAAAAGGCAATATTTGACCAGAATACAATAAAAATTATCAATTCAAAACGTTCAAATGCATGTTCAGTCTTTTAATGTTATTGGCGAATATAAATTGTTAATATCGGAAACAGCTGACTGGTACAGCGAGGACGCTGAGATTAAACTCATTTATGAACTTGCTCGGCATTAAAAAAAAACCTTCGTAATGGAATTACAATTTTACAGATGGATACCAAGTGAGAAGTGTAGAACAGTTGAATAAAGCAATTTACTGTGGACATCACAAAATTGGTACATCTTTTCGTTCTAACTTTCAAAAGTTGATGCTTAAGCCGATAATTTTAAAACTAATAAGGATATAAAGGGAGTTTTACTTCACATGATACTGATATAAAGGGAGTTTTGCTTCACACAAAAGTGTCAGCTTTTAAATCCTTGCTATAGGAACAGTGCTTCTCAGAATTGCTTTTGCCCACCGCTATTTTAATACACGAGTGATAGGCAGCTTTGAAATTCTGTCATGTCAAACGATTCAGATAGATCTTTATATTAAACACATGTTTAATTCATGTTTAACAAATGTGAATTAAAAACAAAATTCAGCGAAAAGTTAGGAAGTGAGGGTGTATCCGTAATAACGATAAACATTAACATTAATGGTTAATGACCACGTCAGAACTGACAGCAAGGGTTTAGTTTTAAGTACGTAGGCAAGGAAAGGGAGGCAGTAGAGAATAATAGCACAAGAGAAAGTCTATGATATTCTGCCCTGCTCTAGACGACTAAATGACAAGAAGCATTGTGTCAGAGTAAGAAAAGCTAGTGATAGGACAACTAAGCAAAACACAGAGGTTAGAGGAGCTGTAATGGAGAACAGCACATGTATCAGTAGTTCCTGACCCCTAAATGAGCACCATTAGTTTTAATCTAAATTTGTACCTCAGTCTGGAAGGCCGCAAAATGCCACAACGGAAAATGATTTCTTGAACCTTTGTGAACTTCATCGGAAAAGTGAATGAGGCAGAGATTAGAATAGGAGAGAGTCCGATAATTAAAAATGAAAGAACACGATAATGTTTGCAACTAAACAGATGCCCAACAAAGTGATAAAAGGACACAAAATCCTATTTTGACACAAAAGAACTCAAACACTCCGAGTTAGAAGAGAATAACCCAGGGCGGCACAGTGACAAAGTTGCTGTCTTACAGCGCCAGAGACCCGGGTTCGATCCTGACTATAGGTGCTCTCTGTACGGAGTTTGTACGTTTTCCCTGTGATTGCGTGAGTTTTCTCCAGGTGCTCCGGTTTCCTCCCACACTCCAAAGATGTACAGCTTTGTAGGTTCATTGACTTTGGTAAAGTTGTAAATTGTCCCTAGTGTGTTGGATATTGTTAGTGCATGGCATGCTCGCTGGGCGGCTTGGACACGGTGGGTCGAAGGGTCAGTTTCCCCGCTGTTTCTCTAAAGTCTAACTCAGCGGGTTAAGCAACATCTCTGGAGAACATGGGTAGGTGATGTTTCAGGTCAGGACCCTTCTTCAGGCTAATTCAACAAAGTGGCCTCCCCCATGCAGTTATCTCCCCCATTCTAGAGATCATATCATGACTGGTACATATAGTAACCCAATTGAAATTACAACCGGACTTTTGTCTTACAATGGAGCAGTGTTTGAGATGGTGGAAAGATTTGAGGTGAAAGAGAGGAGGAAAAGAGCAATAAGTTATACTGCATTTACCTCCCCCAGTCTTTCAATCATATCATGACCCCCCCCCCCAGTAAAAAATCAGCAAGCTGTGTTAGCACAGGGAGGTGCCATGGGAAGAACATGTGGCATGAAGAAAGAGTAAACCAGTGGTTCACAGAGATGCCAGTGGGATGGATGGGAAGATGCCTGCTAATGGTACGTATCTGATACTGTGGATCATGTGTTGAATGCAGAGACAATGGAGTGGAAGATAAACGCAAGGAGTATTCTACAATGGTGCTGGGAGACCGGGTATGCAACAAGGGAATTTTCCACTGTGGAGGCAAACCTATAGGTGAGCCAAGACAGATCAGAAGCACAGGCATAGAATCAACTGGCCAAATCAACTGAAATGGAGATGGTGAAACTGAAAGGAATGAAACGCTTAAAGGAAATGGGGTGAAGTAAAAATAGGATTAATTAGAATGAAAGATTATGCATTGCATAATGCTCCTCCCATTGAAGAGCGAATTAAAGAGGGAAAAGTGTTCAGATTTTTAAATGTTCCATACAATGCGTACAATATAAAATTGTGCAGTTGTCATATTCTAGAAATGTCCACTTGATTCAAATACTGAGCTAATTAAAAAAGCCGAAGAACACAATGTTTTTGCCTGTTACAACTTTCCTCATTTACTTGAAATAAATGGAGAAAATCCACTGAAGCCACAAGTGTAATGCAGTTAAATCTTGATAAACATAACTAATTTGCCAATAAATGTTATGGTTGGTTCAGGATGGGTAATGAAAGAGAATGAGAATAGTAAACAGGAATATCCTGTTTCGACCTAGTATTTATTGGAGGACATAGTGGCCTTTGTACTGTGGTATTATTTAGTACACATCTTTATCAGCTAAATGTTGGCAGTCTTCTATAATTAGATACCATACAAATTGGATCAAGGAGCTAATACAATGAATGAAACAACTGCTTAAATAATCCCCATAAGCAGAAGGAGATCAATTTATCAGCAGCGTGCACTGATATTTGAAATCCCAACATAGTCTTCGCAGAAAGATCGACTACCACTCAGTGGATGTCGTTGCATTAGGAATATTGCATAAAAACATAACTTTTGAAAAACCTTATTCAGAGTAACCTTTCTGGTCGATTAAACATCGCACATAGCTGCCACATTTACTCACAGAAGGAATCAACAACCATAGAAGGAAAATAGTGAAAGACAAAGGAATTTTGGCAACAACTCCATTGAGGTTCACTTCAATTCCCAGGGAGTCCTTCTTCTGTGAACTGATGGTTCTGTTTGACTAATCAGAAAAGTGGCTCACTTACAACAAAAGCAAACAAAATGTAACCAAAAACCTCAGCGCACCGAAAAAGCACACAGACAGAGAAAACAAATCTTCAGCAGGCAATATTTTCCTACATTTGTAAAGCATTAAAAAAAAAAAAAGAGCTCCAGATAATAGTTTAGAGCAGACTTTGCAGCCGCACATGCACTCACCTGTCATTGTAGTGCTGGAAAACACAAAGACAAGCTTTTGCCAGCAAAAGAATAAGAAAGGCAATGTTAGTTAGATTGTCTGTTAGAGACCATATATCATTTTTCTAATAGGCATCATTAATTTCATATTTCTAGCGCTGCTTAACAAATGAATGGGGGCGAAAGCATAGCATTAATGGTGGAAAAATGTTCATCTGCAGATCATGCTGTGGAAATAAAGCATTTTTAAACACATCTCTCTCTCAACCCACACCTTCGCTCATATTTTAAGAGAAAAGGAATGGCACGTCCAAAATGTAGATGCAATTAATTTAACTATACCAGAAGTATAGTAGGATTTCAGTATGAAAATTACATCAAAAGAATACACTTAAAGCTTTTGTACACATTTAACAAGTTACAGAATAGGCTGACTTAATATCTGAATACAAAGTACCTAAATAAATTGAGTTTTCCTTTTCATTTGATCTTTCAGTATACATTAATTCTTAAACTCTGGAGGGTTCATTATAGAAAATAGGTGCAGGAGGAGGCCATTTGGCCCTTCGAGTCAGCAATGCAGATATTTTTTGTGAATGCTGTTAATGCCACTGGCCAAGCAGTTTCTAGTAAAAACATATTAGTTGCACGGACTGAATGGCCTCCATGATTAGTTGCACGGACTGAATGCGACTCACTTGGAAAAATGATTCGCTGAAATATCAGGTATCACAAATTGCTGGAGTAACTCAGCAGGTCAGGCAACATCTCTGGAGAGAAGGAATGGGTGACGTTTCGGATTGAGACCCTTCTTCAGAATGATGTCAGGGGGGGTGGGACAAAGAAAGGATCTAGGTGGAGACAGGAATACAGTGGGAGAACTGGAAAGGGGGAGGGGAAGAGAGGGACAGAGGAGCTATCTAAAGTTGGAGAAGTTAATGTTCATACCGCTGGGGTGTAAGCAGCCCAAGCAAAATATGAGGTGCTGTTCCTCCAATTTCCGGTGGGCCTCACTATGGCACTGGAGGAGGCCCATGACAGAAAGGTCAGACTGGGAGTGGGAGGGGGAGTTGAAGTGCTCAGCCACCGGGAGATCAGGTTGATTAAGGCGGTCTGAGCAAAGGTGTTGAGCGAAACGATCGCCGAGCCTGCGTTTGGTCTCGCTGATGTAGAGAAGTTGACATCTGGAACAGCAGATACAATAGATGAGGTTGGAGGAGGTGCAGGTGAACCTCTGCCTCACCTGGAAAGACTGTTTGGGTCCTTGGATGGAGTCGAGGGGGGAGGTAAAGGGACAGGTGTTGCATCTCCTGCGGTTGCAGGGAAAAGTGCCCGGGGAGGGGGTGGTTTGGGTAGGAAGGGACGAGTGGACCAGGGAGTTACGGAGGGAACGGTCTCTGCAGAAAGCAGAAAGGGGAGGAGATGGGAAGATGTGGCCAGTAGTGGGGTCCAGTTGGAGGTGATGGGAATGTTGGAGGATAATTTGATAATTTGAAATATCAGTGTCAGGCCAACTTGCCCATGTGAGTTTAGCCATTCAAGGTTCATATGCACCCTTCCTTACACCTCCCCATCAACTGGATCACAAGACACTGAAATAAGCTCATGTAAACAGGCCATGAAAACAAAAGATATATACTGATGTCAGAAAGTTACTGTTTTACAACAGATTGGTTAAATGACCGTATAAATCAAATAATTTAAAAGGCATTTTAATATTTCTCAGCCAAGGTAATTCTCAAAAATTACTTATTAATCTTCTGGAAAACATTGAGGAAAATGAAACAAACCATGAACATTAGAAGATCATTTGTATTATGACATCAAGATGAGAGAAGAACATTAGTTCCAAATATAGATGCCCCATTTAAAAAAATGTATTAATCTCTATCAATCCTTCCTCCACTGCGAAGAAGAGGTAATGGAAGAGACCAAACGCAATTTAGGAAGCCTGTCAAAACTCCATCTAAATATATAAACTTCAGAATGCTTCAAATTGTTGCTCATTCCCTCAAATCTGACCCTCCCTCAACTACACACATACAATTTTCTAAAAATATGACTTTTGTTGATATCCATAAAGATTCACCCTGAAGAACCAATTCAATGGTATTCAATTGGTCAAATACCAGTTGAGAAAGAAACATATGCTCCAAATTCCATCACCTCATACCATCCAGCTGTTGGTTATATACCCCCTCTATAATGTTGGACACCTGATATAGGCTTTCCAGTAAATCTAAACCGAAGGCGTAACATTTAACTGCATGGTGCAGTTCCAGGCAACACTAATTTTGCTGTGTTCTTCAAATTTAAAAAAGACTTGTGTCTTGGTCATTAATATAAATATAAGTATGCCAACGTAATTACAGGGTATAGAATTCTATGCTGTTTCATTACACCCAGTATTTGAAGATGACTGATTTGAAAATATATATAATACCTTTGTTCTCTCCATTGCCTCATACACCCACTGCAGCCACATCTACAACTTAAACTACAATTGTTTTTTCATTTTCCAGCTATGATGAAGATTTTTGACCTGAAATGCTAACTCTTTCTCTACAGATTCTGCCTGACCTGGTGACTATCCCCAGCACTTTGTTTATATTACTACATACATTGTGCTCGGGAGTTCTAATGTGTAGGTATTCCAAGATCCCATCTATTTGTTATCCATGGAGTACTTGGGGAAAAGTATTGGTAATGTCATTGATGGATCACCTGGAGAAGGGACATTGCTTTTTGGGAAAGAATTTGGCACAGATTGGCAATTACACAAGAAAATGCAAATCAAAACCAGGTTTTTCTGCTAATTAGACGGCGTCTACAGAAACCAAAACCTACTGAATCAGAGAATGATACAGCACATAGAACAAATTTGCCGTTCATGCTTTTGATGGATGTATAATATTAAATTAATTTGATGAATATAATATTAAATTAATTCCAGCTCCCAAGTCTTTCCCCATTGCCCTGTAAACTTGTTCTGTTTGTTTTTTTGACGTTACTCCTCAACTCACACGAACCACTTTTGCAGGCACCGCATTCCCGATTACAGCCAACTGCTAAAGAGGGATTCTTCCTTATTTTCCCTTTGGTTCTTTTACCAATCACCATAAATCTTTCTGCTATAATTAATGAACCTTTTGGCACGAGGACACAATTTAATTTATCATGTTGAAACTGCTCCATCTTCTCAAAGGACAATAAACATAGATTGTTCATTCTCTCCGCTAAACAAGTGCATTACGGCTGATATTCTACCATTGTAGTGCATCCGTTCTACACGCTCTCGAAATAATTGACACACGACTTTAACAGAGCACCTAGAACTAAAGAAATGCCATCAATATCGATAAAGATTTGGCACAAACATCTCTATTTTGCATCATATTAATAAATAAGGATGTAATACGCAGAAAATATTCTGCCACTCCGATGGCATTGGGTGAGATTGAAGACCATTGAATCATAGAACTATGCACCACACAGAATGAAGCAGCACAGGAAGCTCATAGAAACATAGAAAATATTTTTTAATAAAACAGATGTGCGGACGAGCTTAGTAGGTCAGTCAGCATCAGAGGCAGAGTTAACATTTCAGGTTGAAAAGAGCGAGGAAAATTTAGAAATCAGTTTGAGGGTTGCTGAGAAGTGCAGAGGTGGAGCTAGCAAAGCAGGAGCAGCTGTGATAGGATGGAGACCACAAGCGGCCGAATTACACAGATGTTAAATCACTAATGTTGTTAATTACACAGACGTTAAATCACATTAATGCTCTCAGAGATTGGAACAAGCTGCCAGAGTGAATAGTTGAGGTACAATAACAACATTTAGAACACACTTGGACAGGTACATGGATAGGATAGGATAGATTTGGAAGGAACTAAATGCAAGCTAAATTGGGATTAGTTTCAATGGGGCATCTGAGCTGGCATAGATGAGTTGGGCCAAAGGGCCTGTCTCCATGTTGTATGACTCTCAGGTTCCACTTATCGCACATACCTGTTGATATGTCATGCATTCTGTCCCCAACTTCCCCGCTACTTGAAATGTGAGAGATTTCCAACTTTTCCCAGTTGTGATGGATGGTCATTGATCAGAAACTGAAACTGTGCATCACTGCACATTTGCTGCCTGGCCGGCAAAGCATTTCCAGTATTTTTTTTTAAAAATTTGGAATTCCACCTTCTGTGGTTCTTTGCTTTTTCAGTTTTAAAACAGGCTTCTTGGTTTGGCCTAGCTTCTTCAAATATCTGTCAACATTCACTCCTTATCTTCCACCTTCCTTCATCCTTCCAAACTGCACCAAATCAGCCATTCTTATGTTAAACCTCATCTATTCTGTGTCTTACCATTTTGCTAAACCGTCTAGGCTCTGCTGAAGTTCTGCTGATTTGATATTCTGTCCCCTGAAGCTAAGTATCCATCACTAATAATCGAACACCAATCTCTGGGGGCTAACAGTACGATCTTCCCTCCAGTATGACAAAGTTATCTCCCCTCCTTCACTGTGTTTTGGCAATGTCATATCCACTCTCTCTTCAATCCTATGGAATCAAGTTCTCCCCACAAGTCCATCATGTGGCACTTTGTCAAGTGCTTTTATTAAGTTCACATATACATTGTAACTTCGTAATCAAACATGTTAACTCAAAATCCAATCAAGTTAGTGAGTCGTGTTTTGTCCTTAAAAATCTCAAGCTGACTTATGCTTATTTGTCCATACAATTTTAGGACAAAAATAATTTGTATTTAGAAAATGTACCTCTTCGCCACCATTGGACATCCTGCCCTATAATTCCCTTCAATTTCTTCCCAAAAGCAGAAATGCATAATCTTCCATCCCCCCGGAACCCCCTCTACCACAAGGAACATGAGAATATTGTGAAGAAGCAAGGAATCGCAGGTGATGAAATCTCAAAAAGAAAAAAAAAAGCAAAGTGCTGGAGAAAACTCAGCGGGTAAGGCAGTATCTGTGCAGGGAATGGACAAGTGGCATTTTAGGTCAGGGCCCTTCTTCAGACTGACTGTATTAATGGGGGAGAAAGCTGGAAGAGAGGTGGGGGAGGAACAAAGCCTGGCAGGTGATAGGTGAATGCAGGTGAGAGACGGGGTTTTGATTGGCAAAGGGGTGCACAAAGGCTAGAGATGAAAAATGAGACAAAAGGATGAAAGATAACAAGTGAAGAGGAGTGAAATGTGGAGCTAGAGGAAGGGATGAAGGTGGAAGGAAAAGAGGAGGGAGAAGAGGGGAAAGGGGAGCAAAGGGGACCATGAAGCACAGAGACTGATCTAAAAAATTATCAGGTCACAAAGGTCCTTCATGGAAGTAAACCTACCATCGCAACTTGGGTGGCATGGTGGCGCAGCGGTAGAGTTGCTGCCTTACAGCGCCAGAGACTGGGTTCGATCCTGACTACGGGTGCTGTCTGTACGGAGTATACACAATCTCCCTGTGACCACGTGGGTTTTCCCCAGTGCATTGTGGGTATCCTCCCACATCCCAAAGACATGCGGGTTTGTAGGTTAATTGGCTTCTGTAAATTGTCCCTCTGGTGTGGGATAGAACTGGTGTACGGGTGATCGTTGGTTGGCGTGGACCCGATGGGCTTGTTTCCACACTGTATCTCTAGACTAAACTTGCTCAACTTATTTGTGAATCTTGCGGTTGCTACTTAAACATCCTCTGAAGTGACCTACCGAGGAATGGTTAGGGATGAATAATAAATTCTGGCCATAACAGCATCATGCAACAAATCAGCTCATTCCTTACCTAGTTCTTTTATGAAATCCTTTTCAGACGTTGTGACCGGGAGCAGCAGCTCCCCGACTGGAGGTTGGATGCTCACACCAAAATGGTCATTGCTCGTACTGTAAAATATTAGAAATTATGAATCAAATATGAACAGTTAACATCCAAAGTATACATTGATACCATTATTTGGAATGACTCCATTTTGTATCCATGTACATAATTAGCAGGAAAGCACATTAAGTTGAGGATCATGTTGGAGAATGAGGCAGCATCACTGCTCGTTCCAGAGATGTTGGCACGGCAAGGTGGCGCAGCGGCAGAGTTGCTGCCTTACAGCGTCAGAGACCCGGGTTCGATCCATGCTGTCTGTACGGAGTTTGTGCATTCTCCCCGTGACGTGCATGGGTTTTTTCTGGGTGCTCCAGTTTCCTCCCACACTTCAAAGACGTACAGATTTGTAGGTTAGCTGACTTTGGTAAAATTGAAAATTGTCCCTAGTGTGTGTAGGATAGTGTTGGTGTGCAGGGAATCGCTGCTCGGCACAGACTCGGTGGGCCGAAGGGCCTGTTTCCATGCTGTATCTCTAAACTAAACTAAACTAAGATGCTGCCTGACCAGATGAGTTACTCCTGCACTGTGTGTTCTGTGCAAGATTCCAGCATCTGCAGTTCCTGTGTCTACATTAAGTTGAGGATTTTGTGTGAATGCAAAGTCATCATTCATTGTAGTATCAAATGGGATTTTTGGCTCACCAATCTGTGTCAACTATCCAGCATCCTGCACTAATCCTACACCAATTCTATGTATTCTCCACACAGTCTTATCAATTCCTCTCTTCATCCATATGCTAGGGACAAGTTTTTGTGGTCAATTAACCTACATGCATATCTTTGGGATGAATCTGGAACATGGGGGTGGGGTGAGGGTTAGACACAGCCCCCAGGTAATCACTTGGGAGTATGTGCGAACTCCACGATTGAGCCAGTGTCACTGCAGTTGTGAAGCAGCAACTCTACGTGTTGTGTTAGAAAATAACTGCAGATGCTGGTACAAATCGAAGGTATTTATTCACAAAATGCTGGAGTAACTCAGCAGGTCAGGCGGCATCTCAGGAGAGAAGGAATGGGTGACGTTTCGGGTCGAGACCCTTCTTCAGACTGATGTCAGAGGGGCGGGACGGGACAAAGGAAGGATATATGTGGAGACAGGAAGATAGAGGGAGAACTGGGAAGGGGGAGGGGAAGGGAGGGACAGAGGAATTATCTAAAGTTGGAGAAGTCAATGTTCATACCGCTGGGCTGCAAGCTGCCCAAGCAAAATATGAGGTGCTGTTCCTCCAATTTCCGGTGGGCCTCACTATGGCACTGGAGGAGGCCCATGACAGAAAGGTCAGACTGGGAGTGGGAGGGGGAGTTGAACTGCTCAGCCACCGGGAGATCTGGTTGGTCAAGGCGGACTGAGTGAAGACGAGTTGTGTTAATGTGCTGTCCTCTAATCACCTTGTCCAGACACAGTTTCATGGAAATGGGGCATACTATGAGACCGTAAAATACCAGTAGAGGAAGCTGGAGCCAGCCATAAAACATAAACATGGAGCCCAATCGTATCCTCAAGTAACATTTCTCGCGATCTCAATACTCAGAGAGCAAGTTGAGTTTATTTTCATATGCTCAAGCATGGTGAGGTACAGGTACAATTAAAAAACCTTGCATTGGACTTAATTCCCTCTTCTTAATCACCTAAATTGGGGGAGGTCAGGCATTGTTGCCGATATATTTTGCCTTTATGGTGCAGCCCTTCATTGAATAAACCTAATGCTAATCGAGGGAATCGTCCCAAAGTTAATTTTTAAAGCACTGCTTACAGGTAGTTATTGTAGACTAATGTTTTTTTGTGCAATTCTATTTCTAAAAAAAAGGTTCGCAAAGGATTAATATTGTCACGTCATTACAGAGCAAAAGAATTATGATATAATAATAGAGTTTTTAAGAAAGACAAATTTCTTCCTGGCTCTTATTGTTTCACAGAAATCTAAAAGATCCGCTACAGTCAGACAAAGTGTTTGGCATGCAAAACCATGCATAATGATTGACACCTCAGGCCAATTGATCTCGCTGTAACCTCCATCTCCCCTGCCCCAGCTAGTATTGCTCCGAAGCTATTGATCGGAACACACAGCCGATCAGTTTCCATTTTCTGATTTCAGGCAGGCCAATTAAGGAGGTGAGTAATTGTGATTACACTGCTAAAAGATCAATCGAATTTGCTGGAAGATTCAATACTTCTTCAGAGGGACCAGAAGGCAAACATGATGAGCAGCGGTATTCAGAGATGAGCAAATACTTTAGAATAAAATGAACTTTTGTTTCAACATTCCAAGCCATTCAAGTGCACTCCGTTTCAAATCAATATAAAAATACAAGCGGTGTCACATATCTCTGCTTTTCCATTAAAACGCATTATGTTTTGTATTCATATCCATAACAGTATTCAGCCCAGAATTTATTTTGCTCGTTATGTCCGATAACAAAAAAATTCATGTTGATAGCTGCTCATATCGACTTAGATTTTGAGATGGCAGCCTTGTGTATTGTGAACAGAATCACATTTCAAGTCACAGCTCTGCTTGATCATTCAGCTCACAGTTTAAACCATTATAATAAAGACCTCTTTTTGATGTCTATGCCAAAGCCATTTATAAGCACCTTAATCAAAGAGCAGCATACCCCATCATTGATCTGGAATTCATCCCACAGATGAGGAATAAACAATTATTAGGCAACACTTTGGAAACTCGCATTTTTATTTATTCGGAATAGCAGAGACCATAGTTTCTGAAATGCATGTGGTGGCAGGAGACAAAAATCAAAAATGTTACAAGACTCAAGTCCCGTTCCATTTTCAAAACTCACACACATACACACAGTTGTGCTACAATTCTCAGGAACACAATAGGTAATTTTTGCTAGATGCAAATTTATGAAATTACTCCAGAACAAACCAGACAGAAATGAGGTAGTGAAATAAGTAAAACTTAAAAAGTTACTGTATCAGTCAGTAGAATAGAGATACTGTTTAATGGGTTCCCTAGTGCACCAATTTAAGAGGAAATCATAAGTTTCATGGGTACTAGGAATAGAATTAGGCCATTTGGCCCATCAGGTCTACTCCTTCATTCAATCATGGCTGATCTAACTTTCCCTCTCAACCACATTCTCCTGCCTTCACCTCATAACGCCCTGACCCCCTTATTAATCAAGAATCTGTCAATCTCCACCTTAAAAATATCCATTGAATTGGCCTCCACAGCCTTCTGGACAATGAATTCCACAGATTCGCCACCCTGAAGGAATTCCTCCTCATCTTCTTCCTAAAGGTACGTCCTTTTATTCTGAGGCTATGGCCTCTAATCCCAGACTCTCCCACTAGTGGAAAGATCCTCTCCACATTCACTCTGTCAAAGCCTTTCACTGTGCCTTACAGGATCAAAATGTCAACACGCAGAGTTTGAGCAACTGCAGAATTAATGTCCCCAACATGGGAAAATTGAAACACAATTTTGCTTGACATTCAAATTTTCGGAGTTCAAGCTGTTAACATAGCTAATCAAAACAGGGTTGTTACAGTCGTTGAAAAATGTATGCATGCCTCATAATGCAGAGTAAATTTATCGCTTGATGGGTTAGTATATATACTACAAAATATTTGTTCTAATTAGTTCTCTGAAGCATGCAGCAGTGTTATTGCACTCCCACTAAATGAGATGAACACTTGATTTTATGTGATAGCTATAATTTTAAAACTGCAGTGCAATGATTTTTATTACTGCACCAGAAGCTCAATGTATTTTGTGCTCAGGTCTCTCGTCATCCACATTCCCCACAGTGGAAACCCTTCAAAAGAAACTTCAGTTGAAGTCTCTTTCTGTACAACCATTTCATTCTATTCAATTTTTTCCCAACAAAGTCCCAATTTATTTTGCAGGTTTAAATATTTAGACTATAATGTTTCGTGAAAACACGCACACGATTTTCAAGCTGCCTGGCTGGTTGGTTGAAAATCACCCATGATATTACAAATATGGAACAACATACCTTAATTTACAAAAAGAATACTAAGGACTGAAGAGCACGTTTCTGTGCTGTACCTTTCTCTGTTCTAGTTTAATTCATATTATCCAAACAGACCCAGCAGTTTTTGAGTAATTGGTAACCATTTATCTCACCAAATTCGGCTAGTTAAAAGCAGTTACTTTACTCTGGATTGGCCAATTTATGGCTTTAATCAGCTACAAATCTGCTTGGAACTGAAACCAAGAATTGGAGTCCTGCTATTTGGATAGATGATGCCCCATATTTACATAATTCTGTCAATTAGTCAATTGTGAATGTAGTTCTGATCCATTGCATATGCTATTTTAATTTGTTTTTTTGTTTTCCAGGTATAATATTGGAAATTGGAAATATATAAGCCAAAGTAAATTCTTAATAACTGGTTCTTTATTTTGCAAGAGTCACTGATCACAATTTTTCGTTTAGTTTAGAGATGCAGTTCCTTTGGCCCACTGAGTCCGCGCTGACCAGCGGTCCCTGCACATTAACACCATTCGACTACACACACTAGGGACAATTTACAATTATGCCAAGCCAATTAACCTATAAACCTGTACATTTTTGGAACGTGGGATGAAACCGGAGCTCCTGGGGGAAAACCCACAAGTCATGGGGAGAAAAAGTACAAACTCCGTACAGACAGTACCCATAGTCAGGATCGAACCCGGGACTCTGGCGCTGCAAGGCATAAACTCCACCACTGCGCCACCATGCTGCCCAGTGAGTTAGCAATGATGGAAATATTATATGCTTTTCTAGACTGTTGAGGAGGCCAACTCAATGGATATTTTTAAGGCAGAGATTGACAGATTCTTGATTAATGAGGGTGTCAGGGGATATGGGGTGCAGGCAGTAGAATAGGGTTGAGAGGGATAGATCTTGTGATCTTGTGGATTTCCCCGCATTTCCTAAAGATGTGCAGGCTGGTAAGTTAATTGGCTGTTGTAAATTGCCTTTTGTGTGTGGAATCTTGTAGGGAATTCAACATGGAGGGAATAAAATTTGGTTAGATTAATATAGGATTAGTGTAAAAAGGTGACTGACAGTCAGTATGGACGGTGGGCGAAGGGTTCTGTTGGAAATAGATGCTTTCAAGAACCCACATCTTTACCAATGAGAAAATGCTTCTAGCTTTAAAGGTTTTGAAAGACCACTCAACTCTTTTATTAGGGGGCAATGTAAAAGGCAGCAATAAATTGAAACTTTGCCCATGTGTTCTTATAGTGGCAAATGAGCAATGAAGAATTGCATGAAATTTCTTCTCTGTCACCAGAAAATCACACAATAGGCAGTGGATAACTCACTCAGAGCTTCAGTAGGTGGTTTGTAGAGTACCTGGTGCCCAAGATGAAGATATCCAAAAGACCATTTGGCCATCTAGATCTTTCACTCAAATAAAGACACAAAGTACTGGAGTAACTCAGCGGGTCAGGCAGCATCTCTGGAGAACATGGAGTCTGAAGAAGGCCCCCGACCCTAAATGCCATCCATCCATGTTCTTCAGAGATGCAGCCTGACCCACTGAGTTACTCCAGCACTGTGTCTTCTTTGTGTAAGCCAGCATCTGCAGTTCCTAGTTTCTTCATTTTACTGCTCTACTGTAAAATCTCATCAAGGTATGCCTGCTTCAAGGAAGCTCTCCTCCTCTGTATGAAGAAGGGTCCCGATCCAGAAATGTCATCTCTCCAGGTTCTCCAGAGCTGCTGTCTGACCCGCCGAGTTTCTCCAGCACTTTGTCTTTTTTTGTAAACCAGCATCTGCAGTTCCTTGCTTCTTTAATTATTTCTTATTTTGGGGACACCTGTACTCATTATTTGGATTCTCAGAACCTTGGTCCAAATATCAAAGTTATGTTCCTTCCAATAACTTCTATCCAAGATAGACACAAAATTCTGGAGTAACTCAGCGAGGCAGGCAGCATCTCTGGAGAGAATGAGTAGGTGACGTTTTGGTTCGAGACCGTTCTCCAGTCTGTCTCGACCCAGAACGTCACCCATTCCTTCTCTCCAGAGATGCTGCCTGTCCCGCTGCATTACTCCAGCATTTTGTATTTATCTTCGGTGTAAACCAGCAGCTGCAGTTCCTTCCTGCACATTTCTTCTATCCAAGAGTTCTAGAAGAAATTTCACATTAACCTCACGGAAGCTGCAGCGGATGACGTTTTAGTTAATTGTACAAACAATGGGTGGAATATGTTGATTCCCAGTGCAGTGACTGACTTGGTTGACTTTGAACCAAAAATCATTCACAATAAGTCGGTGACTCCGTCATGGCAGGTGGGATTTGAGGAGACTGTAGATGATGATGTTTCACAATTACTTGCGTCCCATGCCAAGCCTCTCACTAACAAGATCCTGACAGAGCTTCACATGAGAGCATTCAACAAAGAGAATTACAATGACAACCTGCTGCTAGAAGATGACAAGAGTATGACAACAAAAGGTCTGCAAAAGGTTTTCAGGTGTATTGATGAGGCTTTGAGCATTCCTAAGTGTCACGATCATCTGGCAAATAGCTCTGCCAAAGTAGCATGGTGTGTAAAAGAACAGCCTGTCACATTACGGAGAGATTTATGATACCAGGCAGCGTGAAAGGCAGTCAATGCTGGATTTTTTAAAAAAGAGTGAAAACTGCCAATTGATAGTCTTTACGCAGGTGGATGAGGGGTGATCTTACAGTGCACAAAATCATGAGAGGAACAGATCGGGTAAATGCACAGAGTCTTTTGTGCAGAGTCGGGGAATCGAGAACCATAGGACATAGTTTTAAGGTGAGAGGGGAAAGATTTAATAAGATCCCGAGGGGTAACTTTTATTTTTACACAAAGAATGGTGGGTGTATGGAACTACCTGAGGACACATTTAGACGGGTAGGATCGGATTAGAGGGATATGGGCCAAATGCAGGCAGGTGGGACTAGTGTAGGTGGGACATGTTGGCCAGTGTGGGCAAGTTGGGCCGAAGGGCTTGTTTCCACACTATCACTCTATGACACAGAAGAACCAGGGCACATGGACCTCGATACAAGGACAGAAGAATGGAGTGGACAATGCCAAATTTTTGGATATTGAGCTGACAATAGACAACCCTCCACCATGGAGCATGGCCATCCTTCTTCTCCTCTTCCTTGTCCTTCACCATCAGTTCCCACAACAGACATCCAGCAAGCCAACCCCCGGCCCCTTCCATTGTCATTACAATTATACTAGAAATCTGTCGAGTTTCGATGTATAAACAATTTGGCTTCCCTTTACACTGGACAAATAGCACACTGGATCACCGGATTCATGGAATAAAAGATCAATCTGAAAACTTGTTGCAGGTCTTCTCCCTCCCCCCCCCTCCCCCTCCTTCCCCCGATATATCACCAGCCCCCGTCCTATCCAGGTTGTTTGTTCTAACATGTTCTCCGGTGGAGTGGTTCCCAGCTCTCTGCCATGTCCCTGAGCAGCAGGCTCCACTCCTAAAATAACTTGGATAACCCATGAGGACTTGCTCTGTAACTCTTTGTTGACCAGAGACACTCGATACCTCCCAGCCACAAGCAATCCATTTCCCACCGGGTTCATCCTATTAAAACACCTCCTTTTAAACCAATTGTTGATTCCAAAATGTCAATCTAATACAAAAGGGCTTTCACATAGAAGGCTCAGCGGTGGTACAGTGGTGGAGTTGCCTTACAGTGCCAGAGACCCGGGTTCGATCCCAACTATGGGTGCTGTCTGTACGAAGTTTGTACATTCTCCCCGTGGCCGTGTAGGTTTTCTTCGGGTGTTCCGGTTTCCTCTCACACTCTAAAGACATACAGGCTTTGGTAAAATTGTCCCTAGTGTTGTGTAGGACGATGCTTGTGTCTGGGGATTGCTGGCCGGCGCGGACTCGGTGGGCCGAAGTGCTTGTTTCCATGCTGCATCTCTAAACTAAACTAAAGATTAATCTATCAATGATTAATACCTAAACAATCACTTTGATTAAACCATTGAAATAATTTATCTTGAAACTGAAATCTGTTGCCAGCTTTTCTGGATATTAGGATGCTGTCAGCATTAAATAATTCCTTTATTTTGTGAACAGTCGCACAAAAGGAACTTTCCATTAAAATAAAACGTCTTCATTAATGCCACAAACGATGCCCTGATCATCACAACTCTCAACTTGCTCTGTTAAATCAAAACCGATTTTCATATTCTGTTACATAGAAAAGATGATGAAAAGGGATCAAGGCAACAAACATGCCCACCATAGATCAAATCATGACAATGATGGAAAGATCAGCTAGCTCACGTCCCTCCCCCATGCACTAAACATGCCCAAAACATATCAGGACACGTTAAAACCCCTCCCTACACACAGTCCATCTCCACCATGTCTTTTTTCCCCACATTGGGGTGGTCACAAAAAGAGAAAGGAATAAAAATGGCAAACTATAAAAAATTATTCCAACCCTCGCCTGTGTCTACCTATCACTGCTACGCTTTGTCCTGCCTCTCCTCTCACCCCGCTTTCTTTCTCCCACCCCCCCATCTTCCACAATCAATCTAATTGAGGATCCCGACTTGAAAAGTCACCTCTTCATGTTCTCCAGAGATGCTGCTTGACCCGCTGAGTTACTCCAGAACTTTGTATCCATTTTTTGTAAACCAACATCTGTACTTCCTTGTTTCTCAATTATAACACTATTTGATTCGAGTGCTTGATCAATTGGGAACACAGCTCTGAACTGTTATGCATCTGGCTCCTCAATTATCAGGTCTAGTTGGGAGGGTATTGTGTTTTAGGTATACGAGTAAGCATCACATTATCAGGCGTACATTGTATGCCTGATAAATCATACCGAGCCCTCCATAATGTTTGGGACAAAGACCCATCATTTATTTATTTGTTTCTGTACTCCACAATTTGAGATTTGTAATAGAAAAAAAATCACATATGGTTAAAGTGCACCTTGTCAGGTTTTAATAAAGGCCATTTTTATACATTTTGGTCTCACCATGTAGAAATTACAGCAGTGTTTATACATGGTCCCCCATTTCAGGGCACCATAATGTTTGGGACACATCAAATGAAAAAGGTCATGTTTCGTATTTTGTTGCATATCCTTTGCATGCAATGACTGCTTGAAGTCTGTGATTCATGGACATCACTAGTTGCTGGGTGTCTTCTCTGGTGATGCTCTGCCAGGCCTGTACAGCAGCCATCTTTAGCTTATGCTTGTTTTGGAGGGTAGTCCCCTTCAGTTTTCTCTTCACCATATAAAAGGCATGCTTAATTGGGTTCAGATCGACTTGATTGACTTGGTCACTCAAGAATTGACCATTTTTTAGCTTTGAAAACCTCCTTTGTTGCTTTAGCAGTATGTTTGGGATCATTGTCTTACTGTAGAATGAACCACCGGCCAAGAGTTTTGAGCCATTTGTTTTGAACTTGACCAGATAGGATGTGTCTATACACTTCAGAATTCATTATGCTACTACCTTCAGCAGTTGTATCATCAATGAAGATAAGTGAGCCAGTACATTCAGCAGCCATACATGCCCAGGCCATAACACCCCCACCACCATGTTTCATAGATGAGGTGGTATGCTTTGGATCTTGGGCAGTTCCTTCTCTCCTCCATACTTTGCTCTTGTCATCACTCTGATATAAGTTGATCTTTGTCTCATCTGCCCACGACCTTTTTTTCCAGAACTGTGGTTGCTCTTTTGAGTACTTCTTTGCAAACTGTAACCTGGCCATCCTATTTTTGCAGCTAACCAGTGGTTTGCATTTTGCAGTGTAATCTCTGTATTTCTGTTCATGAGTCTTTTGCAGACAGTGGTCATTGACAAATTCACACCCGACTCCTGAAGAATGTTTCTGATCTGTCGGACAGGTGTTTGGTGATTTTTCTTTATTATAGAGAGAATTCTGTCATCAGCTGTGGAGGTCTTCCTTGGCCTGCCAGTCCCTTTGCAATTAGTAAGCTCACCAATGCTCTCTTTCTTCTTAATCTTGTTCCAAACAGTTGATTTTGGTAAGCCTAATGATTGGCTGATGTCTCTAACAGTTTTATTCTTGTTTCTCAGTCTCATAATGGCTTCTTTGACTTTCATTGGCACAACTTTGGTCCTCATGTTGATAAACAGCAATAAAAGTTTCCAAAGGTGATGGAAAGACTGGAGGAAAGACTAGGTGCTGAGAGCTCTCTTATACCTGCATTAAGGAGGCAATTAAACACACCTGAACAATTACAAACGCCTGTGATGCCATGTGTCCCAAACATTGAAATGGGGGGACTATGTATAAACACAGCTGTAATTTCCACATGGTGAAACCAAAATGTATAAAAATACCCTTGAATAAAATCTGACAACCACGTGTGATTTTTTTTCTATTACAAATCTCAAATTGTGGAGCACAGAGGCAAATAAATAAATGATGGGTCTTTGTCCCAAACATTATAGAGGACACTGTAGACGCTTGGACTCAGCATTAAAAGAACCCCATGGAGTAGTTGGAATTGTGTAATTACTACAGAGGTTGGGCAGTTAGTCCATTAAAGTAGAGAAATTCAGTTAGCTACATTCCCCCTATTCTATCCCTTAGTCCTGCAAGTTTATTTCCATCAAGTGTGGCATTAAATCTATAATGGCTCTCCCAACCCTTCTGCTAAAATGCATCATCCCACACTTATCTGCATTAAATTCCACCTGCCTGTCCATTCGACTAGCCCATATCCTGTTACAGTCATTCACACACATCAAAAAAGCAATGGTTTCAGCAGTGACTTGTGTAGAACACTCTTGTCCATCATCTTCCAGTCTAAAATACAGACAGTTACCACAACTCGCCTTTTCCCTGTTCGTAGGCAACTTTAATAAAAATACCAAACTGACACTAATTCTCCTATTCCATAAGCCTCAATTTTCTTCATAAGATTTTTATGGCAAATGTTTCTTTGAAATATACAAATACTTTCCCTCTCAGTTTATAATTACCCGGGTTTCTGTTCGAAAACATCACCTCACCGCCATATTCTTCATCCACCTTCTCTTTGCCCGGAAGTAAATCACCGTTTGCAAATTCACGCAAAGAATTTACAAAGTGCTGGAGTAACACATCCCTGGAGAACATGGATAGGTGACATTTCGGGTTCGGACCATTGTTCAGACTGATTGCAAACTTTCTCCTTGATAATCGTTTCCAAACTTTACCTGCTACTTAAGTTAAACTGACAGCCAGTAATTACCAGCAATGTCCTTGTATCCTTTCTTTAACAATGCTGCTGCATTTGCCACTTTACATTCCTTTGGCACTTGTCCCAGACTTGGGGGGGAAAAGACAAGCTGTTCTACTGGAGAAACAAGGAACTGCAGATGCTGATTTACAGAAATAGACACAAAATGCTGGAGTAACTCAGCGTCAGGCAGCATTTCTGGAGAACATGGATAGGCGATATTTTGGGTCAGGACCTTTCTTCGGACAGATTTTGGTGAGGAGGAGTGGGTAGGGAGAAGAAAGCTGGAAGAGGGGAGGGGGCAACATAGAAATTAGGTGCAGGAGGAGGCCATTTGGCCCTGAGCCAGCACCGTCATTCATTGTGATCATGGCTGATCATCTACAATCGGTAACCTGTGCCTGCCTTCTCCCCATATCCCTTGATTCCACTAGCCCCAAGAGCTCTATCTAACTCTCTTTTAAATTCATCCAGTGAATTGGCTTCCACTGCCTTCTGTGGCAGAGAATTCCACAAATTCACATCTCTCTGGGTGAAAAAGTGCACCGTTATTACCTCTTTAATAATTGACTCCAGCATCTTCTCCACCACCGATGTCAGGCTAACTGGTCTATAATTCCCCGTTTTCTCTCTCGCTCCTTTCTTGAAAAGTGGGATATTAGCTACCCTCCAATCCACAGGAACTGATCCTGAATCTATTGAACATTGGAAAATGATCACCAATGAGTCCACGATTTCTTGAACCACCTCCATGAGTACCCTGGGATGCAGACCACCAGGCCCTGGAGATTTATCAGCCTTCAGTCCCAGCAGTCTACCCAATACTATTTCTCGCCTAATGCAAATTTCTTTCAGTTCCTCTGTCTCCCTTAATCCTCTGTACACTAGTACATCTGGGAGATTGTTTGTTTTCCTCAGTAAAGACAGATCCGAAGTACCTGTTCAACTCTTCTGCCATTTCCTTGTTACCCATAATTTCACCCATTTCTGCCTTCAAGGGACCCACATTTGTCTTTAATCTTTTTCTCTTAACATACCTAAAGAAGCTTTTACTATCCTTCTTTATATTCTTGGCCAGCTTCGCTTTGTACCTCATCTTTTCAGCCTGTATTGCCCTTTTTGCTATCTTCTGTTGTCCTTTGAAAGTTGCCCACTCCTCTGGCTTCCTGCTACTCTTTGCTATGTTATACATCTTTTCTTTTAGTTTTATTCCATCCCTAACTTTCCTTGTCTGCCAAGGTTGCATCTTACTCCCCTTAGAATCTTTCTTCCTCTGGAATGAAATGATCCAGCATTTTCTGGATTATGTCCAGAAATTCCTGCCATTGCTGTTCCACCGTCATTCCTGCTATGATCCGTTTCCATTCGACCTTGGCCAGCTCCTCTCTCATGCCTTAATAGTCCCCTTTGTTCAACTGCAACACTGACATTCCTGGTTTAACCTTCTCCCTCTCAAATTGCAGATTAAAACTAATCATATTATGGTCACTACCTCCAAGCGGTTCCTTTACCTTGAGTTCCCCTATTAAATCTGGTTCGTTGGACAACACTAAATCCAGAATTGCCTTCTCTTTGGTAGGCTCTAGTACAAGCTGCTCTAAGAATCCATCTCGGAGGCACTCTACAAACTCCCTTTCTTGGGGTCCAGAACCAACCTGATTTTCCCAGTCTACCTGCATATTGAAATCCGCTATAATTACATTCATTACATGCCAATTTTAACTTCTGCTGCAACTTACACCCTATATCCAGGCTACTGTTTGGGGGTACGTAGATAACTCCCATTAATGTCTTCTTACCTTTTCAATTCCTCAACTCTATCCACAGTGACTCTATATCGTCAGTCCCAATGTCACCCCTCGCAAGGGACTGAATTCCATCCCTCACCAACAGAGCTACCCCACCTCCTCTGCCCACCTGCCTGTCCTTTCTATAGGACGTATAACCCTGAATATTCAGTTCCCAGTCCTGATCCTTCTGCAGCCACGTCTCTTTAATCGCCACAATGTCATACCTACCAATCTCTAACTGAGCCTCAAGCTCATCTTCTTATACTTCACTTCTTATACTTCGCGCATTCATATATAGTACTTTTAATCCTTTGCTCCTCTCAGCTTCCACATCGATTCCTATTACACTTGGCCATTCTCTCCTATTGCTTCGTGAGCTTTCTGTCCTGTTAATTCTAGGGTGGTCTGGTTAATTATTCCTATATTCTCTTTCCCTGTAACTCCATCCTTGTCTATCCCATTTGAAACACCCCCCCCCCACTATTTAGTTTAAAACCACCCGTGTAGCAGTGACAAATCTGCCTGCCAGAATGCTGGTCCCTCGCCTGTTGAGGTGCAACCAGTCCCTTTTGTACAATCCACCCTTACCCCAAAACAGATCCCAAGCCAAAGCCTGGCAAGTGACTGGTAGATACAGCTGAGAGGGAGGTTAATAGCGCTTCTACTATATTGAGCCACTTCCCAAATTAACCTGCATTGCACATGCTACAATGGGGATATGGTGAGGCATTGTGGCATTGGAAGAGCAAAGGTGCCACCAGTAATGATCTATTATTTGGAACTTTTATCTGCCGCGGTGTGCTAGTGCAGCCTAGCCTTCTGAAATCTGATCGCACCGCCATGCATCTGTGTTATTCCATTCACGTACAAATGTTTTGCCTACTCTTATTGTTGTCAATCAACTCCACTTCTATACCCTGGCTTGCTGACAGCAGTACTTAGAAAACTCCGAGATACTCAGTAGGGTTGGCAACCTGAACACAAGGTCTTTTCCAAATTACTTGAGTAGTAAATAACGGCATGAACCATAAAAAATGATGGAATACCAACTTTAGAAATGGCTAGATTCATTCGTGCGAATAGACAAAAACAGGTACAAACTATAATCACTGTATATATTTAAATTAAGCAAAGAAGGCTGAGAAGATGAATACCATTTGTAACTTTTATGGTATTTGAAACGTATGGACCTAAGGTTTCTTTGTTAAGAGATGCTGACATCCAAGATAAAAATGTGAAAAAACAAATTAGATTACAATGCCAGTGCCTAGATCCATGGTTTTAAAAAAACATTAAATACCCGAGGGACAGCCACTCAACAAATGCAGCACTGGTGATTTTTAAATGTGCATTATCACTATTGAAATAAATAACACTAAAACAAGCCACCTAATTTTACAGAGACTGACATTTGTCTTGCAAATGCACGCTGCTTCCGTTTTATGTAGATTAGGGGGATTTTCACTCTTTCTGTTTATGAATTCAGAAAGGAGACAGATTACAAATCTAAAATATTTCTGCTGCTTTCAGCAACCTACCATAGTTGAAAGTTAGCAGCCTGTGTGGAGTCACAGAAGTCGATACCCATGGAAACGGTTTTTGATGTCGCAGGCTCGAGGTTGTCTGCAAAGAGAAAAATATATGTATTTGAATAGATGGCAACACAAGATCAGTTTACAACATGGCACATAATGCTTTCATGCCATGCAGCCAAGACATTACGTTAATGCCTCTGACTTAAACTTTTCTATATAACAAATATTCACTTTCTTTCGTCCATCTTTCAGTGTCAAAATTTTCCACTTTTGGCCATTTCAAACAAACATATATGTTAACCAGTTTATTCACAAAATGCTGGAGTAACTCAGCAGGTCAGGCAGCATCTCGGGAGAGAAGGAATGGGTGACGTTTCGGGTCGAGACCCTTCTTCAGACTGAAGAAGGGTCTCGACCCGAAACGTCACCCATTCCTTCTCTCCCGAGATGCTGCCTGACCTGCTGAGTTACTCCAGCATTTTGTGAATAAATCGATTTGTACCAGCATCTGCAGTTATTTTCTTATATATATGTTAACCAGCTCAGGTGATCATTCTTCTTAGCTTTAGTTTAGTTTTAGAGATACAGTGCGGAAACGTGCCCTTCGGCCCACTGAGTCTGCGCTGACCAGCGATCCCCGTACACTGGCACTGTTCTACACACTAGGGACAATTTATCATTTACAGTAGCCAATAAACTTACAAACCTATACTTCTTTGGAGTGTGGGAGGAAACCAGAGCACCCGGCGAAAACCTATGCAGTCACAGGGAGAATGTACAAACATTATACAGACAGCATCCGTCATCAGGATCAAACCCAGGTCTCTGGCACTGTAAGGCAGCAACGCTACCGCTGCGCCACTTGTGTTAGCTTCCATCGTAACCATATTGAACCATTGGATATCGTACAGTCCAGCCCAATTTTGGCCTCGACTGAGATTTACAAATATATTTCCTTCAGGATTAGGTAAACAGGGATTTAGCCAAGACACCAAGCCCTTTCTACACTAAGATGCTAAAATCATAAATTACCTACCACTGTTCAGTAACACTAAATTATCTAAATGCACAGAGGGGATTGGTGACTTTTTCATATGTTACGACTCTACAAAGACTGCCTTAATCAGCAAACCCTCATGAAAAATGTATTTGAATTCCCTTAAACTTAATTTGCGATTTCTAGAAAAACTCAATACTTTCACAACCTAGATTTCCTTTTCCATTTGTTTCATCAATGTTAGAACATTTTATTTTCAATAAATTCTGATACTCTGCAACTCCAACCAGAAAGGTGATCTTGATCAACTACACACTAAAGGGAAAGTACAAGTAGATTCCAGATATGGAAAGGGTCCAGATGTTCCCACTAGTGGGAGAGTCTAGGACCATGGGCCATAGCCTCAGAATAATAGGATGTTTCTTTATAAAGGAGGAATTTCCTTAGTCAGAGGGTGGTGAATTGTGGGATTAATTGCCACAGAAGTTAATGGATATTTTTAAGGCAGAGAAGGTGTCAGGGGTTATCGAAACATAGAAAATAGGTGCAGATGTAGGCCATTCGGCCCTTCGAGCCTGCACCGCCATTCAATATGATCATGGCTGATCATCCAGCTCAGTAACCTGTACCTGCCTTCTCTCCATACCCCCTGATCCCTTTAGCCACAAGGGCCACATCTAACTCCCTCTTAAATATAGCCAATGAACTGGCCTCAACTACCTTCTGTGGCAGAGAATTCCACAGACTCACCACTCTCTGTGTGAAGAAATGTTTTCTCATCTCGGTCCTAAAAGACTTCCCCCTTATCCTTAAGCTGTGACCCCTGGTTCTGGACTCCCCCAACATCGGGAACAATCTTCCCGCATCTAGCCTCTCCAACCCCTTAAGAATTTTATATGTTTCTATAAGATCCCCCCTCAGTCTTCTAAATTCCAGCGAGTACAAGCCTAGTCTATCCAGTCTTTCTTCATATGAAAGTCCCGCCATCCCAGGGATCAATCTGGTGAACCTTCTCTGTACTCCCTCTAAGGCAAGAACGTCTTTCCTCAGATTAGGAGACCAAAACTGCACACAATACTCCAGGTGCGGTCTCAGGGGTGAAGGTAGGAGAATGGGGTTGTGAGGGAAAGATAGATCAGCCATGATTGAAAGGTGGAATAGACTGTAAGAAGTTGTAATGACGACAAGTCGTTTAACTTCATATAAAGTTCTTTATTAGCCATAAGCATTGGAGCCTGCAGAGAAAGAGTTGCACGCTCCCAACCATCTCGATTGTTCTAATATCTTATCAATAAAGCTACGTCCACGCATGTGTAAGACACATTCCACAGGATGTCAGTCTGAAGACCCAGCCTGGATCAGGAATATAGTGACAGGCAATGGGCCGAAAAGACTAATTCTGTTCTGAAAACTTATGAACTTATATTCTGTCATCACAGATGGAAAAAGACTTGAGGGAGGGAAAGGTAGAAATACCTGTGCATACATATATGCAGATTCATTCTTCAATTTTAGTAGTGAATACGGCTGAAAATGTATTTGCTGTCTTATTGTTAGAAAACATATGTTACAAAAGGAATCCAGAAATATGCAAGCTTACGCAGTGTAAAACTGGACATGCTCATTAAAACGGCATTTCAGTACCTAGTTCATGAAAATCGTGCATTTTCATTCCCGATGCAAGCTTCCGCTCTCCGATTTGGATGTTCCGAATTTCTTGGTCAGAGTTGTTCGTGAATGTGATATGAACGGACACCATTTTGGGGTTGTAAATGCACGGCTGACGTGGAAAGTGATAACGTGCGCCAAGACCCTTGCCAGACATACGGTGAAGCAGTTCAAATGACGTCTCTGGGACAAATACAGGAGTGATAACCTAAACATTTAAAAAAAAACAACAACTTAAACAGAGAAAATATCAACACAAACCACACTTGTTTTTTGGCAATCAAATTTCGAAGTGGTTAAAAGTTCATACAACATGGAGCGTTTCCTTTCGGCCGATTCCCAAAGTCAAATTCCGCATTCCTTTTAGAGTTCAATTTCCTTATTTCATACAGAATTCGATCAACACCTGCGCTCGGTCCGCGTTGGCCAAACTGGTCTCCCGATGGCCGAGCACTTCAACTCCCCCTCCATATCATATCATATCATATCATATATATACAGCCGGAAACAGGCCTTTTCGGCCCACCAAGTCCATGCCGCCCAGCGATCCCCGTACATTAACACTATCCTACACCCACTAGGGACAATTTTTACATTTACCCAGCCAATTAACCTACATACCTGTACGTCTTTGGAGGTCATTCCCAGTCTGACCTTTCTGTCATGGGCCTCCTCCAGTGCCATAGTGAGGCCCACCGGAAATTGGAGGAACAGCACCTCATATTTCGCCTGGGCAGCTTGCAGCCCAGTGGTATGAACATCGACTTCTCCCACTTTAGATAGTTCCTCTGTCCCTCTCTTCCCCTCCCCAGATCTCCCTCTATCTTCCTGTCTCCACCTATATCCTTCCTTTGTCCCGCCCCCCTGACATCAGTCTGAAGAAGGGTCTCGACCCGAAACGTCACCCATTCCTTCTCTCCTGAGATGCTGCCTGACCTGCTGAGTTACTCCAGCATTTTGTGAATAAATACCTTCGATTTGTACCAGCATCTGCAGTTATTGTCTTATACTAAGCTAATAAGCAGCGTAAGTTAGAGCTTGCAGTGCTGGAGAGATTAGCAGACTTCTATAGAAAACCCATGCAAGTCACGGGTAGAACGCACAAACTCCATACTGACAGCACCTTTGGTCAGGATTAAACCCGTGTCTCTGATGCTGTAAGGCAGCAACTCTCCCTCTGTGCCATCGTGCCACCTGGCGACAGTAACTGGCAAAGATATCCTGAAGTGTGGAATGTTGGGAAGGAGTGTAATTTGTTTCGAGTTATAATGACCTGGATGAAAAAGATGCAATTTCAATAGTAACTGCCGAAAGGCAATTGAGTTTACATGTGAATGCAAGAAATCTACAGGAATGTAGGGGGGTGGGGACAGGTGACTGAGACTAACTGGATGGGTCTTTCACTCGGTGCTGATGGAGTCAATATTTTGAGGATGCATTTTATCTAACTCGAAGCAAATAACTAAGCAAAAGATTCAGGGACAGTTTCTCCCAGCTGTTATCAGGCAACCGAACCATCCTTGCGCAACAAGAGAGCAGTCCTGAACTACTATCTACCTCATTGTTGATCCTCGGACTATCTTTTAATGGACTTTACTGGCTTTATCTTGCACTAAACGTTATTCCCTTATTATGCATCTGTGAATGGCTCGATTGTAATCACGTGTCGTCTTTCTGCTGACTGGATAGCAGGCAACAAAAGCTTTTCATTGTACCTCGGTACACGTGACAATAAACGAAACTAAACTGAAACAGAACTGAAAGCCGCTGTATAATGTACTTTTTATCCCTTGTCACTTTTTTACAAAATCCAGACATGAACATGAAAATGGCCAGTGGTCTGATCCCCATAAACCTATTCAAGAGCAAAATATACAATCTAATAATATTTTTGAACACGTTGTAATCTATCACATATTCCTTAAATGCTTACTAATAAAAATAGGTGCCTGAAAAATTTATGGATTACAATAAACATTCTACTGTTCCCCTTTCACAATTCATAAACAAACTGGGCATAAATTGGCCATTTTATGATCCATTATTTCCACAGCAGTCAATACTTGCAAATTTATTTAAGGGATCTTCAAATGACTATGTTCATCTAAAATCTTTAAAATTGTTACATCACTAGTTCAGTTTTGGAAATGCTCTTTTTATGCAACTGCTGATCACACTGCGATTATTCCTGGAGTATTTTGCACTAGGAAGCATAAAGAATGTAAAAATCTGAACAGAACATTTCAAATGAGGAAAATCACAGGGCCTTCTAGGCCTAATGCACTGAAAGGACACCACAGACTATTCACATATTTCATCTGTTTATTGCGATAAGCAAATAGCCCATGGAATGACAGCACACATAACTGTCAAATGAGTAACACTTAGGTTTAGTGAAACATTTATATGGGCCTTTACCTCTCTTAAAAACAGACAGCATCTCTCAATGTCATCTGAAAGAAAAGTCGTACATTTTTAACACTTCACTAAAAAATAACTGAAGAGTGTAAAATGACAAATACCGTGTGCAGTTAGCTGGTAATGGACCATACTCTCAACTCATTTAGATTTATGCAATATAAACTTGTCACTAATAATTAATTTATGAGACAGCTGTTCCCAGAATCTTCCAAGTCTATCGTTATGAAAGCTCTTAAGCTATACCTTCAAAAACTGGAGGAGGTTTCAAAGCAATCTTTTAAATAAATAGACAGATCTCTAATAATCTAAAAGCAAAGTAAAATCTTAAAAACAACAGGTAGCACAATGAACTAAATTAGGTTAACAGGAAATAATATTACTGAATGCACAACTAAGCACCTCTGAAAATTAAAGGCACTGTTCTGTCTCCACATATGCTTTTTGGTAATGGTAACTTACTGTGGCTCTGTTTGTAAAGCACTTAGTGTCACTTATAGTTAGTGCAAGCAATAGTTCACACAATTTGTCTATTTTGTATGAAATAAAAATCTATTTGCAAGTTGCTGAGTTTTATGAGGTGATGCCTTTGCTTCATTAATAATCAACAGTTCACCGTTCCAGTCATTTTTCACAGGAATTGCACCCAAAGCAGCAGAGACAAGTTTTATTTTTGAATCCACTTTTTTTTTTCCTTTAAAAAAGCGGTGCACGGCATGTCATATTGTTAACATAATACGTTCCACTTTAAGTGCCGAACCAGTGGTTTGCTTAAGTTGATTTCCAAGCGGCCAGTTCCCAGCTTTACCCGAGATATCCAAGGAGCTCAACAAGTGTGAGTAAAGCACTCGCGATGAGAACCGGTCGGTCGGTGCACTGACACAGGCCTTTAAAGGCATGCGCTCTACTGAGATTATACAAATACAGGCACTCCCTGGCTTACTTTAGGGTTTACGCTTCATGAACAAGAATGATCCCAGGAATGAGTGGGTTAACATATGATGAGCGCTTGTCAGCACTGGCGTTTTGAAGAATGAGGGAGGATCTCATTGAAACGTACAGAATAGTAAAAGGCTTGGATAGAGTGGATGTGGAGAGGTTGCTTCCACCAGTGGGAGAGTCTAGGACTAGAGGTCACAGCCTCAGAATTAAAGGACGTTCTTTTAGGAAGGAGATGAGGAGGAATTTCTTTAGTCAGAGGGTGGTGAAATGTGGAATTCTTTGCCACAGCCAGCTGCGGAGGCAAAGTCAGTGGATATATTCAAGGCAGAGATTGATAGGGTTTTGATTAGTACTGGTGTCAGGGGTTATGGGGAGAAGGCAGGAGAATGGGGTTAGGAGGGAGAGATAGATCAGCCATGATTGAATGGGGGAGTAGACTTGATGGGCCGAATGTCCTAATTCTATATCACTAATGACCTTATGATGCAAGTCAGATTTTACGTAAGTTGGAATCACTGACTCTCGCCGTTGAGGCACTTCCTGTGACATGCGGACTTCTGGGTAAGTGTGTTTGCTGGCTTAGGTTCAGTCTCACCGCTAGAGCACTTTCTGTGGCACGCGGCCTTCTGGGCACGCGGCCTTCTGTGGCCGGCTTGTTTCCGATGTACAGTTCCCTGATTGTATAGTGTTCTAGAAATTATAAACAGCCTTGATTGCACTAGGGGCTGTGTACAGAACTCTTTATGTAAGTTCAAGTTTGTGTAAGTTGCCTATTGCTTAAATCCACAATCAGTAACCCGTGCCTGCCTTCTCCCCATAACCCTTGATTCCACTAGCCCCTAGACCTCTATCTAACTCTCTATTAAATTCATCCAGTGAATTGGCCTCTACTAACTTCTGTGGCAGAGAATTCCACAAATTCACAACTCTCTGGGTGAAAAAGCTTTTTCTCATCCCAGTTTTAAATGGCCTCCCCTTTATTCTTCGACTGTGGGCCCTGGTTCTGGACTCCCCCAACATTGGGAATATTTTTCCTGCATCTAGCTTGTCCAGCCAGCCCTTTTATAATTTTACACGTTTCTATAAGATCCCCTCTCATCCTACTAAACTCCAGTGAATTTGGTATTGGTAATTCCAATGTTGGTATTGGTTTATTATTAGTATTTCCACTGAGATACACGAGCACATCAAGTCATATGAAACAATAAACAGAGTGCAGAAGATAGTGTCGCAACTACAGAAAAAGTGCAGACAAATATCTTTGAACTAATGCAAAGCACTAATGATATCTTCCGGAATTAGTCTATATCATGTGTAGGAAAGCACTGCAGATGCTGGTTTAAACCGAAGGCAGACACAAAATGCTAGAGTAACTCAGTGGGACAAGCAGCATCTCTGGAGAGAAGGAATGGGTGACGTTTCGGGTCGAGACCCTTCTTCAGACTTAGCCCATAATCATTCAGACTTAGCCTATATCATTCTACACATTGCCAATTTATGTAACCGGTCTGAATGTACTTTAAACATGATGATTGTGTCCGATTCCACCACCTCCTCCCGTTAAAACAGTCAACGGTATGGAATGAGAACAGACCCTTCGGCCCACAATGTCTGTGTTGAACATGATACCAAGATTGAGCGGCACGGTGGCGCAGCGGTAGAGTTGCTGCCTTACAGCGAATGCAGTGCCGGAGACTCAGGGTCGATCCTGACTACGGGCGGCGTCTGTACGGAGTTTGTACGTTCTCCCCGTGACCTGCGTGGGTTTTCACCGAGATCTTCGGTTTCCTCCCACACTCCAAAGACGTACAGGTACGTAGGTTAATTGACTGGGTAAATGTAAAAATTGTCCCTAGTGTGTGTAGGGCAGTGTTAATGTGCGGGGATCGCTGGGCGGCGCGGACTCGGTGGGCCAAAGGGCCTGTTTCCGCGCTGTATCTCTAAATCTAAAAAATATATTTAAAAATCTACCTGCACGTAATCCATATCCCGCTATTCCTATCCATATGCCTATCAGAAATATCTTAAGTGTCTTTATCATATTTGCCTCAACCATCACCCCTGACAGAGCATTCCCTGCACTCACCACCCTCTGTGTAAAAAGATTTGCCTGGCCCTCCTTCAAATATTGCTGCGCTCACCTTAAGGTTATGCCCTCTAGTATTTGGGTTTTTCCATCCTGTGAAAAAGGTTCTAACTGTCCACTCTATTGATAACTCTCATAGTTCTATATACTTCTATGAGGTCTCCCTGCAACCTACACCACTCCAAGTCTATTTAACGTCTCCTTGTAGCTAATACCCACCAATTCAGGCGTCATTCCGGTAAACCTCTTCTATACCTTCTCCAATGTCTCCATGTATTTTCTATAAAGGGGCGAGCAAAATTGTACGCAATACTCCAAATGCGGTTCACCAAAGTCCTATAATGCTGCATCTGACTCTTATACTCCGTCCTATGAAGGCAACTATACCGTACCCCTTCTTTACCACTCTACCTACTCAGGTTGCCACTTTCAGCTTGGACCCCAAGCTCCCCCTGCACATCAATATTTTTAAGGGTCATGCCATTAAATGTATATTCCCCTTACATTCAACCTCCCCAAAACGCAACATTTCTCACACTTGCTGGGATTAAATTTCATCTGTTACATCACCGCCCAGTTTTTGAAGGTATATCTTAACAGATTCAATAGACAATAGACAATAGGTGCAGGAGGAGGCCATTCGGCCCTTCGAGCCAGCACCGCCATTCAATGTGATCATGGCTGAGCATTCTCAATCAGTACCCCTTTCCTGCCTTCTCCCCATACCCCCTGACTCCGCTATCCTTAAGAGCTCTATCCAGCTCTCTCTTGAATGCATTCAGAGAATTGGCCTCCACTGCCTTCTGAGGCAGAGAATTCCACAGATTCACAACTCTCTGACTGAAAAAGTTTTTCCTCATCTCAGTTCTAAATGGCCTATCCCTTATTCTTAAACTGTGGCCCCTTGTTCTGGACTCCCCCAACATTTGGAACATGTTTCCTGCCTCTAACATGTCCAACCCCTTAATAATCTTATACGTTTCGATAAGATCTCCTCTCATCCGTCTAAATTCCATAAAGATAGATTTGAAAGATTCTGGGAGCAGTTATCTCATAAATTAATTGCTCGTGACAGATATCACTCACGAATGGCGTAAAAACCATTCTCCTCAAATCCTCTTTAAAATCTCTTCCTCTCACCTTAAACCCTTGCTTTTGATACTATGGGAAAATGATTCTATCAACCCTAACTGTTCATTATTTTATATTCCTCTATCAAATTACTTCTCAGCATCCTTCGTAACAGGGAAAACAAACCCAGAATAGCATCCCAACACCACTACCCTCTGCTTCCCATGATCAGGCCAATTTTGGATCCAATTTACTAACTCACCTTGCATCCCATGAGCGTTAATCTTTTGGATCCTGGCACCATGCAGAATCTTGTCAAATGCCTTAGTGAAGTCCAATCAGACTGACAATAGACAATAAGTGCAGGAGTAGGCCATTCGGCCCTTCGAGCCAGCACCACCATTTAATGTGATCATGGCTGATCATTCTCAATCAGTACCCCATCGCTGCCTTCTCCCCATACCCCTGAAGGCTTTGTGTCTCAATGCAAGGAGTATTCGGAATAAGGTGGATGAATTAAATGTGGAGATAGTTATTAATGATTATGATATAGTTGGGATTACGGAGACATGGCTCCAGGGTGACCAAGGCTGGGAGCTCAACATCCAGGGATATTCTATATTCAGGCGGGATAGACAGGAAGGAAAAGGAGGTGGGGTAGCGTTGCTGGTTAGAGAGGAGATTAATGCAATGGAAAGGAAGGACATTAGCTCGGAGGTTGTGGAATCGATATGGGTAGAGCTGCGAAACACTAAGGGGCAGAAAACGCTAGTGGGAGTCGTGTACAGGCCACCTAACAGCAGTAGTGAGGTTGGGGATGGCATCAAGCAGAAAATTAGAAATGCATGCACCAAAGGTGCAGCAGTTATAATGGGTGACTTCAATCTACATATAGATTGGGTGAACCAAACTGGCAGGGGTGCTGAGGAAGAGGATTTCTTGGAATGTTTGAGAGATGGTTTTCTAAACCAACATGTCGAGGAACCAACGAGAGAACAGGCCATTCTAGACTGGGTATTGAGTAATGAGGAAGGGTTAGTTAGCAGTCTTGTTATGCGAGGCCCCTTGGGCAAGAGTGATCATAATATGGTAGAGTTCTTCATTAGGATGGAGAGTGACAAAGTCAATACTGAAACAAGTGTTCTGAACTTAAAGAAAGGTAACTTTGAGGGTATGAGGCGTGAATTGTCCAAGATAGACTGGCGATTGATGCTGAAAGGGTTGACGGTGGACATGCAATGGAAGGCATTTAAAGGTCGCATGGATGAACTACAACAAGTGTTCATCCCAGTTTGGCAAAAGAACAAACCAGGAAAGGTAGTGCATCCGTGGCTAACAAGGGAAATCAAGGATAGTATTAAAACAAAAGATGAAGCATACAGATTAGCCAGAAAAAGTAGCATACCAGAGGACTGGGAGAAATTCAGAGTCCAGCAGAGGAGGACAAAGGGCTTAATTAGGAAAGGGAAAATAGATTATGAGGAAAAACTGGCAAGGAACATAAAAACTGACTGCAAAAGCTTTTATAGATATGTGAAGAGAAAAAGATTAGTTAAGACAAATGTAGGTCCCTTGCAGTTGGAAACAGGTGAATTGATCATAGGGAACAAGGAGATGGCAGACCAATTGAACAAATACTTTGGTTCTGTCTTCACTAAGGAAGACATAAACCGTCTGCCGGAAATAGCGGGGGACCGAGGGTCTAATGAGATGGAGGAACTGAGGGAAATCCAGGTTAGTCGGGAAGTGGTGTTAGGTAAATTAAATGGATTAAAGGCAGATAAATCCCCAGGGCCAGATAGGCTGCATCCCAGAGTGCTTAAGGAAGTAGCCTCAGAAATAGTGGATGCATTAGTGATAATTTTTCAAAACTCTTTAGATTCTGGAGTAGTTCCTGAGGACTGGAGGGTAGCTAATGTAACCCCACTTTTTAAAAAGGGAGGGAGAGAGAAAACGGGGAATTATAGACCAGTTAGCCTAACATCGGTAGTGGGGAAAATGCTAGAGTCAGTTATTAAAGATGTGATAGCATCACATTTGGAAAGTGGTGAAATCATCGGACAAAGTCAGCATGGATTTACAAAAGGCAAATCATGTCCGACGAATCTTATAGAATTTTTCGAGGATGTAACTAGTAGAGTGGATAAGGGAGAACCAGTCGATGTGTTATATCTGGACTTTCAGAAGGCCTTCGACAAGGTCCCACATAGGAGATTGGTGTACAAACTTAAAGCACACGGTATTGAGGGTTCAGTGTTGAGGTGGATAGAAAATTGGTTGGCGGACAGGAAGCAAAGAGTAGGAATAAACGGGTCCTTTTCGGAATGGCAGGCAGTGACTAGTGGGGTACCGCAAGGCTCAGTGCTGGGACCCCAGTTATTTACAGTGTATATTAATGATTTGGACGAGGGAATTGAATGCAACATCTCTAAGTTTGCGGATGACACGAAGCTGGGTGGCAGTGTTAGCTGCGAGGAGGATGCTAGGAGGCTGCAGAGTGACTTGGATAGATTAGGCGAGTGGGCAAATGCATGGCAGATGCAATATAATGTGGATAAATGTGAGGTTATCCACTTTGGCGGCAAGAACAGGAAAGCAGAGTATTACCTGAATGGTGACCGATTAGGAGAAGGGGAGATGCAACGTGACCTGGGTGTCATGGTGCACCAGTCATTGAAAGTAAGCATGCAGGTGCAGCAGGCAGTGAAGAAAGCGAATGGTATGTTGGCATTCATAGCAAGAGGATTTGAGTTTAGGAGCAGGGAGGTTCTGCTGCAGTTGTACAGGGCCTTGGTGAGACCGCACCTGGAGTATTGTGTGCAGTTTTGGTCTCCTAACCTGAGGAAAGATGTTCTTGCCTTAGAGGGAGTACAGAGAAGGTTCACCAGATTGATCCATGGGATGGCGGGACTTTCATATGAAGAAAGACTGGATAGACTGGGCTTGTACTCGCTGGAATTTAGAAGACTGAGGGGGGATCTTATAGAAACATATAAAATTCTTAAGGGGTTGGAGAGGCTAGATGCGGGAAGATTGTTCCCGATGTTGGGGGAGTCCAGAACCAGGGGTCACAGCTTAAGGATAAGGGGGAAGTCTTTTAGGACCGAGATGAGAAAACATTTCTTCACACAGAGAGTGGTGAGTCTGTGGAATTCTCTGCCACAGAAGGTAGTTGAGGCCAGTTCATTGGCTATATTTAAGAGGGAGTTAGATGTGGCCCTTTTTGCTAAAGGGATCAGGGGGTATGGAGAGAAGGCAGGTACAGGCTACTGAGCTGGATGATCAGCCATGATCATATTGAATGGCGGTGCAGGCTCGAAGGGCCGAATGGCCTACTCCTGCACCTATTTTCCATGTTTCTATGTTTCTATGTTTCTATAGCCTTTTCGCTGACTGGATAGCATGCAACAAAAAGCTTTTCACTGTACCTTGCTTGGTACATGTGACAATAATAAACTATGAAAAAATCCGCTCAAATATAGCTGCAATTTCAGCCATTATATCATTAGAGATCACTAAAGCAACTGCAATAAAATCATAATAAATATTAATGCTTGAGCAAGCAGGAGATCAGTCTAAAATCAGAGATCTGGAATAAAATATGCATTCATTACTGAATTAATTCTTTCAATTTTTTAACAGAATTATTATGCAACTAATCGTATCAGATTTTCTTTTGCAGGTACAATCCCAGAGCAATGCCCCATCGTCCGAAAAGCAGCTAAAATAATGTGACACTATTAACTGTAACTCTACTACTGTCCCGCTGTGGAGGGAAATCAAGAACGAGGGAGGGAAAAGCCAGCACTTGAGACAGTGCTGTGAGGGGGAGGGGGAAGAACAATGGAGGACCAGGCATGGGGAGACCACCGTGAGGGGGGGAACAAAGGAGGAGCCGGTGGGGGTACTTTGTCAGCGCCGTTTATGCGGCGACTATTTGCATACCTTGTGTAAGAAAATAACTGCAGATGCTGGTACAAATCGAAGGTATTTATTCACAAAATGCTGGAGTAACTCAGCAGGTCAGGCAGCATCTCAGGCGAGAAGGAATGGGCGACGTTTCGGGTCGAGACCCTTCTTCAGACACGGTGTTCAGACTATTTGCATACCTTGAGTAGGCAAGCAAAGAATTTCACTGTGACTTGTCACATATGACAAGAACATATTCCATTCCACTGTGCAGTGGAGAACTAGTCATCAGTGATCAAGAGCAGATAAGCTTATTAAAAGGCCAAGGACCAAGGTACGACCTGAATATACTATTCTACCATTTTTGAAAGGTGCATAAATCAGAGAGCAAATTAAACTCACAGAAACAACACACAAATGCTTGTATTTCTTCAAAAGACTAAGGAATTACAGCATGTCTCCTCCTGATCTCTACAGATGACTAATTTCTACAGATGCACATATGGTCTCCATTTATTGAATTTTTAGAAAAGTAAATGGGTTTGGCACAGGACTAAAATAAAATTTTTAAATTAAAAGTTGAAACTTGAGTTAAGGGTTGGATGTTCAACTGTGGTTATTGTCTCCCGGATCTACTCCCTTTAATTTTTATAGTTATATCTTTTTTTTAATCCTCTTATTCTCTCTTCCCAATAGTTTATAGTTTTTTGTTGTTGTTTTTTTGGGGTTTTTTTCCTTTCTTCTTTATTTTTTATTTTCTCTCTTTAAAAATTTAAAAATTGAAGCTATGTAAGAACTCTGTAACAAATGTGTCTTTTATTTCTATTTGTACATATGCTTTTCAAAAATTTATTTAAAAAAATAAATTTAAAAAAAGAAAGCATCCTATCCAGATGCACACCATTAAATGCTCCACCAAAGACCACAAAACAAATGGCAAATAGTGGTGAATACAGCCCAGTTCATCGCACAAATACCAACCTCCACCCACCATCCAGTCTATACTTCACGCCGCCTCAGAAAAGCAGTCCACGCAATCAAGGACGATTGGCACCCGGGTCATTTCTTATTCTACTTCCTCCCAGAGTGCAGAAGATACAAAAGCTTGAAACCATGTACCACCCGACTTAAAAACAGCTCTTGAATGCTGTTATCAGACTCTTAACTAGATCTCTTATGTGCTTGGATGAATTGCCGATCTAACTAGTTGTGGCAATTACACTTTTTTATCTGAAGTTTCTCTGCAGTTGTAACACTATATTCTGCACTCGGTTTTCTCTTTGCATGACCTGATGGACTCATGTATTTCTGTATTTGTGACAATAATAAACCAATATCAACCTTATTTTACCACCTTATTTTACAACCTCAAGACAACGCAAATAAAAATATAAAACATAACCAGGAAGACATCCCTTCACAAGGAATATGCCAATGTTAAATTCTCTAACTAAGTTCCACCAGTAGTTTGATTTTACATCAGGTAATTATGATAATCTGAAATAAGCTGCCTGAAAAACATTGGCAGAAACAGATTAAAATGTAATTTCAAAACAAATCTGGTTATTGATTGGAAAAAAAGGAAATATAGAGCTTTGAGAAAAGTGCAAGGGAGTCAAGCCAAATAAATACTTCTTTCAAAAAGCCAGTGGTATTTTGGGCAGAAGAGTCAACACGAGGACAATTTGTTGCAGAGTCTACGATCTTGAAAAGCAAAATTCTGCAAGAATATATATGCCTTGCTAAATCAGATCACTGCCTTCCATATACAATCAATTGCTAGAAAATAAATCTTACTTGAAACTGTACAGCAATGCCAATATTTGAATCATTATATTTGTGCTTTAATAGATGTCACATACAATAAGCAGTACATAGCCATTTGAAAAGGCAGGGTTATAAAAATGAAATATTGAAGAAATAAGATGTAAAAGCTGCTGTAATTTAGAGCTGTGTTTACATATGGTCAACTTATAGTTTCTTAAAGGTAATGCTATTTAAACTGACCTTGCGGATACAAGGTGGATATTCATCACTGCAGTTTGACTAACTCATTTTGGCTGTCAATAAGTAACATCTTAATCTTTGCTTTAGCTTGTCCAGAATTACAGCTCAACAATGCTGTCATTTTTCAAGGTCTGAATTTAGCTTCAACTGCATATCATCACCAGTTGACAAAATGGACATCCTGCGAGCCCTTATTTCACAAACTCTCTTCTCCCCCCCCCCCCCCCCCCCTGTAATGTAACTATAATTCAGAACAAATTACCTAGCCTTGACTTAGCAGTCTATCTTTGATTTTTCACCCCTTCTTTATGAACAAGTGATAAAGCATTCGGAAATGTTGATTGAGGGGGTCTATTATGCTTCAACTTAAAGCTGAGGTGATTGATGCACAAAGTAGTCACCTTCTGAGCATGCTACAAGGCAGATATCCTTTTTGTCAAATGACCTGAAAATTCTGCTGACGTTCTAAAAGAACCCTCAAGGATACCAGGTAAGAGTCACTTTCATATTATACACAAAATGCCCTGATGTAGGAGCTGCTTTTGCTCCAATAACCTTTCTGTGACATTCATTTCGAATTATGTAAAAACTAAAATCAAGGAATTAAACAGTAATCATTTCAGCCCTGAGGCACAACTTTCACCTACTGTTGCAACATTAGTTTAGTGTAGAGCTAAATAATCATGGAATGTTTCTGACGACAGTTTTAACTGAGGAATAATTTTCACTATTTTAAGGGGGACGAGATGTTGACAAAACCACTTTCCAAGTCACTTAAGCTGGAAAGAGTGCAGAAAAGATTTACGAGGATGTTGCCAGGACCCGAGGGCTTCAGCTATAGGGAGAGGTCGGGCAGGCTAGGCTTATTCTTTGAACGGTAGGAGGATGAGAAGTGAACTTATGGAGGCGTGTAAGACCCTCTGAGTAAGAGTCTTTTACCCAGAGTACGGGAATCAAGAACCAGAAGACACGAGTTTAAGGTGAGAGAGGAAAGACATAATAGGAACCGGAAGGGCAACTTTTCAATATAGTGGGTGGTGGGTGTATGGAACAAGCTGCCAGAGGAGGTAGTTGAGGCAGGTAATATAACAACTCCAGGTGCTCCAGTTTCCTCCCACATCCTAAAGACATGTGAGTTTATAGGTTAATTGGCCTTGGTAAAATTGCCCCCTTGTGTATCGGGAATGGATGAGAAAGTGGGAAAGAGTGCTCCCCCTCCCGTCCCCTCCCCCCCACTCACCATCAACAACACCACAGTCACATCTGTGGAGTCATTTAAGTTCCTTGGAACCATCATCTCCAGGGACCTTAAATGGGGGGCCACCATCGACTCCACAGTCAAAAAGGCCCAACAGAGGATGTACTTCCTGTGGCTGCCGAGAAAACACAATCTGCCACAGGCAATGATGGTCCAGTTTTATACTGCCATCATAGAGTCTGTCCTCACCTTCTCCATCATGGTCTGGTTTCGCTCAGCCACTAAGCATGACATCCGGAGGCTGCAACGGATCGTTCGATCAGCTGAGAAGGTTGTTGGCTGCAACCTTCCCCCCATTGATGAACTAAAACACTGCAAGGGCCAGGAGAAGTGAGCGGGTAAGATCATCTCTGACCCCTCTCACCCTGGCCACAAACTCTTTGAAGCACTTCCCTCTGGAAGGCGACTCCGGACGGTCAAAGCCGCCACAGCCAGACATAAAAACAGCTTTTTTCCTCGAGCAGTAACTCTACTCAACAACTAAAGGTCTGTAACCTCCTTTTGCTCTGGTATTTTATTTCATTCTTCACGTTTAAATTATAATGTTTTATATCATATATCATATATCATATATATACAGCGCGGAAACAGGCCTTTTCGGCCCACCAAGTCCGCGCCGCCCAGCGATCCCCGCACATTAACACTATCCTACACACACTAGGGACAATTTTTTACATTTACCCAGTCAAATTAACCTACATACCCGTACGTCTTTGGAGTGTGGGAGGAAACCGAAGATCTCGGAGAAAACCCACGCAGGTCACGGGGAGAACGTACAAACTCGTTACAGTACAGCACCCGTAGTCAGGATCGAACCTGAGTCTCCGGCGCTGCATTCGCTGTAAAGCAGCAACTCTACCGCTGCGCTACCGTGCCGCCCTACCGTTTTATTCTTAATGTTTTAATGTTTTATGTTTTATTCTTAATTGTTTACTGTATGTCGTGTTGTTACTTGCGAGCAAAGCACCAAGGCAAATTCCTTGCATATATACATACTTGGCTAATAAAATTGATTCAATTCAATTCAATAACATAGAACTAGTATGAACTAGTTGTAAATGGAGCATCTTTTGATCAATCGATGCACCTGTCTAAATATTTCTTAAACGTTGCAACAGTGCCTGCCTCAACTACCTCCTCCTGCAGCCTGTTCCACACATCCACCACCATTTGCATGAAAAAGTTACCCCTCAGTTTCCTATCAAATCTTTCCCCCACCCCCTCACCTTACACCTGTGTCCTCTGGTTCTCGATTCCCCTACGCTGGGCAAGGGACTCTGCATCAACCCGGTCCATCTATCACAATTTTATACACCTCTATAATATCACCCTCATCTCCCTGTGCTCCAAGGAATAGAGTCCTAGTCTGCTCAATCTCTCCCTATAGCTCAGGCCTTCGAGTCCTAGCAGCATCCTCGTAAATCATCCCTGCACCCTTTTCAGCTTGGCAACATCTTTCCTATGACATGGTGCCCAGAACGGAACACAACACTCTAAACCTCACCAATGTCTTATATAACTGCAACATGACCTCACAATTTCAATACTCAATACTCTGAATGCAGTTGGTGCTGTACGCATGCAGGGAAGTGGAGTGTATATTATCACATTCCTTGTGCCTTGTAGGTGCTGTAACATTTCTACAGAGTTAGCCAAGTCACTCACTACAGGATACCTAGCCTTGCACCTCATCTTTTAGCTACCGTGAGCGTGGCTGATCCAGTTGTGTTTCTGCCAACACTGAATCCCAGAAAGTCGATGGTAGGGTCTTGGCCATGGTAAAGTCAAATGTAGGTGGTTAGACTCTATTGCCGAAGATGGCCAAAATAACGGCATTAATATTTCTTCCCACTTATTAACCCACAGCCGAATGTCATTGGTCTGAAGTTGGGGAACAGCTGTATAAAAGATCTGAAGGGCAAGTCTTGGTCTGGAACTGTCTGGTCAATAAATAGTGGTCTGCTTTCATCACATCAGGTTCCAAGTTGAAAACTCAAATCTAACCCACTGTATCAACCAATCTCCAGAAGAAAAAAAAAAGCACAGACTCTAAAATAGACGACAAACATGATTGAAGATGCCATTTATTGCATTGGCAAAGGTGACCTGCATAACAATTAATGTCAGTGCTTCTCTTTTTTTGTGATCCCAGTTATTTTTTTTATTTTTTTATATGGTGATGGTGAGGGCCGCTGGGAGAGAGAAACAAACTAAGTTGGCTTCGCATTCAGCTAGCTCACAAGTATGAGACACAACTATTCTCGTGTTACTGCACAGTACCAGCTGCTATCAGGCAAATGAACTATCCTACCACAACCAGAGAGCAGTGCTGAACTACTCATTGGTGACCCTCGGACTATCTTTGATCGGACTTTACTGGCTATACCTTGCACTAAACGTCACTCCCTTATCACGTATCTGTACACTGTTAGTGGCTCGATTGCAATCATGTATCGTCTTTCCGCTCACTGGATAGCACGCACCAAAAGCTTTTCGGTACACATGACAATAAACTAAACTGAACTATATTCCCAATTTTGAGAAATGTTCGAATCGGACGTTTGCAAAAATGATTTGAATAAATCTACACGGGAATTAATACAGGTATTTTAGAATCTGTATGAATGCACCATCCAAGGTTGTTTCGGGAGGAACAAGTTTGAATGAGTACTTGGTGAAAGTTGTGCAACAGAGAAGATGAAGGAGATAACTGGCATTTGGCCTGAGTCAGCGAGGGATAATATTAGAATTGTAAGGCTTTCAGGTATTTTGTCTGCACAGATAAAACGCAGCAATCACTAAATCACTTCTATCATACTTGCGATTGCTATTATGTTGGTGAAAACATTTAGACCCATATGCTTGCAACCAAACGTATCCAGTTAACATCTTTACCAATAAATCAAATGACAGATTTGATACTATTTTAAGTTCTTTAAATTGTAGAAACCAATTAACAGAACAGTATAATTTCTTCCAATACATTACCACTGACATCTTGCAAGAAGGCAACCATTTGTATTTTACATAATCTGTAAAAAAATACAATGATGGCACAAGAGGTGGCATTTTGTGGGTAGCATGCAGAACGCTTGCTACTCTCTGTAGAAGGGTCCCAACCCAAAAACGTCATCTATCCACTTTTAGTTTAGTTTAGAGACACAGCGTAGAAACAGGCTCTTCGGCCCACCGAGACTATGCTGACCAGCAATCCCCATACACTAACACTATCCTACACCCGAGGGGCAATTTACAATTTACAGAAGCCAAATTAGCTTACAAACCTAAACATCTTTGGAGTGTGGGAGAAAACTGGAGCAGCCGGGGAAAAACCCACGCAGTCACGAGGTGAAGGTACAAACACCGTACAGATAGCACCTATTGTCAGGATCAAACCCAGGTTTCTGGCGCTGTAAGGCAGCAACTCTATCGCTGCGCCACTGTGCCGCCTTTGTTCTCCAGATATGCTGCCTGATCACTGAGTTACTCCAGCAGTTTGTGTCTTCACTTGCCTGCTCAAGTTCTGACTTTTTAGAGCCGACATTGCAGCCAGACTACAGAAGTGGGAAACAGTTTAAGCCATTTAAACGCACTGACAATCTTCCGATCGCTCAGACGGCCCCCACCCCTGGAACACAAGCACAGCACTTGCAAGATGAGACACAAAAAGCTGGAGTAACTCAGCGGGACAGTCTGAAGAAGGGTCAAGACCCAAAAGCAAACCCATTCCTTCTCTCCAGAAATGCTGCCTGTTACTCCAGCTTTTTGTGTCCATCTTCGGTTTAAACCAGCATCTGCAATTCCTTCTTACACAGCACTTGCAAGTGTCTGGTAAACCTCCGATAAGCTCAAAATCATGGTCACCAGAGAGGCCTTCAGGTAAGATTCAACCGTCAAAGCACATTACCCTTCCTCCCTAGCATCTATTTGGAGAATAAGACAGAAGACCAAAGAGGAAGACTGCTGTATCAGAGGGATACGAGGGACTGTTGTGTATTCTGTTTCAGAGACATGGCTCACCCCCAACTCTTTGGGCACAGATCTCCAGCCTGAGTGTTTCCCATCTACTGCACGCTTTGATGTCAGGGTCAGAAAAAGAGATTAGACGGCTTTGTCTGCCTCATGATAAATGTGCCATGGTGCTTGGTCTTGCCCCATTCCTGCTTCCCTGTCCCTGAACATCTTAATTGTTCGCCTTTCTAATTACTGAAGAATTTATCTGCCATCATCCTGACTACAGTTAATATGGTAACTCAGGCAGACATTAAGGACTTGAGGACTTAAAGTGCCACAACAACTAGAACTACACAGCTTATCCTGGAGCTTTGTGATTGTTGGGGACTTCAACCAGGCCAGCTTGGAACAGTATATGCCAAGCTACCATCAACAGATCCCATTCAAAACTGAATGCCCAACATTCCGGTTGCTAAACACTTTCATCCCCCCCCCTAATCCCACACCTTTCTGTCTTCGGTCTCCTCCATTATCAGAGTGAGGCTAAATACAAATTGGAGAAACAGAATCTCATATTTTGCTTGGGCAGCTTGCAGCCCAGTGGTATGAATATTGACTTCCCTCTCCCTCCATCCCTCCCCCACCAAAGTCACACCAGCTTCTCATTTTCACCCAACAGCTAACAATGGTCTGTTTCTTTTTAATCGTTACATTTTTGCATATCTTTCATTCACTGATCTTTATGTCTGAACATCGTCTATATCTCTCATTTCCCTTATCCCTAACTAGTCTGAAGAAGGGTCTCGACCCAAAACATCACCCATTCTTTTGCTCCAGAGAATTTGCCTGTTCCACTGAGTTACTCCAGCTTTTGTGCCTAAAAAGTGTCTAACAAGTATGTATACAGGTGCTCCTCAACTTACGATGGTTCGACTTACAATATCTCGACTTTGCGATGGTGCAAACAGCAGCGACCGTAGCGAGCCGCAGCTCGCTTCCGGTCACGTGATGACGCGTATTCAACGCATTTCGACTTACGATATTTTCGGTTTCCGATAGGTTTCTCAGAAGGTAACCCCATCATAAGTTGAGGAGCACCTGTACTCAATTGTAACGAAAAATGAGTTACAATATACATCATTGTATAATATAATGTTATATTATATATGTTATATATATTGTATGTACATATGCACAGTGTATGTACATGTATAGATATGTATATATATCAGCATTCAACAAACCCATCCCCTTCCAACTCATCAAACTTAAAGCACACGGTATTGGGGGTTCAGTGTTGAGGTGGATAGAGAATTGGTTGGCGGACAAGAAGCAAAGAGTAGGAATAAACGGGTCCTTTTCGGAATGGCAGGCAGTGACTAATGAGGTACCACAAGGCTCAGTGCTGGGACCCCAGTTATTTACAATATATATTAATGATTTGGACGAGGGAATTGAATGCAACATCTCTAAGTTTGCGGATGACACGAAGCTGGGTGGCAGTGTTAGCTGCGAGGAGGGTGCTAGGAGGCTGCAGAGTGACTTGGATAGATTAGGCGAGTGGGCAAATGCATGGCAGATGCAATATAATGTGGATAAATGTGAGGTTATCCACTTTGGCGGCAAGAACAGGAAAGCAGAGTATTACCTGAATGGTGGCCAATTAGGAAAAGGGGAGATGCAACGTGACCTGGGTGTCATGGTGCACCAGTCATTGAAAGCAAGCGTGCAGGTGCAGCAGGCAGTGAAGAAAGCGAATGGTATGTTGGCATTCATAGCAAGAGGATTTGAGTATAGGAGCAGGGAGGTTCTGCTGCAGTTGTACAGGGCCTTGGTGAGACCGCACCTGGAGTATTGTGTACAGTTTTGGTCTCCTAATCTGAGGAAAGACATTCTAGCCTTAGAGGGAGTACAGAGAAGGTTCACCAGATTGATCCCTGGGATGGCAGGACTTTCATATGAAGAAAGATTGGATAGACTGGGCTTATACTCGCTGGAATTTAGAAGACTGAGGGGGGATCTTATAGAAACATATAAAATTCTCAAGGGGTTGGAGAGACTAGATGCGGGAAGATTGTTCCTGATGTTGGGGAAGTCCAGAACTAGGGGTCACAGCTTAAGGATAAGGGGGAAGTCTTTTAGGACCGAGATGAGAAAACATTTCTTCACACAGAGAGTGGTGAGTCTGTGGAATTCTCTGCCACAGAAGGTAGTTGAGGCCAGTTCATTGGCTATATTTAAGAGGGAGTTAGATGTGGCCCTTGTGGCTAAAGGGATCAGGGGGTATGGAGAGAAGGCAGGTACAGGTTACTGAGCTGGATGATCAGCCATGATCATATTGAATGGCGGTGCAGGCTCGAAGGGCCGAATGGCCTACTACTGCACCTATTTTCTATGTTTCTATGTTTCTATCACCAAGTTCCTTAGTCCTGAGCCTCTGTACCACCCTTTGCAACTCTATCCCTGACTTCGTCATCAATCGGGACAAATTAGTACCATCATCTTCACACAAATCACAACTCCAATATCATCTACAAATATGGAGACACCACAACTGTTGGCTGATTTACAGGAGTTGATGAGTCAGTGCACAGGAGGGAGATCGGACACCTGGTTGGGTGGTGCTGCAACAACTTCTCACTCAACATCAACAAAACCAAGCAACTGATCGTTGCCTCAGAAAGGGGTAGTCATCTGAGCACTGGACTGAGAAGCAAACCTGTTTATACTACTCATGTTCATAAGTCCTCGGAGCAGAATTAGGCCATTCAGCTTATCAAGTCTACTCTGCCATTCAATCATGGCTGATCTATCTTTCCCTTGCAACCCCATTCTTCTGTCTTCACCCCATAACCACTGACACCCTTACTAATCAAGTATCTATCTGCGCCTTAAAAATATCAATTGACGGCCTCCACAGGCTTCGGTGGCCATAAATTCCACAGATTCACCACCCTCTGACTAAAGAAATACTTTCTCATCTCCTTTGTAAAGGTACGTCTTTTATTCTGTGGCTATGGCCTCTAGACTTAGACTCTCCCACTAGTGGAAACATCCTCTCAATATTCATATTAGAAAATAACTGCAGATGCTGGTACAAATCGAAGGTATTTATTCACAAAATGCTGGAGTAACTCAGCAGGTCAGGCAGCATCTCAGGAGAGAAGGAATGGGTGACGTTTCGGGTCTGAAGAAGGGTCTCGACCCGAAACGTCACCCATTCCTTCTCTCCTGAGATGCTGCCTGACCTGCTGAGTTACTCCAGCATTTTGTGAATAAATCTCTCAATATTCATTCTACCCAGGCCTTTCACTATTCGGTAAGTTCCTGAGCAATTTAGGAAAACAGTATTACAGTATTGCAAGAACAAAAAAAAAAGGCTAGTGCTTTATTTTTGTAGGACTCTGCAGAAGTATTTTAAATAATGAAATAAAGGTTGTATGGAAAATAATGCAAATGACAAAATCCAATTACTGGATTCGCGATTAAGTATGGAGCACTTCCAATGATCTGACAAACAATATTAATGAACAGTGTTTGGTGCCCTTTTGTATTGTTAGCAATTCAAAGGAATGCAAGTGGTACAGCGAGGCTCACTTAAAACCAGCTCAACTCATTTAAGATAAATTCACACCGTAGAATGGAGAATTAGAATGATTTAAATTAATTCTTGCCGAGACAGTCTTGAGTGATAACATCACAATTTCCACAATGTGTAAAATCATTACATTTCTTTGATGGAATGAAAAATTCTGCTTAAGATTCAAAAGACAGCTGCACATCCCACTCAACTGCTTTCAGATTCCTAAGGAAGCAAAATTGCCACAAAACATTGCACTAGTTAAGACCATGACTACATCAAAATAAAGTACATTATTGTTAACGTGAACCAGCGATGTTCCTATTCCGTTTTAATACTTCAGGATTAGGGATGTTAAAATTTGACAATCACCATTTCTTGTACATATTAACCATACAATCTTGCGTCTACCTTAAACCCACTGACTCCCAACGTGAAGATAGACACAAAAAGCTGGAGTAACACAGCGGGACAGGCAGTATCTCTGGAGAGAAGGAATGGGTGACATTTTGGGTCGAGACCCTTCTTCAGACTCCCAAGGCGAACTTGACTACCCCTCCTTTCACCCTGCCTTTTGCAAGGATGTCATCCCTTGCTCTGTTTCTCCACCGCCACCACATCTGACCCCAAGATGAGGCTTTCCGCTCTGGGACATCTGATATGTCCTGTTAAAGACACTCAAGGAACTGCAGGTGCTGGTTTACAAAGTTAGCCACAAAGTGCTGAAGTGACTCAGCGGGTCATAGGTTCATAAGTGATAGGGGCAGAATTTGGCCATTCAGCCCATCATGTCTACTCAGCATTTCAATCATGCCTGATCCATCTCACCCTCCTAACCCCAGTCTGCCTTCTCCCAACAACCCCCGACACCCGTACTAATCAAGAATCTATCTATCTCCGCCGTAAAGACATCCATTGACTTGGCCTCCAAAGCCATCTGTGGCAATGAATTGTACAGACTCACCACCCTCTGAATAAAGAAATTTCCCCTCATCTCCTTCCTAACGGAACGTCCTTTAATTCTGATGCTGACCTCTGGTCACAGACACTCCCAGCAGTGGAAACATCCTCTCCACATCCACTCTATTCAGGCCTTTTACTATTTTGGTATGTGAACATAGAAAATAGGTGCAGGAGGAGGCCATTTGGCCCTTCGAGCCAGCACCGCCATTCATTGTGATCATGGCTGATCATCCACAATCAGTAACCTGTGCCCAACTTCCCCCCATATCCTTTGATTCCACTAGCCACTCGAGCTCTATCTAACTCTCTCTTAAATCCATCCAGTGATTTGGCCTCCATTGCCCTCTGTGGCAGAGAATTCCACAAATTCACAACTCTCTGGGTGAAAAAGTTCCTTCTCACCTCAGTTTTAAATGTAGTCACGCAAAATCATGGATCATCTCTGGAGAACATGGATAGATGATATTTTGGGCTGGGACCCTCCCTCAGACTACGACATGTCTCTTTCTCCCTTGCTGCTGTATATGGATCCCTCGGTCCATGCCTCCTCTTTTTCTTCAGAGTTTTCACGATGGATACAATGCTTCTGATGAATGAGAGTCGTTAGATTTGTGTCTTGTTTGAAAGCCTGCTTTTCATCAATAATTCAATTGGCATCAAATCCAGTCGTTGACTGTGCTGCTGTCCGTACGTGTAGAAATGTGCAGGTTGTTGAGTTTGTGGATTCCTCCCAAGTTTGAGCCTTCAATGCCTCTGGGAGCTTGCTCTACTCCTCCATTATAGCCAAAATGGCATGGCAGAATTAGTGTGTCTCATTCTGCTACATTGAGGGAAATGTTCAAAAATGTGCAAATAGCGAGACATTATCAGCCATGAATTCTACAAATACCAAAAATATTTACGAGTTTATCCACTGTTCTCTGAATGGTGCAGCTTCCGATTGGCATCACCCCAAGATAGTCTTAAGTTTTTAAATGAATATTGAGCAGAAATCAATCGGGAGTCTCTGAATAGAGGGATTACATCAATCCCAGTAGACACAAAATGCTGGAGTAACGCAGCAGAACAGGCAGCATCTCTGGAGAGAAGGAATGGGCGACATTATGGCGCGTCGGAAGAGGCCCGAAATAAAGGCGAGAAGCCGGGAATTTCGGGACGTTCTGTTTTATTATTCCTCAGTTATCGGACCGGTCAAGTCTGCTGGAATGGCTTCGCGCCCAAAACCTTGCCCTTATATACGTAGTACCGGACCGCCCCCCTGGACTGGTCCATTCCCGTGCCGAGGGGTCGGTAGTGGTATGGCCCGACCCTTGGGAGCCGCCACAGGACCCCCCCCCAGAACCGGAGGCACGAAGCACACTGGTGGTCGCACAACCCGACCGGACCACGTACGGTAATCGGTCGACAGAGGGGCCGGCGGAGGCACAGTTGGAGGGTGAGGTGGTGGGACCCACAAAGGTGGGCGACCTCGTGGCCGAGGCTGGGTCAATGTCTAAGTGGGCCGGCTTCAGGCGGTCAATTGACACGGCCTCCGGCCGGCCCCGCATGTCCAAAACAAAGGTTGTCTGTCCGTGCTCCAGCACCCAGTATGGGCCCTCATACGGCCTCTGGAGTGGCGTCCGGTGGGCGTCACGGCGCAGGAACACAAAGGCGCAGTCCCGGAGGGCCGATGGCACGTAAGGGCGGAATGTCCCATGGCGGGACGTCGGCACAGGTGCGACCTTGCCAACTCGCTCTCGGAGGCACTGTAAGGTGGATGAGGGCGGTTCCTCTCGCCCCGGCAACAAGGGCACGAACTCCCCGGGCACCGTGAGCGGGGACCCGTATACGAGCTCCGCTGATGATGAAGCCAGGTCCCCCTTGGGCGCAGTCCGGATGCCCAGCAAGACCCATGGTAACTCGTCCATCCAGTCGGGGCCGGAGAGTCGTGCCTTCAGCGCTGTCTTCAGCTGCCGGTGGAACCTCTCCACCAGGCCGTTTGCCTGCGGGTGATAGGCCGTGGTGTGGTGTAGCCGCACGCCCAACAGGTGGGCCATGGCCGACCACAGCTCAGAGGTGAACTGTGGCCCCCGGTCCGATGAGATGACCACCGGCACCCCAAAGCGAGCAATCCAGTGCGCGGCCAACGCACGAGCGCATGTAGCTGTGGCTGTGTTGGCCACCGTGTGAAGCGGTCCACCACCGTGAGGAGGTGTGTGATGCCCCGGGACGGCGGGAGAGGGCCCACAATGTCCACGTGCAGGTGGTCGAAACGTCGGCAGGGTAGACCGATCTCTTGGAGTGGCGCCCGGACGTGGCGTTGGATCTTCGCCGTCTGGCACGGAATGCAGGTGCGGGCCCAGTGGCCAACCTGCTTGCGCAGACCGTGCCACATGAACCGCGCAGCTACCAGAGCGGTCGTTGCCTGGATGGATGGGTGAGCCAGCCCGTGGACCACGTCGAACACCCTCCGGCGCCACGTGGCCGGAACGATAGGGCGCGGCTGACCTGCCGACACATCGCACAGTATCGTCGCTCCTCCGGGGCCGAGGGGGACATCCTCAAGGCGGAGGTCAGAGATGGCAGTCCGGTAGGCGGGCATCTCCCCGTCCGTTAGCTGGGCCTCCGCCAGGGCAGAATAATCAATGCCGGGCGCCACTTCTAAAACGGCATTGATGGCGGGGCGAGACAACGCGTCGGCCACCCGGTTTTCCTTCCTCTTGATGAAGCGGATGGAGGTGGTGAACTCCGAGATGTACGCCAAATGGCGCTGCTGTCGGGCGGACCACGGGTCGGAGACCTTTGCCAGGATGAACGTGAGCGGCTTGTGGTCCGTGTATGTGGTGAACGGGCGGCCCTCCAGGAAATAGCGGAAGTGGCGCACGGCCAGGTACAGAGCTAGGAGCTCGCCACAACATTTTGGATTGAGACCCTTCTTCAGACTTAAACGGAGATCAAAAGGTAACAGATCTGTGGTTAACTTGGACCACAAATAGCCAAGGGTCCAAGACTAATTTTTGAAGCAGCTCTATGGTCAAGCTTCCCAACCTGAAAATGTCTAGTTTTTTCCTATTCCATGCTTTGTCCTTAATCCAATCCTCTACCCATGTAAACTTATTTCCTCTCAAAACCAAAAGGATTTATTCTCCACAGTATGTTTTTAATGTGGCATCTTTAAAAATTGTTTTCAAAAATCCCAATGCACTGTCCACTGGCAACCAGTTACTCATCCTTCTAATGACATTTTCATAACAGAAACAATTTTAGATAGGCACATGGAAGCACAGGGAATGGTTGGATATGGGTCGTGTACAGGCAGATGAGATCAGGCATCATGTTCAGCACAAACATTCTGGGGCGTAGGGCCCATTCCTGGGTGCACTGTTTTATGTTCTATCTTAAGTGTTCCTTTGCTCCTTGGCCACCTCTAGTTATTGTTATACTTTTTGTGTCCCTGTTATTCCTCATAATTAATCCCTGGGTTTAAGCCTTTCCAGCAGTTTAAAGAATTCGTTTTTAAAATCATAAATGTGGCTTGACACGATGCTGACTCCATTTGGAGAGTGGAGCACACTGTGGCTTAGTGGACATCTGGGTCATTGTATCCAAACCAAGGTCGTTGCATCATCTTAAAGTTGATAAAACGTGAATCCCACAGATTGGATGGAGGTCCCAAAGATTTATAATTGTGAACTAACCTAACTATTTAGGTACTTTGCCTTCATAGGCCACTGCCCAGGGAAAGTGTGGTATGCACAAATTAACCATGTATGTTGGGTTACAGTGGAAGTGGCTGCATTTAACTGGCTGCATTTAACTAATTCAGGATGAGAGAGCTAATGCATAGAGAAAAAAAAAATCTAAAAATGGCAGGGGAAAATTGGACCGATTGTGTCAACGTGAGAGATTTATCTGGAGAATTAAACAATGACAAAGGCTCACTGGGACGAGTGGCCTGTTTTTATATTGTAACTCAGTTAGATTCAAACAAAGGTTGGAAACATTGAATGAAGAACCTTAATTACATGCAGTCAACAACCAATTGCTGGAGCTGGCTTGTTCAGTGTTCGGTTTTGGCTCAACTATTCCTTGCTTGCTTTTACTGCCTGACTTTACCCAAACAAGAATATGACCATCCCTCTCTAATCACAACACAAATGACATTTATGAACAAATTGTGCTTGGATTTTATTCATGGTGGAAAGCGTCAAACATTGGAATGGAAAAGGCTGGACAAAAAGGGGAAAAATTATAATAATGACAAAAAAAGAAGACTCAATATTAGCCATTAAAGGATGCACTGATAGAGTTTTGAAGAAAAACCCCATGTTATTTAAAGAAAAATGTGCTAAATGAACAGAGTTTGGTCAGACAGAACTCAGTCATCACACAAAGAATGAGCATAAAATTGCTAAAACTTCAGCACTAATTACACAATTTCAGGCAGATAAACCATAAAAACAGCTGATGTGGAAAATGGAAATGTCATAACACGTTGTGGGTGGTGGGGGGGGGGGGGTGGTGTTACTCTTGTTTGGTTAAAGGACGCAAATAAAATCAGGCAGAGAACAGCTGACTGCAAAAGGAGCACTGCATGGGATTTGAGATTTAGCAAAGAAATGTGATTATCATAGTATTGACCTATAAATTATCATAGAAACCATTGGGTAATATATATAGGGAAAAAAAGTGAGAATATTTGATTTTAAAAGGGGTTTTGCTATTGTCAACATCACATTAGAACAAGAAAACACGTTGTTTATGCTTATGTGTGCAACGCACAGCACCATTTCCTCAGGGCATTTATTACCTGTTAAAAAACAATCTTTTGGTGAGTGGCAGTTCAGGGTTTTTGAGAGCAGGCTGCAATATTTCTTCGGGTCTGCTGAGTCATAATTAAAGCTGAACCAAGCGGAATTGGAGAGGGAAGGTCAGCAAGGTGGCGTATGAGAGATGAGGCTGGGCTGATGGGCACCAAATGAACAAATTATGATGGGCCCCACTCAATGTGATGAGGTCAAATGCTTGTTTCTACCCACTGACAGTTCAATTTCCCTGAAATGTCTCTTGATTCACTATGACCTAATTATGAATGAAAAGTTATCAACTGCCCACACTAAGATCTTAAGTACTATTTTGCTAGAGCTCCTAATGTCAAAATGTTATGAGAAACTGCATGTTGGCCTGAAGATTTCCCAAACATTGTGGGTTAATCTAAAACAGGAGTGATTGCCATGTAATAATTTCTAGGAGGGTGTGTTGTACACCCAGAAATATTTGATTTGATTAAGTCAAGGAAAACAATGTATAATTTGCAACATTTAAATTCCCTATAAAATATGTTTTCACTAATACATTTTTCAGTTTTTCCACCATTTTACTCTATTTGGTTATAAAACATTTATATGTGGAGCTGATTAACATTAAATAGTTAAACTTTTCTTGCTTCATATAAAAGATTCCCCAGCGTGCCACACACTTTAAGTACTATTTCATTCCAGATAAGATTCAACCCTCGAGACTAATTTTTCTTATTAATAACAAAATGAAGTTAATCTTAAAAAGTCTTTATTGCATTTAATTTATCATCTGCCATCAAAATGATGGATTACAATTAAAATAAAATTACGCAAATCCAAGAAAGGAACTGTACCCAGCTTAAAAATGAGCATTATTTTAAAGCAAGGTTGAAATGATTTTTTAAAAAAGATCTGCACTTGCTTTTTCTCATTTTGTGCAGATTCATTATTTGACTATGGTTGCTTAACAAATAACACATTCAATTATTTTCTGCATAAGAAAGAGCACATTATAATTAATCACCCACAAAGCTGAATTAATCATCCAGACCACTGTGACAAAAGTATCCAAGAGATCTACAACCTATTGGTTCAATATCCTTTTGAACTAATTTACTTCACATACCCAAGTGTTTTTTCCCCTCCCCGTACATGAATCTAAATATGACTGTTAATTTATACAATGAAACTCGAAAACTGGCCAACATGCAATAATTGAATATAAATAAATGTTTAATTTTAAATGTTAAGTTTTACACTTGTTTTACAGCCTACAGAGAATGAATGTACATCCTCAGGACAGGATGGCTTTGACTTTATGATGTCAAGGCTAAAATGAATAATATTTGTATACCCATGTACATCCTTCCTGTTCAAGAAACCTGTTCTCAGCCTTTAAATCCCTCTGCAGGGGTAGTGTGGTTTTGGACAGACTCAAGTACAAATAACCGACTGGAAAGATGGCAAGACTACTTAATATCTTCTCAATTAAAGGTTTATCATACAGCAGATTGCTGTGACTTGCACATGCTCCATATGCACATGGGGTGTTCTGCAAGCAGCAAGATCATATCTTTTGTTTGCCAGCTGGGAGAGTTTAGTGGTCTGTGCACTTCACCCACATGCCTGCAAAAGGTGGTTTACATCTGAAAGGGCATCAATATTTGGCAAAGCAATATGGCTTTAACCAAGGCAAGAGCAGAAACTGTGTTTAAGTCATAATATAGTGAACTATATTTTACCTCTCGGTCTGAAGGGTGTCGATCCACAACGTCACCTACTTCTTTTCACCAGAGATGCTGCCTGACCCGCTGTTACTCCAGCATTTTGATTCCATCATTTGAACTGTATTCTACATTCAATGGGCGCAGTGGTAGTGTTGCTGCCTTACAGCGAATGCAGCGCCGTCAGAGACTCATGTTCGATCCCAACTACGGGCGCCGTCTGTACGGAGTTTGTACGTTCTCCCCCTGACCTGCGTGGGTTTTCTCCGAGATCTTCGGATTCCTCCCACACTTCAAAGACGTACAGGTTTGTAGGTTAATTGACTGGGTAAATGTAAAAATTGTTTCTCGTGTGTGTAGGATAGTGTTAATGTGCGGGGATCGCTGGGCGGCGCGGACTCGGTGGGCCGAAGGTGTTTCCGCGCTGTATCTCTAAATCTAAAAATCTAAACAGTCCAGTAGAGTATTGCCATACCCAAGCACATCCCAATGAGTAAAATGTACAGAAATAGTCCACTGAGACTGCGTGCAAGAGGTGCCATGATTTGGCACAATTTCCAAAGTCCAGCCTACGCTCTAGTTCTTATGAGTGGTGCCAGTTCCAGGCAAGCCCCAGGCTTCAGCTGTTGCCTTCCTTGGACATGCTTCCCTCTGTTTCTCTCTCTTTGCTCTATCTATTATACTTGAGTTTGAACTATTGTGTCTATTTATGGCATATCTGATCCGTTTGGACAGCATGCAAAATAAAGTTTTTCACTGTACCTCGGTACATGTGATAACAATGAGCCCAAACCTAAAACTAAACTTTCTTAACATGTCTCAATCTCACCTTCTCCCAAACCTTTATTTCACTGTAAGAGCACACATTGTTGCCTTTTATTAACAGTCCAAATACTTTAATATTTGAAGATAGACACAAAAAGCTGGAGTAACTCAGTGGGACAGGCAGCATCTCTGGAGGGAAGGAATGGGTGACATTTCGGGTCGAGACCCTTCTTCAGACAAGAAATGTCACACATTCCTTCTCTCCAGAGATGCTGCCTATCCAGCTGAGTTACTCCAAATTTTTGTGTCCATCTTCAGTTTATACCAGCATCTGCAGTTCCTTCTTACATACTTTAATATTTGAATTCCACATTCCCTCCAGTATACAGGTATGTAGGTAAATTGGCTGGGTAAAATGTAAAAATTGTCCCTAGTGTGTAGGATAGTGTTAATAGTGTTAGTGTGCGGGGATCGCTGGGCGGCGCGGACTTGGTGGGCCGAAAAGGCCTGTTTCCGCGCTGTATATATTTGATATGATATGATATAATACATGAAGAGCTAGGATGTGATTCGCTCTCTATCCATGGCAAATATCAGCAGCAGTTAAGCAGGAGGGTCTCGACCCAAAACGTCACCCATTCCTTCTCTCCTGAGATGCTGCCTGACCTGCTGAGTTACTCCAGCATTTTGTGAAATCAGTAGCAGTTATGTGGATTTTGTAGGCTGATCTTCTTCCATCATTTCTGTTACCGGTACCTAAACCTTAGTCTAAGAACTCCTCTTTTTTTCGTGGATCTGATCAATGCAGAGGACAGGGGAACAGGACTCTTATGTACAGGAGAGATATATTCAGCTATATTTTAAGTGGCAAAGATTGAGATTTTTTTTTTAAACAGGGCTGCAAATAAGGATATAAGAAATTGCAAAGTAGATTATATTCTCTTCATGCTTGCCCAATTTCAATAGGAACAAGATTTATATTATACATCAGTAACACCTTCTATTTGGTTATTTTTTAGGATCTTGGGTCAATAGCAAAACCAGCCTTTATTCCCTATTTCTAACAGTCCTAAAGCAGCTGATAATGAGCTGCCAATTTGAACTGATATGGTCCTTCTTAGTTTAGAGATACGGCGCGGAAACGGGTCCTTTGGCCCACCAAGTCTGTGCCGTCCAGTGATTCCCGTTCACTAGCACCATCCTACACACACTAGGGACAATTTACAATTTTACCAAGCCAATTAGCCTATAAACCTGTACATCTTTGGAGTTAGAGGAAATCAGAGCACCCACGCAGGTCACGGGAAGAACGTACCAACTCCATACAAGCAGCACCCATAGTCAGGATCGAACCCGGGTCTCTGCTGCTGTTGTGCGCCTGTTCCATTTTGTAGGATAGTAATGTCACATGGGGCAGCACGTCGGAGCAGCGCCAGAGACTCGGATTCGATCCTGACTATGGGTGCTATCTGTACAGAGTTTGTATGTTCTCCACGTGAGTTTTCCCCGGGTGCTCCGGTTTCCCCCACACCCTCCAAACACCTACAGCTTTGCTGGTTAATTGGCTTTGGTAAAAAGTGTGTGTGTGTGTGTGAGAGTGTGTGTGTATGTGAGAGTGTGTGTGTGTATGTGAGAGTGTGTGTGTGTGTATGTGAGAGAGTGTGTGTATGTGAGAGTGTGTGTGTGTGTGAGTGAGTGTGTGTGTGAGAGAGTGTAAGTGTGTGAGTGTGTGTGTGTGTGTGTGAGTGTATGTGTGAGAGTGTGTGTGAGTGAGTGTGTATGTGAGAGTGTGTGTGCGCGAGTGTGTGTGTGTGTGAGAAAGTTTGTGCAAGAGAGTGTGTGTGTGAGTGTGTGAGAGAGTGTGTGAGAGAGAGAGTGTGTGTGAGAGAGAGTATGTGTGAGAGAGAAAGTGTGTGTGAGAGAGAGAGTGTGTGTGAGAGAGAGAGAGAGAGAGAGAGAGAGTGTGAGTGAGTGAGTGTGAGTGTGTGGTTAATGTACGAGGATCACTGGTCGGTCTGTACTCGGTGGGCCTAAGGGCCACTTTCCGCGCTGTATCTCTAAACTAAATTAAGATGATGGATGGTGTCCTTGAAAAAAACACAAGGAGTGACTTTACAAGAATTGTGCATTTAATTACTTTCTTGATGCTGTCGTGGACATGGAGGGGCTGGTATAGATGAAATCAAGTAGGCTAATTCCTCACGCTGGTCACTCTTAATCCAGTGCAGTCCCCTATCTAGAAGCCTTTCATTCTTTTGCCATTTCCAACAGGAAGCTGCCAAGCTCCTCATGATTTCTGGATACTCTCCCCATTTAGAATATAGTCTATGCCTTTATTCCGACTACCAAAATGCATGACTCCACATTTTGCTACACGCTATTCCATCTGCCACTTCTTTGCACACTTTCTCAACCTGTCCTTCTGCAGAGTCCCTCCTTTCTCTACACTACCTTCCCCTCCACCTATTTTCGTATCATCCGCAAACTTTGCCCCAAAGCTTTCAATCTCCTCGTCCACATCATTAATATACAACGAAGAGTAGCGATCACAGCACCGACCCCCTGCGGAACTCCACTAGTCACTGGCAGCCAACCAGAAAGGGCCCCCTTTATTGCCACTCTGTCTTCTGCCATCCAGCCAACCTGCTATCCATGCTGGCATCTGCCCTTTGATACCGTGGGCTCTCATCTTCCAAAGCAGCCTCACGTGTGGCACCTTATCAAAAGCTTTCTGAAAATCTAAGTAAACAACATCTACCGACTCTCCTTTGTCTGTCCTGCTATTTACTTATTCAAAGAATTCCCGCAAATTTGTCAAGCAAAACCTCCCCTTCACAAGGCCATGCTGAATAGGCCATGCCTATTTTATCGCACTCCGCAACCTCATCCTTTATAATGGACTCGAAAATCTCACCAACCATCGAAGTCAGACTATAATTCCCACTATTCTGTTTTGCTCCCTTCTTGCGCAGCGGAGTAATATTGGCAATTTGCCAATCATCTGGGACCTCTCCGGTCTCTCGTGATTCTTGAAATATCAGTCTGGGGTGCAGTCCATCTGGTCCAGGTGACTAATCCGCCTTCAGCTTCCCCAGCAACCTACTCCCAAGTAATAGCCACTCCACTAACGTCCACCCCCTGACTCTCTTGAATTTCAGGCACATTGCTGGTGTCTTCCACTGTGAAGATTGTTGCAAAAAAGTTATTTAATTCCTCTGCCATTTCTTTATTCCCCATTATCACTTCTGCATCATTCTCCAGCGGTCCAACTTCCAATCTTGCCTCTTTCTTACTCTTTATATAGCTGAAGAAACTCTTGCTATCCTCTTTTATATTATTGGCCAGCTTACCTTCGTATTTCATCTTTTCTCCCCGTATTGCCTTTTTAGCTACCTTCTGTTGTTCTTTAAAAGCTTCCCAATCCTCTGGCTTCCCACTAATCTTTGCTATGTTCTATGCCTTCACTTGTAGTTTTATATTGTCCTTGACTTCCCTTGTCAGCCACAGTTGCCTCTTTCTCGCCCGAAAATCTTTCTTCTTCTTTGGAATGAAAAGATCCTGCATCCTCCGGATTATTCCCAGAAATTCTTGCCATTGCTGTTTCACCGTCACCCCTGCTAGGGTCCCTTTCCAGTCAACTTTGGCCAGCTCCTCCCTCGTGCCTCCGTCCCCTATGCCCACCTGCAATACCGACACATCCAAAATCACCTTTTCTCCCTCAAATTGCAGATTAAAACTTATCATGTTGTGGCCGCATCTTCCTTTCCAGCATTGAGCCCATGTCCCTTGATTCTTTTAAAATCTAAAAATCTCTTCAGCTGTATTGAGCGTGCACAGCACATAACCACCACAGCCTGCTTAGGCAGAGAATTAAGAAGATTTATAAACTTCAGGGTCAAGAAAAAAAGTCTTAGTTCTGTTCTGAATGTCTAACACCTTATTTTGAGACAGTGTTTCCTGGCTTTAGTCATGCCAGGCTCAAGTCCATTTGCACAGTGATTCAGAAACTAGGTCAAAACGCTTAATTCGTGTCCAATTTCCAAAGCATATTGCAATGCAAGTTTCCTACTTGCCACCTCAGTGTAACCTCTGGTTAAAATATTCAATCTTCCCCTTTATATTATCTCCACCGCCATCATTGTCTTTGAGACTTGAATTATAAAGTTGATTTGTGGTCACAGCAAAGATAATTTACAATTAAGAATTAAATTGTGGTCTAAATCAAGAGACTTTCTGTGAAAATATTAAGCAGCTTGCAAGGTTTTCACAGGAATCTTGCAGCAAAATGTGGTAGTTTCAATGCTTGTTTCACTTTCTACAGATGTAATTAAAGGTTAATTCACTGCCTCGGGATTAACAAGAAGAATAACTACTGAAAGACATGCAGTTGGCCTTTCATTTTGTAGGATTATAATCACAAAATTACAACTGAAATTATAGTCATCATCCTATTTGGATGGCATGGTGGCGCAGCAGTAGATTTGATGCCTTACAGCGCCAGAGACCCGGGTTCGATCCTGACAACGGGTGCTGTCTGTATGGAGTTTGTACGCTCTCCCTATGACCATGTGGGTTTCCTCTGAGATCTTCGATTTCCTCCCACACTCCAAAGTGGTACAGGTTTGTAATTAATTGGCTTGGTATCAATGTAAATTGTCCCTAGTGTGTGTACTATGCTGTTAAGGTGCGGGGATCGCTGGTCGGCACGGACTCAGTGGGCCGAAGGGCCTGTTTCCACGCTGTATCACTAAACTAAAAAATACCTCCAAAAACGTCCAATAACCAATTTAATGCAAGTATAGTAAATAAATTAACCAATCAGCAAAAACCACCAATGTATAATGATCCACTAATTGAGCCCTTTGTCGTTTCGTGCTTCTTCTGGGTTTCCTCTTCCCCTTTGTCACCCACCTGGTTCCATGTCGCCTATCACCGACATACTAAACCTTCTGGGTTTTCTCACTCCTCCCCCAACTGGCTCCATTTGCCACCATCCCTCCCTAGCAGGTTCTACTTATTTATCTATCAGATTCCATCTCTGCAGCCATCACAACCCCCCCCCCCCCCCCCCCCGCCATCCCCTCTTTTCACCTTTCAGTCTCCATGTCTCTATCTCCATCCTCCATTCCACTAATCACTTTATCAGATTACATCTCTGCCGCCTCTTACCCACATCCCCCTTTTCACCAATCTATCTCTATCTCTGTCACCATCCTCCCCTCCCCCAGGCTCTATCTACCCCTTTCTGTTCCTTTCCCGTCTCTACCTATCACCCAACACCAACAGTAGTCTAACTCTACCCCTCAACTCACGTGGTTCCATGATCTACCCATCATCTCCCTTCTCTTCTGGTTGTCCCTATCTCATGCTCGCCCCTCCCTCTCACATCTTTATACCAGCCTCCTCTCTCAGCACTGTCCTGATGCAGGGTCTCAACCCGAAGCACCAAAATATCCCTTTGCCTCACACGATACTGCGTGAACTGCCGAGTTCCTCCTGTACATTGTTTTTCGCCATTTCCAAACCCTGGTCTCTTCTGCATACTTTTCTTCACCATACATTTATCCAGATCCCTCTTGAAGGCCTCCAGGTCCTTTCCATCACATCTGAAGGCAACGCTTTCCAGATGCCAACGACACACCGTGTAAAAACAATCATTGTGACACTACTAATTCACTTCTCCTTTCCGAAGAAGGGAGTCGACCCAAAACCTCACCCATTCCTTCTCTCCAGAGATGCTGCCTGTCCTGCTGAGTTACTCCAGCTTTTTGTGTCTGTCTTCGGTATGAACCAGCATCTGCAGTTCCTTCTTACACACTTCTTTATATTTGTGACCTCTTTTCCATGACCCTTACAACCAAGTGAATTGCTCCCATTATCCACTCTGTCCAGTCCCCTCATTTTATATACAGATATTAAATTTCCTTCTACTCCATCTGCACGCCACCCCTCCCAAACTCTGACTAAACCTGTTCCAGACTCTCCGATCTATCTCTGTAACTCTATGAACCAGAGCCACTGAACTGGTATCAGCCCATCACTCAGCCAACAAGCAGCATCTTTGGTGCTGGAACCATGCTTTGTGCACAGCTGTGTGCAAGTGGATGAAGCTGGCATGCTGGATGCAGTCAATGGACAGAGGCCAATTGCACATCACCACCTCCGGTCCATCTTTGGGGCTTGAGCTCAGTGTGAAACAGGGTAACAAAAAAAAAATCCATCACAAAATTATGAAGGGCTTTCATGACTGGGCAAACTGTTTACACTCCATGGTTTAGTATCAGGAAAACAAATCTAAATCATCAGCAAAAGTATAATGTTAGCCAATTTAAAAAAAAAGACGTGCAGGAAAGAACTGCAGATGCTGGTTTACACCGAAGATGGACACAAAATGTTGGAGTACCTCAGCGGGTCAGGCAGCATCTCTGGAGAAAAGGAATGAATGACATTTTGGGTCAAGACCCTTCTCCAGACTCAAATAAAGAACTCTGAAAAGAAATGTTGATCATGCAGAAAGAATGGCGGCAGCATAATCCAGTACAGGGTTTGAGGGAATAAGTAGTCAAAAGTCAGGAAGTTTGAAGGCTACGCGCACAAAAAAACAGATGATTATCTCTTCAATACACAGCCTATTGCAATGTGAAGGGTCCAAGTGGCTCCTTCAGTGTTGAAAAATATGAAAGGTTGGTCCTGAGTAATACTCAGGAGCAGCAATGGGAGCATCTAAGCTGACCTCACCTTACTGGCTAAACGGCAAAATACAAAGGAAATGAGTGAATACATTGCTGTCCAAGGAAAAATACCGATGGACTTTAGGAGAGGGCAAGTGAGAACTCGGCTATGATATCTTTCACCATTAAATATTCTACGACATCTCTGCTGTGAAAGGGAGAGGCAACCTAGGTCATGAAATAAATGCTGTTTTCTGGAGTAATGTTTTTGAGAATAGAAATCAATTTTCTCCTCAGCACAACAGCATTATTCGGTTATGTATAATCTGCAGCCAATCTGAGGAGGCAGAAGGTAATGGGCCAGGGTTGTTTTTGCAATTGGAAGCCGATGAACAGTGGTGTATCGCAGAGCTCAGTGCTGGGACCCTTGCTTTTGGTTATTTCTCATATTTCCTTATGACTTAGGAGTCTGCCATTCATTGAATCTGAGTCTGTTTCCAGAGCAACCAGTCCAATCCTTCCCCTCCCCCCCACACAATTTATTTTCCTCTAACCCATTCCCTCTCACATCATTATCAACAACCTCCTAATTCCACTGCCATCCCCTGACATGTGAGACAATTTAAAGCAGCCGATAAAACTACCAATATGTCTTTGGGATGTGGGTGGAAACCAGGGTGGCACAGTGGCGCAGCTGCTGCCTTACAGCGACAGAGACCCAGCTTCGATCCTGGTGCCGTCTGTACGGAGTTTGTACGTTCTCCCTGTGACCGCGTGCATTTTCTCCAGGTGCTCCCACATTCCAAAGACTTGCGGGTTTGTAAATTAATTGGCTACTGTAAATTGGCCCTAGCGTGTAGGATAGAACTAGGGCGGCACGGTGGCACAGCGGTAGAGTTGCTGCCTTACAGCGAATGCAGCGCCGGAGACTCGGGTTCGATCCTGACTACGGGCGCTGTCTGTACGGAGTTTGTACGTTCTCCCCGTGACCTGCGTGGGTTTTCTCCGAGATTTTCGGTTTCCTCCCACACTCCAAAGACGTACAGGTATGTAGGTTAATTGACTGGGTAAATGTAAAAATTTGGTCCTAGTGTGTGTAGGATAGTGTTAATGTGCGGGGATCGCTGGGCGGCACGGACTCGGTGGGCCGAAGGGCGTTTCCGCGCTGTATCTCTAAATCTAAAAAAATCTAAAATCTAGTGTACAGGTTTTTGCTGGATGGCATGGACTCGGTGGGCCAAAGGGCCTGTTTGCACACTGAATCCCAAAATTAAATTAAACAAGAGAACCCGGAGGAAACCTTTCAGGTCACAAAGGGATCACACAAACAGCACCTGAGGTTAGGATCAAATTCAGCTATCTTTTTTTTAAAAAACATGAACAATCTGGATGTGAAGACACAAGGGACCACAGGTGCTGGTTTACAAGGAAAAAAACAAAGTGCTGGAGTCACTCATCCGGACAGGCACCATCTCTGCAGGACATGGATAGGCGACATTTTGCGTCAGGACCCTTTTTTAGATTAGAGATGAATTTAAGTGGTTTTCTCCGAGATCTTCGGTTTCCTCCCACACTCCAAAGACGTACAGGTATGTAGGCTAATTGGCTGGGTAAAAATGTTATTAAAAAAAATAAAAAAAATTGTCCCTAGTGGGTGTAGGATAGTGTTAATGTACGGGGATCGCTGGGCGGCACGGACTTGGTGGGCCGAAAAGGCCTGTTTCCGGCTGTATATATATGATATGATATGATATGATTGCTGCTTGCTTTGAATGTAAAGATTAGTCGTATTGTAGGTAGAGAGGTAGTCTTCACTCATAAGACAATATAGGTAAAATGGAAAGTTATCCATAAAAATGAAAAAGGATGCACTTTGAGATGGCAGAGAAGGCTAATATATATACAATGAACAACAGGGCCCAGGGAAATACAGAAGAGGGATCTTGGCAGGCAGTCCAAAGTAACAGCAACAGATTGATTAGGCGATTAAGATGAATGGGAAAGTTGCTTTGGCACACACAAGAGCAGCAGGGATATTATGGCACAACAATATAAAACATACTAGAGGAAGCATGTAATTACACGGGATGGGGTAGTTCATCAGAATGTTGCCTGGGAAGGAGTGTTTTAGTTAAGAGGAGACTAGTCAGGCTCAGTTTGTTGTCATGGGTTTGTTATCACAACAAACCCCGGACAGTCCAAATGCTGTCATTTCAATGAGTGTTTGGAAAATTGAATTACAGTGCCCTCCATAATGTTTGGGACATCATTTATTTATTTGCCTCTGTACTCCACAATTTGAGAATTGTAAGAGAAAAAGAAAAATCACATGTGGTTAAAGTGCATATTGTCAGATTTTAATAAAGGCCATTTTTATACATTTTGGTATCACCATGTGGAAATTACAACAGGGTTTATACAGAGTCCCCCCCATTTCAGGACACCATAATGTTTGGGACACAGCAATGTCATGTAAATGAAAGTAGTCAAGTTTAGTATTCTGTTGCCTATCCTTTGCATGCAATGACTGCTTGAAGTCTGCGATTCATGGACATCACCAGTTGCTGGGTGTCTTCTCTGGTGATGCTCTGCCAGGCCTGTACTATAGCCATCTTTAGCTTATGCTTGTTTTGGGGGCTAGTCCATTTCAGTTTTCTATTCAGCATATAAAAGTCATGCTCAATTGGGTTCAGATCAGGTGATTGACTTGGCTACTCAAGAATTCAATTATTTTGCTTTGAAAAACTCCTTTGTTGCTTTAAGCTTCCTTATAAATCCCCAAAGCTTACCATTTGACGAAGGCTCCTGTAGTTACTGTATGACTTGCTAACCTTATGTCAGCAGGTTCTTGGCGTGTCACTCTGAAGCATTACGTCAGTGTTGGGCAGGTTATACTCATGATCAGAATCCTCCCATGGATCCTCCCAGTCCACATAGTATTAACCTCGGTGTCCAAAACTAATACAGCAGGATACAAAATAATATAGTAATATACTAAAATAACTAATAAATGCAAAATGGCTCCTATAAGCAGTATGTTTGGGATCATTGTCTTGCTGTAGAATGACAATAGACAATAGGTGCAGGAGTAGGCCATTCAGCCCTTCGAGCCAGCACCGCCATTCAATGCGATCATGGCTGATCACTCTCAATCAGTACCCCGTTCCTGCCTTCTCCCCATACCCCCTCACTCCGCTATCCTTAAGAGCTCTATCCAGCTCTCTCTTGAAAGCATCCAACGAACTGGCCTCCACTGCCTTCTGAGGCAGAGAATTCCACATCTTCACCACTCTCTGACTGAAAAAGTTCTTCCTCATCTCCGTTCTAAATGGCCTACCCCTTATTCTTAAACTGTGGCCCCTTGTTCTGGACTCCCCCAACATTGGGAACATGTTTCCTGCCTCTAATGTGTCCAATCCCCTAATTATCTTATATGTTTCAATAAGATCCCCCCTCATCCTTCTAAATTCCAGTGCATGAACCGCAGGCCAATGAGTTTTGAGGCATTTGTTTGAACTTGAGCAGAATGGATGTGTCTATACACTTCAGAATTCATTATGCTACTACCATCAGCAGTAGTGTAGGAAAATAACTGCAGATGCTGGTACAAATCGAAGGTATCACAAAATGCTGGAGTAACTCAGCGGGTCAGGCAGCATCTCTGGAGAGAAGGAATGGGTGACCTTTCGGGTCGAGGCTCTTCTTCAGACTGATGTCACGGACATTGACTTCTCTATGAACATTGACTTCTCTAACTTTAGATAGTTCCTCTGTCCCTCTCTTCCCCCCCCACTCCCATTGACTTCCTGTCTCCACCTATATCCTTTCTTTGTCAGTCTGTCTGAAGAAGAGCCTCGACTCGAAACGTCACCCATTCCTTCTCTCCAGAGATGCTGCCTGACCCGCTGAGTTACTCCAGCATTTTGTGATACCATCAGCAGTTGTATCATCAATGAAGATAAGTGAGCCAGTACCTTCAGCAGCCATATATGCCCAGGCCATAACACCCCCACCACCGTGTTTCCCAGATGAGGTGGTATGCTTCGGATCTTGGGCAGTTCCTTCTCTCCTCCATACTTTGCTCTTGCCATCACTCTGATACAAGTTAATCTTCATCTCATCTGTCCACAAGACCTTTTTTCAGAACTGTGGTTGCTCTTTTAAGTACTTCTTCGCACACTGTAACCTGGCCATCCTATTTCTGTGGCTAACCAGTGGTTTGCATCTTGCAGTTTAGCTTCTGTATTTCTGTTCATGAAGTCTTCCTGCAGATTGTGGTCATTGACAAATCCACACCTGACTCCTGAAGAGTGTTTCTGATCTGTCGGACAAGTGTTTGGGGATTTTTCTTTATTATAGAGAGAATTCTTCTGTCATCAGCTGTGGAGGTCTTCCTTGGCCTGCCAGTCCCTTTGCGATTAGTAAGCTCACCAGTGCTCTCTTCTTAATGATGTTCCAAACAGTTGATTTTGGTATGCCTAAGGTTTGGCTGATGTCTAACAGTTTTATCCTTGTTTCTCAGTCTCATAATGGCTTCTTTGACTTTCATTGGCACAACTTTGGTCCTCATATTGATAAGCAGGGGAAAAAGTTTCCGAAGGTGACGGAAAGACTGGAGGAAAGACTAGGTTCTAAGAGCTCTCTGACACCTGCATTAAGGAGGCAATTAAACACACCTGAACAATTACAAACGCCTGTGAAGCCATGTGTTCCAGACATTATGGTGCACTGAAATGGGGGGACTATGTCTAAACACAGCTGTAATTTCTACAAGGTGTAACCAAAATGTATAAAAAAGGCCTGTAATAAAATCTGACAATGTGCACTTTAACCACATATGATTTTTGTTCTATTTCAAACCTCAAATTGTGGAGTAGGGGCAAATAAATAAATGGGTCTTTGTCCCAAACATTATGGAGGGCACTGTAGTTTACTTTACTATTGTCATGCGTACCAAGGTACAGTGAAAAGCTTTTTGTTTGGGTGCAATCCAGTCAAAGTAACGACCATACATGATTCTAATCAAGCTGTCCACAGTGTACAGATACAGGATAAACAGTGTAACTTGTAGTGCGAGAAGGCTGACACAAGATGCTGGACTAACTCAGCGGGTTACACAGCATCTCTGGAAAAAGAGAACAGGTGACATTCGGGTCAGAACTCTTTTACAGACACCAGGTTCCGACCCGAAACATCACCTGTTCTCCAGAGGTTCTGTCTGACCCCCCAAGTTTCTCCATAACTTTGTGTCTTTTTTTGTAAACCAGCATCTGTAGTTCCTTGCATCTCCGGGAATATTGTGCCTTGTCTCCCAGGACCCACCCTGTGCCAGGCAGCAACAGTTGCCGAGAATGTCTGGTGGTGCAGATTCTCTCACAATGAAACAGTCAGACGTACAGCAGATCGGTGGCGCAGCAGTAGAGCTGCTGCCTTGCGGCACCAGAGACTCGGCTTTGATCCTGACTACGGGTGCTGTCTGTACTGAGTTTGTACGTTGTCCTCGTGACCTGTGTGGATGGTCTCAGGATGCTCCGGTTTCCTCCCACACTCCAAAGTACAGGTTTGTAGATTAATTGGCTTAATAAAATTGTAAAATTGTAAACCAGCATCTCTAATTCTTTACTGCACTATTAAGGAGCATTTGGACTGGAGGATCAAGTGCACAATGAAACAATAGACAATAGACAATAGGTGCAGGAGGAGGCCATTCGGCCCTTCGAGCCAGCACCGCCATTCAATGTGATCATGGCTGATCATTCTCAATCAATACCCCGTTCCTGCCTTCTCCCCATACCCCCTGACTCCGCTATCCTTAAGAGCTCTATCTAGCTCTCTCTTGAATGCATTCAGAGAATTGGCCTCCACTGCCTTCTGAGGCAGAGAATTCCACAGATTCACAACTCTCTGACTGAAAAAGTTTTTCCTCATCTCAGTTCTAAATGGCCTACCCCTTATTCTTAAACTGTGGCCCCTTGTTCTGGACTCCCCCAACATTGGGAACATGTTTCCTGCCTCTAACGTGTCCAACCCCTTAATAATCTTAATAACAATGCACAGGGCTTGATTGGGAGAGCCGGAGCAAGGTACTAACCTTTTCCTCGTCACCACAAATCAAGACAACATCTCTCTCCAACCAATTATCCTACTCAACATTTTCCATGAGCCCTTAAAAATGGCAGATGAGCTAACTTTCCCTCTCATTGGCCAGGCAGTGCTGAACAATGCCTGATGCTTAAAATCATGGTTTGCAGTCCCTGGATGCTAGCATGTACCTGGGGCAAACAGAACACCTATCTCAATGACCCTCTGCACTCTAGAATCCAAAGGCATGGTTTGAATGGGAACTCGGTAGCTGGTCGCAAAGTACGAAGGCTCTGGCATGCTTGTCTACGTGGTAAAGCTGGGGATGGAGCTTTGCCAGCTATGAATCCCACAAATCATTTTAGTGATTTTGGTGACATGCAGACACATTTACAAACTGTCATGGTCATTCAGCACTGTTACTGGTACTGGATCTTGCTGCTGAGTTATCAGGGAATGAGAGGATGGGAATGTGGGGAAAATAGTTAGCATGGAATAATTAGTGGGGGGGGGGGGGGGATGTGATAGAGTTGTGAGCAGTCTGAAATTAGATGGGTCAAATGGTTTCCTTCTACATCTTTAAAAAAAAAGGAAATATAGAAATAATTTGCTTAAAAAGTGCCATTATAAATGCACATAAATGGAATTGTACCTCAGTCCCATTTTTCATTTGACTTTAATCACATTTGTATGTGTTTCAGACAAAAACCCGACACCTTAAGTTTCAGCTGCACGCCCACAAGGTCAGAAACACAACAATTGGGCGGCACAGCTGGTGCCTTACAGCGCCCGAGACCCAGAATCGATCCTGACCTTGAGTGTTGTCTATGTGGAATTTGCAAGTTCTCCCTGTAACAGCGTGGGTTTCCTCCGTGCTCCGGTTTCCTCCCACATCCTGAAGACGTTCAGGTTTGTTTCTTAATTGGCTTCTGTAAAATTGACCCTAATGTGTAGGGAGTGGATGTGAAAGTGGGATGACATTGAACTAGTGTGAACGGGTGATCCGTGTGGACTTGGTGGGCCATAGGGCCTGTTTGCATGTTGTATCTCCAATCTAAACACAGTCAGTGTCAAGCAAATACACAGATATTAAGATGCATTCCCCTCTGGCTTTTCAAGCAAACCATTCAACCTCACAATCAAACTGTACAGCATAGTCTGAGTTGTTCAGCCATCAACTTAACACTGTTCTGTTCTGCCCAATAGCACCGCCCAGCTCACTGTTCTTAGCTGCATGGAGAAGGGCTAATCATACGCTCATTCAAGTAACTTTTACGTGTGATCAGAGTTTTAGCCTTAATCACCTTTTCATGTTGTGAGCTCCAGAACCAATTTACATTGCCTAGTCCTTCAGCTCCAAAATACCAATCCTTGCATGAAAAAAATAGCTTTTTGTGAAATACCCATGAATATTTCGAAACCACCAGTCACCCTTTCACCTTGCTTCGGGAAATAGCATGATTAGGAAGGACATTTACACATCAATAAAATCTTCCTCCAGCCACCTCTACTTCATAGGAAAATTACGTTTTTTCGAGAGACTTCCTGTCACAAAGCATTCACATGCATCAATGATCAAAGTCCATGAGAGGTTTAACACAGCAGCAGAAGAAGAAACCTATACATACTGTATTGGAAATGATTACACTTTGACTGTATAAAAGTGAGGCATGTTCAAAATTACATTTCACGAATGCTTAGTTTCATCTTAATGTACCTTGGGAAACATTTTGGGATATGTTATATTCACAAATTGACATATGGCAGCAGACATATTAATCAGCCATCTTCCCATGTGTGTTTTGCTCATTGCGAGTCAGAGCCTGATTCATGTTAGTGCTGGAGGACTAATTGTTATTTTTGTCACCAGCACTCCGCTCTATCATGGAGGCCAAGATGGAAACAGGCCGATGATACGCTGGCCTTTCCTCGTCCAACAATTCCACTTAACTACATAGCCTTGAATAACCCTTAAACTTACATTTATGGTCGAAGAATTACTGGAAAGTGATAATCCTGCCAAATCCGCAGCTAATCTTGACGTCTTTGCTGGCTTTGGGACCGCTACTGGTGTTGACACATCAGAAACTAAATCAGGAACAAATCCAAATTAGAAATATTTGCTAAATAACATAATGAAAACAGTTGACTGATAGAAATTCTTGGTGTTGCTGACATTGGTTTTTTAAATGAAAAAAATGCAAATAAAAAATGGAGTCATAATTTTACCAAATCAAAGATAAATCGTAAAATTAGTTGAACCACTAAGTATTTTCTGTGATTGACAAAGCATTGACTGCAGTTGCCTGAAGAGTCTACTGCCACAAATGTTCATCTAGGAAAATAACTGCAGATGCTGGTACAAATCGAAGGTATCACAAAAAGCTGGAGTAACTCAGCGGCTCAGGCAGCATCTCAGGAGAGAAGGAATGGGTGACGTTTCGAGTCGAGACCCTTCTTCAGTCTGAAGAAGGGTCTCGACCCGAAACGTCACCCATTCCTTGTCTCCTGAGATGCTGCCTGACCTGCTGAGTTACTCCAGCTTTTTGTGATAGCCACAAATGTTCATGATGAATTAAATGGTATTCAGCTATTTAAGTGCCCAGTTCCAACACATTACTTTTCATGTTTCAGCATAAATACTTACGGTCAACCAGATCGAGCAGCGAAACTTCCTGCTTGACGGTGCCCATGGCCTGTGGTTCTGATTTACTCTCCTCTTTCTGTCAAGCAAAAACATTTCTTTGTAAATAGTCATTGCTACCAGATAGTCGGAGAAAATCATACTTAAATTCAAGAAGATTTACGGTGAAATAGATATGCCAAAATATAATATGTTTGAGAATGGGGCGAGAGAGTTACAGATTAGCAAAACAAACTTATTTTTCCTGCAGGATTTAAAAATAAGTAAAGACCGTTTCAATACCAACCAGTTTATTTTTTACTAGTTTAGTTTAGAGATACAGAGCGGAAACACAGCCTTCAGCCCATCGAGTCCGCAACAACCAACAATCATCCGTACACTAGTTCCACGCTATTCAGGTATCGCATCTTACACACGCGCGGCAATTTACGGACGCCAATTAACCTAGGTCTCTGGCGCTGCAAGGCAGCAACACTACCACTGCGCCACTGAAGCTAAAGGCTGTATGTTATATTGTTAAACAGAGTATTTCAATAGAAATCATTGTTAAATTCAATGGTCACTTGTAGTATAAGACAAATGTGTTGCGATTACTGCGGGGAGGTGACAAGGAAACAATTTTTTCTTCGGAACTTTTCTTACCCCAAGTCAGCTTTTTTTCAGCTTATTAATTTCCAAAGTAACTTTTAAGTTCTTCTCCACGTCCCAATTGAAATTAAGCTATAACCAATTCTGCCACACAATGCAAATAGTGTTCCCTAAAACATCACTGTTACGGAAATGCATTGTAGCAGAAGTACTGAATTTATAGACGAGATATTGTTGAGTAGTTGTTTATTGTTTTAATTTTGCAGCATTTTGAAAACATTCTTAAGAGGATTATGAATTACATTTAATATGGCTGGACAGATTCAATAGCATTTATTTCTCAGGGTATCTTCAAAAATATATAAAAATTAAGGGCTATGGTTCAAAGTATTAGATTATACAAATTTTACTCCAAAAATCCTTCAACCAAAGATGTACGGTTTTATATCAAATGTACGAGCATTTTAATGCAACAAACTCAACATTTTTGTTGGTCGCCACTATGCATGTCATGGCAGACTTGGTTAGAGTCTACAGTTTAATCGCTCCAGGGTTTGGATGAGATGACAGTCTCTCTGTGATGCCACAAAGGATCCAAAGAAAAATGAGTTTGGACAGTCTTAATGCAGTTTCGAGCAGGGCAGAGGTACACAGCAAAAAGAAACTGCCTGTCATTTAGGAGTCCCAGGTTAGTAGATGTGAGAAATTGAAATGTCACACTGGTGTGTCAGGAAAGTTCTTAAATCCAAGATAAAACACAACGCTGGACTGAGTGAAATTATAATTTGCTTCCAATTTCAGATATAGCTAATCCGAAAGTATTTGACATCAAGAACATAAAATACAGCTGCATCGTAAGTGTGAAGAGCTTCATCGAGAGCAATAAAATTACTTTCTTTTAATAAATGTTACAAAATTTCAGAACATATTTATTACTTTCTTTTAATAAATGTTACAAATTTTCAGAACATAAGGCAATTACATTTATTAAAAATTGCTCAGAAATTTAGCTCAGCTCGATCTAACTCACAGCAGCGAATGCAGCTCTGATTCCTGGTTATACTTGTTATTGCGAGTCAAACAATGCATCAGTCAGCCAATGACAGAAAGCACCCATCCTTGAGCACATTTTTCTCACCTTTACTGAAAACATGATACCTTTTAAACATAGGGATCTATAGATTTCAAACTTATCCCACGGGTGAATATTCTGCACACAGGGATGGACAGCGAGAGCTGACAAAATGTTCAATTATAGCCAAATTGATAGCTCAGTCATTTTTGTTCTCATTCAACGCCTACATCTGTGGACTTTCCATCAGAGGGACTAGCTGGATATTAGCATGAATCCAAGCTGAACTTTCTCTCTCCAGCTTGAGGATGCTGATGCCAAAAGCTACAATACCGTATAGTTTAGAGATACAGTGCAGATAAAGACACCGGCTCACCGAGTCCGCGCCGACCAGTGATCCCTGTACACTAGCGTTATCCTACACGCTGGGGATAATCTTTACCAAAGCCAATTAACCGACAAACCTGTTGTTCTTTCGAGTGTGGGAGGAAACTGGAGCACCTGGGGAAAACCCACGTGGTCACAGGGAGAATGTACAAGCTCTGTACAGACTGCACCTGTAGTCATGATCAAACCCGGGTCTCGGGCGCTGTAAGGCAGTGGCTCAACTGCTGCGCCACCGTGCCATCCCAATGGTGTTTGTAAATAGGGCCATTCTTAGTCACGTGTGTGACCAGTAATGAGATAAAATGTGGAATACATCTCTTCTAATTCTGAAAGCATTACAGGTATATTGTTTTGTACTGTATATATGACTTATATATGTCGGAGTTTATCAAGTTAAATTTTTATATGTTATGCTGACAATGTTTGTTTAGGGTCAGACACACACATGACCAGTCCTATTTGACGAGAATTTGTAGTAAACTAGATCAACTAGGAAGTACTCAACTTGCAATCAACTATTGATTGCCTCAAACTAGAAAAAGTTGGAGGCAAGTCTGATTTTATAAAGGCAAAGCAAGAAGTGTATTAATGGCACTGAAAATGTAAGATCTAGAATAGAGAGGAGGAGAAGAGATTCAATGAGAACAGGCTTGATGGAATGGAACCAATCTTTCCCAACAGGCTAAAAAAGGTTGTGTGCCATTAATGTGTGGCCCTTGCCTTTCAAATCAAATATTCTAAAGAGTTTCAAAAGACATCAAACAAAGAACATAATATTGGAAAGGACAGCTAAAAGTCTGGTCAAGTAGCAGTTTCATAAAAGTCTTATTGAGGACAGGGAGGAGTAGGGATAGTAAAACATAAGGAAATTGCAAATCATGGAACGTGCGTTTCTCAGGAGACGTTAGACATCAGACGTAAGAGCAAGGGTAATGCATACAAGGCCAATTGAATCATCTTCAGGATTTAAAGAAATATGTAAATACCAAATCCATGAAGAAAATGAAACAGAGGATGAAAATTTAAAATTTGACTCCATATCCTCAAATATGTCAATATAGGTCAATGAAAACACGATACAGAATTGGCAAGAATTTCAGCAAAGATGTATGTGATGAAAAAGTTAGAGGTCACCATGTCAGAATATCTGAACAGCTAATCTGGGCAGAAATGAAAAGTATCTTTGTCCAAAGAATAGAAAATCCAGCTCAGTGGATTCACAAGGGGATCAGACATTAAAAAAAAACATTCTGTGCAGCAGCTCCCACCATTGTGTAGTATAATGTTAAACAGCTGTTACCCAGCTCAGCTCTTGCATGAGAATTATCATTGGCATGTTTAATTTTATTTCCATACTCCACCATTGTCCCTTCTTGTTCTAATTAACAGCAATACTCTAGCCGTCCATGTTTGCAAACATTGCCTTTGGTCAGAAAATGTTACCTACAGAGAATTTGACCACCATATTCCCAAAGACATGCCAATTCACACCAATTTGACTGAACTACCACAAATTTACCTCCAATCCAATGAGCAATGATGGTTTAGTTATAATACATTAAGACAAGGTTTGCATGTGTTAAAGGTTTGCTAAACAAAGCACAGATTTGGGGATGACTGGCTAAAAGAGGTGAGAGGAGGAAAAACTTCTTTTTATAGGTGGTTAAAAAGGTAAGGGGTGGGGCAAACCGATTAGAATAGTGGGTAAAATTGCAACCAGAAAGTAGCCTTGAAGCATTTGTTCAATTCTCCTTTCGAAAAAAATAATCCTTGGATATGGAGAAAGGGTAGGGAAACAGGACAAAATGACTTAATCGGCCAAATGGACTCCTGGGCAGACCTATTCAACGATTCTACACCCATGGAGATTAAGAGCTACATTTCTCTTTTGCACAGCAAAATGGATGCCTGTACACCATGCACCAATTAGATCAAAAATCAGAACTGAGTAATCTGTCGACACCGCAAGTCACAAGCAGATGCAACAGATTGAAGAAACAAAGAACTGCACATGTTGATTTATACCAAAGATAGACACAAAGTGCAGGAGCAACGCAGCGGGTCAAGCAGCATCATTGGAGAAAAAGGATAGGTGATGTTTCGTGTCGGGATCTTTCTTCAGATCCTTGCGTGGTGTTCATTCAGGCCTTTCAGCTAAAGAAACACTGGCAACTCACGAAAAAATGAATAGGGAGTCAATTAATTAGAAATGGCAAAAATAAATATGGACTTAATTATTTAATTAGAAATGGAGAAATGGGGAGAAATCAAGATGGTAAAACCAGGTCACAGCATTCCAACTACGTTGTACAATTATGGCTGCTTACAAAAGAAAGTTTTGAATCTCAACCTTCTTAAAAATTCTCACTAGTTGTTTGCATGTGATCATTTTTCACTAAGGAAAGAACACTTAGCTAATTTAAGTATCATCTTTCTCTGCATGCAAAGACAAAATCTGAAGTAACTCAGGGGTCAGGCAGTGTAGGAAAATAACTGCAGATGCTGGTACAAATCGAAGGTATCACAAAATGCTGGAGTAACTCAGCAGGTCAGACAGCATCTTGGAGAGAGGGAATGGGTGACGTTTCAGGTCGAGACCCTTCTTCAGACAGGGGTCAGGCAGCATCATTGGAGAAAGTGGATAGGTGGCATTTTGGGCTGGGACCTTTCTTAAGTTAGCGAGTTACTCCAGCACTTTGTGTTGGTTTTTTTTTGATAACCAGCATCTGCAGTTCTCTGGTTCTTCTGTAAAAATGCAAGCTTTAAATAAAATGAAAAATGGTCAATTGAGACATATCTGCAGAACCATGCAAAAACTGTATCTGATATTCAACTTTCAGATTGTTCAAATGCAAGTTTAGGACAACAAGAATGCAGCATTCAAGCAATTAAATCTTTGAGACAACATCTTGAATATGCTTCAATCCAACACTAAAATTCAAGCAATATGGCATTTGTTGGCAACAATAGGATGTGATCAGCCGATTTTGAGCAGTTTTGTTTGTTGTTTAAAGTAGAACTCATAATGGTACCAACTTGAAAGGTATTTTAATAAATTAGTCATAGAGTGAAACAGTGTGGAAACAGGCCCTTTGGCCCAACTTGCCCACACCGGCCAACAATGATTCGCTTTGAGCGGGGGTTTTAAAAAAACAGTTGCGGCCAGCCTGAAACACATACCTTCAAGTTGGTCGGAGGAGCGGCACCTGAAGGAGTGTGGGCATTGGCTGAGCAGGGGAACGGCCTGTCGGGGAGCAGCCTTGTTGAGGGAAGTGCCTTGTCGAGAAAAGTGCGAGGCTTCGGCGAGGAGACTGAGGCTGAGGCCACGCCAAAAGTTGGAGATGGTGAGACGATACAAGGAAATGACAGGTAAGCTGATTGAGTGTGATGTTTGCAGGATATAGGTCGGGGACACCGATGGTGCCTCTGCTGTTATAAATGTGGTCAGTGTCCAGCTTCAGCTCCTGAAGGACCATATTGGGGAACTGGAGAACCAACTAAATGACCTCAGGATCATCCGAGAAAATTAGACATTCCTGGACAAGACCTTCAGCGAGATCGTTACACCGAAGGCAACGGAAGAGAGAAGGTGGGTGACAGTGAGGAAAGGAAGGAAGCTTGGAGTGCAAGAGACCCCGGGGGTTGTACCTCTTGAAAACAGGTTCACCTGCTTGGAAGCTGCCGGGACAGAAGAAACTGCAAGTCTGAGCAGCGAACAAGTCTGCGAGGCAAAACGTGGTGCTGAGGCAAAGCCGAAGAGACAGACGTCAGGCAGAGCCGTGGTAGTAGGGGACTCCATTGTGAGAGGTACGGACAGGGGTTTCTGCAGCAACAAGCGGGATTCAGGGATGGTGTGTTGCCTCCCTGGTGCCAGGATCAAGGACGTCAAGTGCAGAGCATCCTCAAGGGTGAAGGTAAGTGGTAGTGCATGTTGGCACAAACGATGTCAGGAATAAGAGTAAAGATATTCTGCAGCGTGTCTTTGGAGAGCTCGGAAAAGGCTAAAAAGCAGGACCTCCAGGGTGGTTATCTCCGGGTTACTTCCAGTTCATCGTGCTGGTGAAGGCAGGAACAAGGAGATACGGGATCTGAATGTGTGGCTGAGGAGCTGGTGCAGGGAGCAGGGATTTAGATTCTTAGACCACTGGGATCTGTTTTGGGGTAAGGGTGAATTGTACAAAGGATTGCACCTCAACAGGCGGGGGACCAACATTCTGGCAGGCTGGTTTGCCACTGCTACACGGGTGGTTTTAAACTAAATGGTGGGCGGGGTGTTTCAAATGGGATAGTCAAGGATGGAGTTAAAGGGAAAGAGAGTATAGGAAAAGTTAAGAAAGACCCCAGAATTAACGGGACAGAAAGCTCACAAAGAAATAGGAGAGAATGGCAAAGTTTAATAGGAATCGATGTGAAAGGTGAGATGAGCAAAGGATTAAAAGTAATATATATGAATGCGCAAAGTATAAGAAGTAAAGTGGATGAACTTGAGCCTCAGTTAGAGATTAGTAGATATGACGTGGGGATTGCAGAGACGTGGCTGCAGAAGGATCAGGACTGGGAACTGAATATTCAGGGTTATACGTCCTACAGAGAGGTCAGGCAGGTGGGCAGTGGAGGTGGGGTAGCTCTGTTGGTGAGGGATGGAATTCATTCCCTTGCGAGGGGTGACATAGGGACTGACGATGTAAAGTCACTGTAAATAGAGTTGAGGAATTGTAAAGGTAAGAAGACACCAATGGGAGTTATCTACAAACCCCCAAACAGTAGCCTGGACATAGGGTGTAAGTTGCAGCAGGAGTTAAAATTGGCATGTAATGAAGGTAATTATAGGGGATTTCAATATGCAGGTAGACTGGGAAAATCAGATTTGGTTCTGGACCCCAGGAAAGGGAGTTTGTAGAGTGCCTCTGAGATGGATTGTTAGAGCAGCTTTTACTGGAGCCTACCAGAGAGAAGGCAATTCTGGATTTAGTGTTGTCCAATGAACTAGATTTAATAAGGGAACTCAAGGTAAAGGAACCGCTTGGAGGTAGTGACCATAATATGGTTAGTTTTAATCTGCAATTTGAGAGGGAGAAGGATAAACCATGATGTCAGTGTTGCAGTTGAACAAAGGGACTATGAAGGCATGAAAGAGGAGCTGGACAAGGTCGAATGGAAAAGGATCCCAGCAGGAATGACGGTGGAACAGCAATGGCAGGAATTTCTGGGCATAATCCAGAAGATGCTGGATCATTTCATTACAAAGAGGAAGAAAGATGCTAAGGGGAGTAAGAGGCAACCGTGACTGACAAGGGAAGTTAGAGATGGAATAAAATTAAAAGAAAAGATGTATAACATAGCAAAGAGTAGCGGGAAGCCAGAGGATTGGGCAACTTTCAAAGGACAACAGAAGATAGCAAAAAGGGCAATACAGGCTGAAAAGATGAGGTATGAAGCGAAGCTGGCCAAGAATATAAAGAAGGACAGTAAAAGCTTCTTTAGGTATGTTAAGAGAAAAAGATTAGTAAAGACAAATGTGGGTCCCTTGAAGGCAGAAACAGGTGAAATTATTATGGGGAACAAGGAAATGGCAGAAGAGTTGAACAGGTACTTCGGATCTGTCCTCACTAAGGAAGACACAAACAATCTCCCAGATGTACTAGAGGACAGAGGATCTAGGGAGACAGAGGAACTGAAAGAAATTTACATTAGGAAAGAAATAGTATTGGGTAGACTGATGGGACTGAAGGCCTGATGGTCTGCATCCCAAGGTACTCAAGGAGGTGGCTCAAGAAATCGTGGTGCATTGGTGATCATTTTCCAATGTTCGATAGATTCAGGATCAGCTCCTGTGGATCGGCGGGTAGCTAATGTTATCCCACTTTTCAAGAAAGGAGCGAGAGAGAAAACAGGGAATTATAGACCAGTTAGCCTGACATCAGTGGTGGGAAGATGCTGGAGTCAATTATTAAAGAGGTAATAACAGCGCATTTGGATCGCAGTAAAAGGATTGGTCCAAGTCAGCATGGATTTATGAAGGGGAAATCCAGCTTGACTAATCTTTTGGAATTTTTTGAGGATGTGACAAGTAAAATGGATGAAGGAGAGCCAGAGGATGTAGTGTATCTAGACTTTCAGAAAGCCTTTGATAAGGACCCACACGGGAGGTTGGTGAGCAAAATTAGAGCACTGGTATTGGGGGTAGGGTATTGACATGGAGAGAGAATTGGTTGGCAGACAGGAAGCAAAGAGTAGGAATAAACGGGTCCTTTTCGGAATGGCAGGCAGTGGCGAGTGGAGTGCCGCAAGGCTCGGTGTTGGGGCCACAACTATTTACAATATATATTAATGATTTGGATGATGGAATTAGAAGCAACACTAGCAAGTTTGCAGATGACACAAAGCTGGGTGGCAATGTGAACTGCGAAGAGGATGTTAGGAGGTTGCAGGGTGACTTGGACAGGTTGAGTGAGTGGGCAGATGTAGTATAATATATAATGTAGATAAATGTGAGGTTATCCACTTTGGCGGCATAAACAAGGAGGCAGATTATTATCTCAATGGTGTCAGATTAGGTGAAGGGGAAGTGCAATGAGACCTTGGTGTCCTTGTACATCAGTGACTGAAAATAGGCGTGCAGGTACAGCAGGCAGTGAAGAAAGCTAATAACATGTTGGCCTTCATAACGAGAGGATTTGAGTACAGGAGCAAGGAGGTCCTTCTGCAGATGTATAGGGCCCTGATGAGACCACATCTGGAGTATTGTGTGCAGCTGGAAGTGGTTGTGCATGTGGGCACAAACGACGTCAGGAAGAAAAGGAAGGAGGTTCTGCAACGTGAGTTTAGAGAGTTAGGAAGAACACTGAAAAGCAGGACTTTAGGGTAGTTATCTCTGGATTGCTTCATGTACCTCGTGCTGATGAGGGCAGGAAGGGGAGATTGGGGATCTGAATGTGTGACTGGGGCACTGGTGCAGGGATTTCCATTTTATAGACCACTGGGATCTCTTCTGGGGTAGGGGTGACTTGTACAAAAGGGACGGGTTACACCTTAACAGCAGGGGGACTAGGTTTGCTAGTGTTACATGTGTGGGTTTAAACTAAGTAGTGGGGGGGAGGGGTTGACAAATTGGGAATATGAAGATGGAGTTAAAGGGGGAGTACAGGAAAAGTGACAAAAAACTCCCGAATTAATGGGAAGGAAAGTTTGAGAAGGGATAAGAGAGTAACGTCAGGGGCAATAGTGAGAGGGGAGGTGAATACCGGTTAAAGTGTTGTATATGCAAAGTATAAGAAATAAAGTGGCTGAGCTTGAGGCTCAGAGATTGGCAAGTTTGATGTCGTGGGAATTACAGAGACATGGCTTCAAAAGGACCAGGGCTGGGAACTGAATATTCAGGGGTATATGTCGTATCGGAAAGACAGACAGTTGGGCAGAGGGGGTAGGGTAGCTCTGTTGGTAAGGAATTATATTCACTCCCTTGCGAGGGGTGACATAGAATCAGGAGATGTAGTCAGTATGGATAGAACTGAGGAAATGTTACGCTAAAAGACCCTAATGGGAGTTATCAACAGGCCTTCAAACAGTAGCCTGGATATAGGGTGCAAGTTGAATCAAAGAGTTAAAATTGGCCTGTAGCAAAGGTAATGCTATGGTGGTTATGGGAGATTTCAACATGCAGGTAGACTGGGAAAATCAGGTTGGTACTGGACGCCAAGAAAGAGTGTTTGTGGAGTGCCTCCGAGATGGATTCTTAGAACAGCTTGTACTGGAGCCTACCGGGGAGAAAGCAATTCTGGATTTAGTGTTGTGTGATGACCTCAATTTGATAAGGGAACTCAAGGTAAAGGAGCCAATAGGAGGTAAAGTGACCATAATATGATAATTTTTAATCTACAATTTGAGAGGGAGAAGGGAAAATCGGAAGTGTCAGTATTACAGTTGAACAAAGGGAACTATGGAGGCATGAGGGAGGAGCTGGCGTAAGTTGACTGGGAAGAGACCCTAGCAGGGATGACAGTGGAACAACAATGGCAGGTATTCGTGGGAATAATACAGAGGGTGCAGGATCTGTTCATTCCAAAGAGGAAGAAAGATTCTAAGGGGAGTAAGAGATGACCGTGGCTGACAAGGGAAGTCAAGGACAGTATAAAAATAAAAGAGAAGTACAGTGCTCTCCATAATGTTTGGGACAAAGATTCATCATTCATTTATTTCCCTCTATACTCCACAATATGAGATTTGTAATAGAAAAAAAAATCACATTTGGTTGAAGTGCACTTGTCAAGATTTTAATAAAGGCCATTTTTTCACACTTTGGTTTCACCATGTAGAAATTACAGCTGTATTTATACATAGTCCCCCCATTTCGGCCGTCAATGTCTGTGCCGTACATGATGCCAAGTCAAACTATTCTCCTTTGCCCGCACATGGTCCATATCCCACCATTCCCTGAATATCAACATGCCTATCTAAACATCTCTTCAAAGTTATTGTATATGCTTCCATAACCACCCCCGACAGTGAGTTCCAGGCATCCACTACTCTACACACAATGTAGTATAAGACAATAACTGCAGATGCTGGTACAAATCAAAGGTATTTATTCACAAAATGCTGCAGTAACTCAGCAGGTCAGGCAGCATCTCAGGAGAGAAGGAATGGGTGACGTTTCGGGTCGAGACCCTTCTTCAGACTGATGTCAGGGGGGCGGGACAAAGGAAGGATATAGGTGGAGACAGGAAGATAGAGGGAGATCAGGGAAGGAGGAGGGGACGGGAGGGACAGAGGAACTATCTAAAGTGGGAGAAGTCGATGTTCATACCACTGGGCTGCAAGCTGCCCAGGCGAAATATGAGGTGCTGTTCCTCCAATTTCCGGTGGGCCTCACTATGGCACTGGAGGAGGCCCATGACAGAAAGGTCAGAATGGGAATGGGAGGGGGAGTTGAAGTGCTCGGCCACCGGGAGACCAGTTTGGCCAACGTGGTCCGAGCGCAGGTGTTGAGCGAAGCGATCGCCGAGCCTGCGCTTGGTTTCGCCGATGTAAATAAGTTGACATCTGGAGCAGCGGATGCAATAGATGAGGTTGGAGGACGTGCAGGTGAACCTCTGTCTCACCTGGAAAGACTCTACACACAATACTCCAAATGTAGCCTAATCATCAAATTTTATAAAACCGCAACATGACTTCCCGACTCTTATACTCAATGCCCCGACAGATGAAGGCAAGCATAACATACGCCTTCTTTACCACTACCTACTTGCGTTGCCACTTTCAGGGGAGCCATGAACTTGGACCTCAAGAACCTTCTTGTACATCAATGCTGTCAAGAGTCTTGCCGTTAACTGTATACTTTCCCCTTACATTCGACCTCCCAAAACGCAACGCCACTCACTTGTAATTGAGCAACTCACGCAATCAGTTCATACAGATGAACTTTTAACTATTTATTTTATTTAATGTATCATTAGTCTGCTCTACACAAAGAAATGGATGTGTAGTTCAATAAAAAAAGTCTGAAGTAAAAAGAAGCAGATTATTTAACAAGAGTGACAATCTCAACTGTCGGGGGATGTTAAATACCTCAGGTTTATATTTTTCAATGCATTTGTCTAAAATGTCAGATGCAACTATTTCAATAATAGAAATTCTATTAAAGAAGAAAAATGCATGACAATCCAGTCACCAGCTACCTCAATTTCCCTGTGACAGATAGACAAAGTAACGGTCGCCGAAAAGGCTTAATAACAGAAACAAATAATGAAGTTAAAACCATATCCGATCAAATATTCCTGAATCAGAGATTCATTGCAGTAATAGAGATGGAACCAAGATAAGTGCATTTGTGGCACAAAGCAGGAGAGTGAGGATTTCTCCAGCTCAATGCATAATTCATAGCCTCTGCTTGCAAACTGTGTAAAATGAAAATTTCACACCACAGCACGAGCAATGGAGCTGCTGAGAAGGCAAATGAAATCGTATTTTACTGTGCAAATTTTATTTCTTACTCTGCCCACATTTATACACAATCATTGACAAACGAAATGCATTGACAGGTCTCCTCCCACTGATACCACTTTGTTCACACTTATAAACAGATCGGGCAGAAAGATATAGACAATTTGTTTCTTTATATTTAAAAATAAGGATCAGAATTTTTTTTTCAATGCACAGTACCTGCGCTAGATTCATTCATGAAGGCACATACGCCTGTTTATTTCCCTTTGTATGATCACACAATCATCATGGCAACCATGTTTACCTAAATTATGCATTTGACTGTTAGTCCATTCATTTTGTTTTCAATGGTACTTTGTCACATGTATTGTACAGTGAATTGTATTGTATTGTATTGTATTGTATGTACATGTATTGTACAGTGAATTTTTTTTTTGCATTCAATTTAGTAAAAACCTTATTATACATAGTACACAACAATACTCAAGTATATGAGTGTACGAATAGGCAATACACAAGAGTCGCAACATGAATTATTAATCATGAATGGCCCATTTTTCTCATTAAATCCATTTTGTTCTGATTAGGACACATTTCGGCTGAGTTTTATGAAATATTTGCTTAAGGAATTGCAGTGTTCATCAACTGAGTTTTCCTAATCTGGACAACTCTTTCAATAAGGGCAATGGCCTCATTAAAGTTGAGGACATTGGTTCTGTATCCAACATGTCCTCTTGAACTGTATTTGGATTTTCACAATGTAATAATTTATTTTTAAGGGCATCCTTAACAAGAAGATCCCTTAATCATTCTGTCACAATACACATGTCTCTAAAATAGTCTACTCCTGGATAGGTTCTATAACATATTACTCTGAGAAATGTTTCCCGACACATTTTGCAGAATAAAACCATACATAATAATTGTAATTCCTTTCTTACATACTTTTGATATTTCTCTACTTACTAGTTGCCTTATTAGAGAAACATAGAAAATAGGTGCAGGAGGAGGCCATTTGGCCCTTCGAGCCAGCACTGCCATTCATTGTGATCATGGTTGATCATCCACAATCAGTAACCTGTGCCTGCCTTCTCCCCATATCCCTTCATTCCACTAGCCCCTAGAGCTCTATCTAACTCTCTGTATGTCGAAACAACTTAAGCGACTCTTTGTGGATTTTGCACATTCTCCTTGCGATGCATGGGGTTTCTCCGGGTGCTCTGGTTTCCTCCCACATCCCAAAGACGTGCAGGTTTGTAGGTTAATTGGACTCTGTAAATTGTTCTGATGTGCAGGGAGTGGATGTGAAAGAGGGATAACAGACTAGCGTGAACCAATGGTCAGCGTGGACTTGGTGGGCTGAAGGACCTGTTCCCACGCTGTATCTCTAAACTAAACAGGCCCCATAGACCACTCTCAACCACATCTTTGTTCTCCCTACTATACAAAATTCCTACCTAAACAGATTGCATCCGTTACATTGATCGGTCCACAGATACCGTCTTTGATTAACAAGCCGCCTCCTCCTCCTCCTCCTTTTTGCCTATTCTTATGGAACAACAATTAATTTGGAATATGGAGTTCCCAATCCCAGTCACCCAGCAACCACATCACTGTAATAGCTATTAAATCATGCTCATTTATTTCTATTTGTGCTGTCAACTCATCTATCTTGTTACAAATGCCTTGTGCATTCAGATAAGGAGCCTTAAGCTTTGACTTTTTACAATTGTTACTTTCTCTGCTTCCAATTTCTGCTGCGCATTTCTGCTTATATTTTCTGCCCTTCCTGTCAGCTTTGATTTTCATTCACCCCTCAACTTCTCTGTGCTATTGCCCTCTCGTTTCTTTTTGATTTATTAAACGTCCCCACTCTTGAAAAAGCAACCCCTCCCCCCCAAAATTAGTTCAAAGGCCTGTCTGTAAATCCCAGTGACGTGATTCATCAGAACACAGGTCCCATTGCGGTTCAAATAACTCCATCCCAGTGCCAGTCCCAGTGCCCCATGAATCAGAACCCATTTCTCTTACACTGTTTGAGCAACACATCTTATTTAGCCTCTGCCAAATTGCAATACATTATATAATTGCACGAGATCAAATACAACCAAAGCACTTTCCCACACAATAAAGTTTAACTTTTGCATACAAATATTTCAGCAGTGAAAATCTAAGAACTTGGGGATCACCCTGCATTGACATTTATCTCCAAGTGCACATTGGATCCGAAGATCTAGATTGAGACTTCCCAAACGAGAGATGCTCCTTCGATCTGGCAGAATGTCAGATTGGCCACAGCAACAAATTCAGGACATGTTTGGAACATATCCAAAGAACAGGAACATGGACCAGTACAGCACAGGAACATGAACCAGTACAGCACAGGAACATGGACCAGTACAGCACAGGAACATGGACCAGTACAGCACAGGAACCCACAGCACAGGAACATGGACCAGTACAGCGCAGGAACATGGACCAGTACAGCACAGGAACATGGACCAGTACAGCACAGGAACATGGACCAGTACAGCACAGGAACATGGACCAGTACAGCACAGGAACCCACAGCACAGGAACATGGACCAGTACAGCACAGGAACATGGACCAGTACAGCACAGGAACATGGACCAGTACAGCACAGGAACATGAACCAGTACAGCACAGGAACATGGACCAGTACAGCACAGGAACAGGTCCTTTGGTCTACAATGTTTCTGTCGATCATGATGCCAAGTTAAAAGGATCTCATCTGCCTGTACATAATCCATATCGCTCTATTCCCTGCACTTCTATGTGCCTATCAAAATGCCCCTTAAACATCACTGTTGTATCCACCTCCATTAACACCCCTGGCAATGCATTCCAGGCCCCCATCCTTGTGCAAAACAACTTGTCCAAGACAGCTCCATAAACTTTCCTCCTCTCACCTTTTAGCTATGCCCGCTAATGTTGGGCACTTCCACCCTGGGATAACGGTTCTAACAGTCTTCAATATCTATGGCTCATTTTTTTTGTGCACATATTATATATATTTTATATAACTATAATGAAAGTTTAAATTAAAACTTCTTTGCATTAATGATAAAGACATGGTGTAAACGTAGTCTTAGTGTAAATGTGTAGACATGTTTCACTTGACAGATGTTGCATGAATGTTTCCCCTGGTGGAAGTGAAGTAGTAGGGACTGCATTCTAATGACAAGGGTCAACAGGACTGAGAGGAGAGAAATATCACAGAAGGTATGAATTTTAGAAGTCCTCCGTTGCAGCAGGTCAAATAATTAGACTCAAGGCTCAAAAAGAATTTGAAATTATAGGGAAGCAAGGTTTATTGAGGTTTTGTTAAAATATAGAGCCAAGGGGTCATAGACCATTTGGGCAGCACAGTGGCGCAGCAGTAGAGTTGCTGCCTTACAACAATAGAGACCAAGGTTCGATCCTGACTACTTGTGCATGTCTGTGCGGAGTTTGTACGTTCGCCCCGTGACCTGCGTGGGTTTTCTCCGGTTCTCTCCCACACTCCAAAGTAGTACAGGTTTATAGGTTAATTGGCTTTGTATAATTGTAAATTGTCCCTAGTGTGTGTAAGAAAGTGTTAGTGTGTGGGATCGGCGCGGACTCGGTGGGCTGAAGGGCCTGTTTCCGCGCTGTATCTCTAAACTAAACTAGATCAGTTCTGCCACCTTATTAAATGGCAGCACAGGTTCTACAGGCTTACTTCCGTTTCTATTTCTTACATAAAAAAACAGAAAATATTGGAAACACTCGGGTCAGGCAGCATTTGCAGAAAGTAAAGGAAAATTAATATTTTAGGCTGGAGGCCCTTAATCAGATCCTAAGTGTTAACTCTGTTTCTCTTTCCACAGATGTTTCCTGACCTGCTGAAAGTTTCCGTACAAAAGTTTTCTTGTTTACCGAAAAAAATCAGAAGTTAATTTTAATCTCACTCTTGAGAAAATTAAAATTTAACAAGTTTTAATCAATGTAATTTACAAAAGAAAACATTGCAATTATAAAATGTCATCAGGTATTTAAAATGCAAGTGTGCAGCCAGCAAATAAATTAGAATATTAATAGGAACCTGAGGGGCAAATTATTCACAGAAAGAGTGGTGGGTGCATGGAACAAGTTGCCAGAAGAAGTAGTTGAGGCAGTTACTGTCACAACGTTTAAGAAACATTTAGACATGTACATGGATAGGACAGTTTACTGGGATATGGTCCCAATACAGGCAGATGGGACAAGTGTGAATGGGACATGTTAGTCGGTGTGGGCAAGCTGGGCTGAAGGGCCTGGTTTCACACTGTATAACAACAAAAGCTTTTTATTGTACCTCAGTGCACATGACAACAAATTAAACTGAACTGAACTCTATGAGAATGTTCCCGACCTGAAACATCACCTATCCATTTTGTCCACAGATGCTGCCTGACCTGCTGAGTCATTACAGCACTGTGTTTTAGTTGAATTCAATATTCTTCTGGAAAGTCACCCGAGATGCTGCCTGACCTGCTGAGTTACTCCAGCATTTTGTGAATAAATACCTTCGATGGGTAATAGTATTTTTGTTGCAGACACTGTAATTTTGTTACACGGCCAGCATTCCCTCCTATGTGGATCAGCAGATAACTTAGTAAAATTATACTGAATCGGATTCTAAGAGAAACAGAAATGGCCTGAAATATTTGCTTGTTTTCCCCCCACACTTGCTAAAAGTGGGATAACATGGAACTAGTGTGAACGGGTGATGGATAGTCGGCATGGACTCGGTGGACCAACGGGGCTGTTTCCATGCTGTGCCTCTATAAACGCTACAAAATGGAACCATGAAGGACAGGAAGACCCAGGCACATGGAACTCCACTAACCACAGGCCTTCCTCCAATTCTCCTTTCACCCTGACGTGGTAATTGTTTGTCATTCTGGCCTTCATCGTCAATGAAATTAAAACATATTCTCCTACATTGGTACCAACTGCTTCCACCATACAAGAAGAAAATTTCCCACCAAAGAGGAAGAATAATTGTCTTCTCAATTAACCAATGGTTGTTACCTTTCGCTTCGTGGTGCTGGCCACTTCAGAATCGCTCTCAGATTCGGAACTATCTTGCGATGAACTTTCCTCAGACTCACTAGTAGTCGCAGATTGTATGCTTTTCGACTTGGTTTGTCCATTTTCTGTGCGGCTACTTTCACTAATGATGAAAACATTGCAAAAACAAAATCAGTTAATATTGTTAACACGTTATCTTTTTCAAACTAAATATTCAATTTTATTTCAATTGCTGGGAACAAATATCTAGGCTTCTGAAACAAACTAATTCTGGCACTATATTTTTTTGTCCAGAATATACATTAACATGCAGTAATTGTAAAGAAAAGTAATAAACTATTCCACACGGTACTCACATGATGAAACCCTACTGTATTCGAAAAACAATTTGCTGATCAGAATGAGAATCAGAATATCAGCATCTCATATTTTGCTTGGACAGGCTACACCCCAGCGATATGAATATTGACTTCTCTAATCTCTTTTGATGTCTCGTTTTCGCACCTTACCCTTCCTTATCTCTGTGTCTCCCTCTCCCCTGACTCAGTCCGAATAAGGGTCTTGACCCACAACGTCACGCATTCCTTCTACCCAGAGATGTTGCCTGTCCCGCTGAGTTACTCCAGCATTTTGTATCTATCCTTTTTAAACGCTTGCACAAGACTAGCTGGTAAAAGTTCAAGACTTTAACCAGCAACCTGTTACCAGCTTCCAAGATTATGAATTGTTCTGAGAGGCATGAGTACTTGATTACTACCAGTTGTTGCAAAATAGTAATATCATGGCAAGTATAAGACAAAGGTATTCGGAACGGGAAATTAGGAAATATTCTTTAGACTTTACTTTAGAGATAGAGTGTGGAAGCAGGCCCTTTGGCCTACTGAGTCCGCGCAGACCAGCGATCACCCCGTACACTAGCACTATTCTACACGCCAGGGACAATTTATACTTTTAACAAAGTTAATTAACCTACAAACCTGTACATCTTTGGAATGTAGGAAAAAAAACCAGGACACCCGGGGAAAACCCCCGCGGTCACAAGGACAACATACAAATTCCCTACAGACATCACCCATAGTCAGGATTGAACCCGGGACTCTGGCGCTGTAAGACAACAACTCTACCGCTGCGCCACTGTGCCACACAAATGGAGGATGGGGAAAATTTCAAGAAATTTAATTGAGTGGAGGTTACAGAAAAGAACAGGAGAATGCCTTGTTGCAAAATGTGTGTGAATATCATTTCAGGTACAAAACCTCTCTAAAAACCAAATTTTTCCACCCTGAAACCAAACAAATGTGAGAGTAATTCCATGATGCCTTATCTATCGTATCAGTCACATTCAATATCTACAGTGCCCTCCATAATGTTTGGGACAAAAACCCATCATTTATTTATTTGCCTCTGTACTCAACAATTTGAGATTTGCTATATAAAAAAAAAATCACATGTGGTTAAAGTGCACATTGTCAGAATTTAATAAAGGCCATTTTTATACATTTTGGTTTCACCATGTAGAAATTAACGCAGTGTTTATATATAGTCCCCCCATTTCAGGGCACCATAATATTTGGGATACAGCAACGTCATGAAAGTGAAAGTAGTCATGTTTAGTATTTTGTTGCATATCCTTTGCATGCAATGATTGCTTGAAGTCTGTGATTCATGGACATCAACAGTTGCTGGGTGTCTTCTCTGATGATGCTCTGCCAGGCCTGTATTGCAGCTTATGCTTTTTTGGGGGCTAGTCCCCTTCAGTTTTCTCTTCAGCATACAAAAGGCATGCTCAATTGGGTTCAGATCGGATGATTGACTTGGCCACTCAAGAATTGACAATTTTTTAGCTTTGAAAACTCCTTTGTTGCTTTAGCAGTATGTTTGGGATCATTGTCTTGCTGTAGAATGAACCGCAGGCCAATGAGTTTTGAGGCATTTGTTTGAACTTGAGCAGATAGGATGTGTCTATACACTTCAGAATTCATTATGCTACTACCATCAGCAGTTGTATCATCAATGAAGATAAGTGAGCCAGTACCTTTAGCAGCCATACATGCCCAAGCCATAACACCCCCACCACAGTGTTTCACAGAAGAGGTGGTATGCTTTGGATCTTGGGCAGTTCCTTCTCTCCTCCATACTTTGAAGTTAATCTTCATCTCATCTGTCCACAAGACCTTATTCCAGGAATGTGGTTGCCCTTTTAAGTACTTCTTGGCAAACTGTATCCTGGCCATCCTATTTTTGCGGCTAACCAGTGGTTTGCATCTTGCAGTGTAGCCTCTGTATTTTCTGTTCACAATAAAAACTTTATTAGCCAAGTATGTTTTGCAACATACGAGGAACTTCATGAAGTCTTCTGTGGACAGTGGTCAATGGCAAATCCACACCTGAATCTTGAAGAGTGTTTCTGATCTGTCGGACAGGTGTTTGGGGATTTTTCTTTATTATAGAGAGAATTCTTCGGTCTTCTGCTGTGGAGGTCTTCCTTGGCCTGCCAGTCCCTTTGCGATTAGTAAGCTCACCAGTGCTCTCTTTCTTCTTAATGATGTTCCAAAAAGTTGATTTTGGTAAGCCTAAGGTTTAGCTGATATCTCTAACAGTTTTATTCTTGTTTCTCAGTCTCATAATGGCTCTTTTGACTATCATTGGCACAAGTTTGGTCCTCACGTTGATAAAGAACAATCAAAGTTTTCGAAGGTGATGGAAAGACTGGAGGAAAGACTAGGTGCTAAGAGCTCTCTTATACCTGCATTAAGGAGGCAATTAAACACACCTGAGCAATTACAAACACCCGTGAAGCCACGTGTCTCATACATTATGGTGTCGCAAACATAACCACCGCTGTAATTTCTACATGGTGAAACCAAAATGTATAAAAACAGCCTTTATTAAAATCTGACAATGTGCACTTTAACCACATGTGATTTTTTCTATTACAAATCGCAAATTGTGGAATACAGGGGCAAAAATAAATAAATGATGGGTCTTTGTCCCAAACATTATGGAGGGCACTGTTTAGTGTTGTGTTGAAGGACCTTTAATGGGTATGGGGGGCCAGAAGCAGCATTGTCATTTAGATATCAGAGTACATGGAAGCACATCTTGACTGATAGTGGACCAAAATTACACACCAATGTGAAAATATCCATTACATACAAACCACTGTGAATCCCATTAACTTCAGTTAGAAGCCCCCCCCCCCCCCCTCCCGAATTTAAAAAAAAAGTATAACTTTTCAAATTCAACTAAGTGGAAAATTGGCACATTTCCACCATCTCTCCTGATGATTAATAGTGTGGATCTTATCACAGATAATTTCCAGAGATAATCTAAAGAGTGGACTTTATTGGTAACAGTGTTTGCAAAGTTTTACAGAAATGAAAAGCCAGAATTAATTTAAACTGCAGATATCATTTGTTCCCGACAAGAAAAACAATATAAATCATTTTTTAAAATCATTAAGACCTGACTTAAATTAATAAAGTTATAATTAGGGCATTATGTTGTATTTGCTACGAGGTGGCAGGGCAAGCTGCCTTAATTACTGTCTATAATAGATGGAACAGAGTGCGTGCTATACCCCAATCAGTGCTGTCAGCTACAAAGAAAAAACCAAGGCAGCACATCACCAGCATCAGCGGCAATCAATGAATGAAAGGCCAATGATCTCTGCAATTTCCGACAAGCAAGAATGCAGCCTGTCAAGTAAGGTTCTTGATTTTCAAATTAGTAGTACGCATGTACCACTTAATATCTGAAACTGACATAATAAATGCCTTCAGGAAAAAAAACTCTGCTAGTTACATGATTAAAGCAATAGTACAATACAATACAATATATCTTTATTGCCATTGTACAGGGGTACAACGAGACTGGGAATGCGACTTCCACATGATGCAATAAATTAATGAGCTAATCAGTATAAATTTAGATAACCCAATGAAACAAATTTCATTAGTTAAGTCTGCCAAATTGTCTTGCACTTAAAGCACACAACCTTGCAATGAGCTGAACCCCGGTCCCTGTTTCAGGAAAGTAAAACACAATGCTGAGTAACTCAGCGTGTCAGGCAGCATCTGTGGAGGGAATGGATAGATTACATTTTGGGTCTGGATCCCTTTTCAGACTCTTACTGTATTTGACTGTACTCATTTGACTGTATTTGACATATTTTAGTCATGTCACAACGCAAAGTATTCTGCATCAGACTGGGCACACTCTTCAAATTTAGTGGAGATTTGAAACAAGCTGGAAGAAGAATGCAAAGCTTTCAAAAATTGAAGGTGCAGAGGTAGAGTTGCTGCCTTACAGGCCAGAGACCCAGGTTCGATTCCGACAATGGATGCTGCCTGTACGGAGTTTGTACGTTCTCCCTCGGACCACGTGTGCTTTGCTCAGGTTCTCCGGTTTCCTCCCACACACGAAAGACGTAGATTAATTTGGCTTCTGCAAATTCTAAATTATCGCAAATGTGTAGAATAATGTTACTGTACTTGGATTGCTGGTCAGTGCGGACTCAGTGGGCCGAAGGGCCTGTATCCGCGCTATATCCCTAAACTAAACCAAATCTGGCTCCTCAGTTACCAGTTTAATCTGCCCTCCCTCTGGGGAAGTTATTAGAGATATCAATTTAATTAGCATTACATCCTGACACATTATCGCAATAACAACATAGTGGCACGATAGGTGCTGGGTAAATACCCCTAAATACGGCAATCAAGTTTGTACGTTCTCCCTATGACTTGCGTGGGTTTTCTCCAGGAGCTCTAGTTTTCTCCTACAATCCAAAGACGTGCAAGTTTGTAAGCTAATTGGCTTGGTATAATTGTAAATTGTCGTTGTGCGTAGGATAGTGTCAGTGTATGGAGTGATCAAAGGTCAAGGTGGGGACTCGTTGGGCCGAAGGGCCTGTTTCCGCACTATATCTCTAAACTAAACAATTCTGGGATGCTGGATTTTACCTTCCTTCACACTTCTTCTCTTTTTCTGATTCACTGTCACTTGAATCTTCACTTGAACTTTCACTGCTCTCTTCACTCTTGCTGCCAGATTCACTCTCGTTACCAGATGCACTTGCTGGAAATTGAATGTTAAAGAAGTTTAAGACCGTTTTATTTCTGACACTTCAAAATTCAGGCCAAGTTCACCAGTAATACTAAACCACTTCTTATCCATCCAGACACAAATGAGGTAAGGTTTTTTTTTTATTCACAAAATGCTGGAGTAACTCAGCAGGTCAGGCAGCATCTCGGGAGAGAAGGAATGGGCGACGTTTCGGGTCGAGACCCTTCTTCAGTCTGAAGAAGGGTCTCGACTCGAAACGTCGCCCATTCCATCTCTCCCGAGATGCTGCCTGACCCGCTGAGTTACTCCAGCATTTTGTGAATAAATACCTTCGATTTGTAAACCAGCATCTGCAGTTATTTTCTTATACTTAAGGTTTTTTTTTAGATCTATTAATAGCTCAGATATTCCAAAACCACTCGAACATAAATACTAATGAAGATTAAAAATAAGCATTAGATCCTGTTGCAATATTGGAACAAATATGAATAGGATCACTAGTGTACAATTGTTTGCATTTGAACTCCTTTTGTGTAGAATAGCTGAAACAGAACAACTTACTTACAAAAAGGCTTACCTCATAATTGTAGTAAGGAATAATAAGTCAATATGCACCTCCTAACATGATACGTAGTTTATTGGACTAAGATAATACATCATTTCAATCTCAAGGTTTATTTTTTAATTTACATGCTGCTTTTATGTATTTGTTATATGTTTAGATCTACTCTGGAATCAAGAAACAGAAGACATAGGTTTAAGGTGAGAGGTGCCTGAGGAAGTGCCTTTTTCCACTCAGGTGGTGGTGGGTATATGGAACGAGCTGACAGAGGTAGTTGAGGCAGGTACAATAACATCATTTAAAAGACACAGACAGGCACGTAAAAATTAGAGGGATATGGGCAAAACAGAGGCAAATGGGACTCGTTTAGATGTGGCATCTTAGTCAGCATAGACATGATGGATTGGCAGGCCTGTTTCTCTGCGTTATGACTGTGTAACTCAAGCACTAATAAAAAAAAAGTATAATGAAAGCTGTTCAACACCAAACACAGATCTCACTTGATTTCTAAAACAAAATCAGAAATGTAAATGAAACCATTTACAAACAGACGATTTCAACGTTGGAATGACAATGTTCATGTTCCATGAACAAGACATAAGACACATATCAAACGCCAAATAACATGTCAGGTAGAGTAAGCTCATGACAATCTCTCCCAGCAATCACTCACCCTCGCTGGATTCTTCCTGCTCCTCAGAATCAGAGTAAAACTTCTCAGCTGAAGTGGCTTTCTTTGCTTTTAGTTTACCTACTGGTATTACCACTTCCGTAATCTGTGAATGAACATAAACGTAGATCAGATACTTTGTCCAGTAAGTATCGGAACAAATGAGAAACTCAAAAATGTCTACATTTAGAACTGAACTGTTTTATCGTAAAGTAAGAAAATAACTGCAGATGCTGGTACAAATCAAAGGTATTTATTCACAAAATGCTGGAGTAACTCAGCAGGTCAGGCAGCATCTCAGGAGACAAGGAATGGGTGATGTTTCGGGTCGAGACCCTTCTTCAGACTGATGTCAGGGGGGCGGGACAAAGGAAGGATATAGGTGGAGACAGGAATATAGAGGGAGAACTGGGAAGGGGGACATTGACTTCTCCAACAGCACCTCATATTTCGCTTGGGCACTTGCAGCCCAGCGGTCTGAACATTGACTTCTCCAACTTTAGATAGTTCCTCTGTCCCTCTCTTCCCCTCCCCCTTCCCAGTTCTCCCTCTATCTTTCAGTGTTTCAGTGAATGGAATTTTAAAAGTAAATAGCCTACATTTAAATGATGGCTGCCTGACTTTATTTAAGAAGTGTTGGGAGAACAAGATTTTTTCGTTTCTTGTCACGTGTACCGAGGTACAGTGAAAAGCTTTTGTTGCACGCCAACGAGTCAGCAGAAAGACAATGCATGATTACAATCGAGCCATTTACAGTGTATAGATACATGATAAGGGAATAACGTTTAGTGCAAGGTAACAGCAGTAAAGTCCGATCAAAGATAGTCCGAGGGTAGTCCAAAGATAGTCCACAAAGATTGTGGCCAGGATGGAAAATATACGGATCAAATGGGTTTCCTCCAGACTACTGAAGGGTATGGCTTGGAAATCATTCGTCATTTGTATTTTTGACGTTTAGCAGCAGTGTTTATGAACAGTTACACAGAAATAATTTCATTCATAATCCCTAAGAAATTAAAAACAAAGATAAAACTATTGCAAAATATTTAATATTAGAAAATATACCCAGAAATGTAATCCTGTTAACATTAATGTTTTAATATTTATGGATATAACAATAATTTTTAGGTTTTTTCAAATAGTACTACGTATAAAGACATTTTAGTTTGGTAACTTTTCCATCTCAAGTAACCGTTAGAATTTGCTGTTTCTTCTGCATCAGTTCTCTGTTCTGTCGGCTTTTAGATGGGTGTTGAGAAGGTTTACCAGAATGCTGCCTGAATTAGAGGCTTTCAGCCACAGGGACAGTTTAGATGTATTGTTTTCTCTGGAATGTCGGAGGTTGAGGGATGACTTGATAGAAGTATATAAAATTATGAGAGGCATAGATAGGGTAGACAATAGACAATAGGTGCAGGAGTAGGCCATTCGGCCCTTCGAGCCAGCACCGCCATTCAATGTGATCATGGCTGATCATTCTCAATCAGTACCCCGTTCCTGCTTTCTCCCCATACCCCCTGACTCCGCTATCCTTAAGAGCTCTATCTAGCTCTCTTGAATGTATTCAATTGGCCTCCACTGCCCTCTGAGGCAGAGAATTCCACAGATTCACAACTCTCTGACTAAAAAAGTTTTTCCTCATCTCTGTTCTAAATGGCCTACCCCTTATTCTTAAACTGTGGCCCCTGGTTCTGGACTCCTCCAACATTGGGAACATGTTTCCTGCCTTCAGACAGTCAGAACCTTATTCCCCAGGGTGGAAATGACCAACACTATTGGCATAGCTATAAGGCGAGAAGGGGAAAGTTTAAAGGAGATGTGCAGGGGAGGTTTTTTTTTTAAACAGAGGGTGCTGGGGGCCTGGAATGTAATGCCCTGATGGATGGCAGATACGATGGCGGCATTTAGATAGGCACATGGAAGTGCAGGGTATAGAGAGATACGGATCATGTACAGGCAGATGATCAGATTAACTTGGCATCATGCTCGACACAAACATTGTGGGCCTGTGCTCCACTGTCAAAGTGAAGCCACATGCAAATTGAAGGAAGAGCACCTCATATTTCGCTTAGGCAGCTTACACCCCAGCAGTATGAATGTTGTTTCCACTAATTTCAAGTAACCCTTGCATTCCCTCCCCCCTCCCCACCCTAGTCGTCCTACTAGTTCCACTGTTCGCATCCCTGTGACCCTTCGTTACCACCTCTTCTCCAGCAATGGGCCATTATGGGCTCCACCCTTTCTTGGTCATCTATTGCTGGCCCCGATTTGTTCTGACTTTTCCCTACTTCCAGTTCCCTCCCCCCATCCGCTTTCAGTCTGAAGAAGGATTCCGACCCAAAACGTCACCCATCCTTTTTCTCCAGAGATGCTGCTTGACCCACTGTGGTACTCCAGCACTTTGTGTCCGTCTTCGGTATAAACCAGCATCTGCAGTTCCTTCCTACACTGTACTGTCCTATGTTCTCCTATTTACATAACTTAGCCAGGACATTAACAATCAGTAAAATAAAAATGTCATACCTGCTGAATAACTTCCACATTTCGGACAGAAGGGTCCGGGGCTGTCTGTGGCCAATCTGGAAGCTCCAGATACCCATTTGCTTTCGTATTCAGCGAGTGAGATAACGTGCTCAATTGGAAACGATCTCTATCTGTTGAATAAGAATAAAAAGAGAAAAATAATAACATGGGCTTTATGTCAGAGCCATAATCAGCACTAGTGATAATTGGTACTGCATTATCTCAAATGTCATAGTATAAATAAAAAGGGGAGATGATTCTTCATAGGTCAGAAAAATGATTTCAGACCATAGATTACAATAATCTCACCTATAATGGTCAATAAAAAAGCTAATCATTCAGTGTGTTTGGAGGTGTTGCTGTGAAATGCAGCTCCTCTAAAAATTACTTTACTGTGAATATTAAGAATGACAGCGCAGTTAAACAATCCGCATACATGTCTTGGTACAAAACTCGCGCAGAATGTTAATACTATTTTGCTGCCAACCAAACTGCTTATCGCTTTCCTAGTAAGCTTAAAAGTTAACTGCAAAATAAACACATTTATTAATAGCAATATGCTCCGTTATAATAAACTAAACTATAAAAGTACACATGTAAAATTCAAGAACCTAAAGTTAATATTTAAAACAAAAAGTAGGCTTCAGTACACAACAGGGGTAACTTTGTAATCTTAAAGTGTTAACATTATTAATGTTATCTACATCTTGCAGCTTACACAAATGGGCTGCTTCATTTGCTGACAAGTTGCAAATGGAATTGAATATCCTGCAATCATCAGCAAATATTCCCACCTCCGAAGATGGATGGAAGGAAGGTATTTGATGAAACAGTTAAAGATTGGCCGAGGACATTGCCCTGACGAATTCATGTGGTGATATTTCGGGGTAGGATGATTGATTTCCAACAAACAACATCTTTCTTTTTGCAACACATGATCAGAACCATTAGAGTGTTTCCCACTTGACACCCAATGCCTTTAATTTTACCAGGCTTCATACTTGGGACGATGCTGCCCTGCCGCCCGCCAAAGGCAGTTACTCCCACCTCACCTCAGGAATTTAGCGGTTTAGACTAGGATTATGACATTTCTGGAGCAGAGTGATTCTGGTCCATCAGTAAGCAAGATATCGATGAAGAAGTGCTGCTTGAAAGCACTGTCGAAGACACCTTATGCCACTTTGCTCTTGAATGAGTGTAGACTGATAGGGCAGTAACTAGAATTGGATTTGCCCTTGTGAGCAGAACATACACAGCATTGTGACTGTGATGAACCAGACGTACAACTAGCCCTTAAGCACAAGTCTTCAGTACACCAGCTGGGATGTGGTCTGACTCTAGTCAGGGTCATGCAGGACGGAAACAGGCCCTTCTGCCCAATTTGTTCATGCGACCAAGATGTTCCCTCCAAGCCGGTACAATTTGCCTGCCGCCTGGCCCATACCTCTATAAGCCTTTCCAACCCATGTAACTGTCCAAATGTCTTGGAGAGGTTGTTTTTGTATCTGAATGAATTACTTAATCTGGTAGCTCGTTCCAATTACCCACCACCCTCTGTGTGGAAAAAGTTGCCCCTTAGATTTCTATTGACTCATTCCCTTCTCATCTTAAAGCTATGTCCTCTATTTCTTGATTGCTGTACCATGGTAAAAATGCACTCTGCATTCACCCTATTCCCCTCATGATTTTCTACACCTTTATAAGTCTTCACCATCCAGTGCTCCCAGGGGTGTTTCTTATACCAGAAGCAAGTGCATGCAATACTGATGTCTGTCTCAAAACTAGACAGGTGAATTTGAAGGCTTAGAAATACAGTTTTGACTATCTTGACAAAAATGTGCCTGTCCAACATATTGAATCGGAACACGAGTTCATCGAGACAGTAGTCATTGTCCTGGGGAAAAAAAGACAATGCGCTGGAGTAACTCAGCGGGTCAGGCAGCATCCCTAGAGAACATGGATAGGTGATATTTCGGATCGGGGCAATAGCAGTGAGAGCACAATCACCAACAGCTTCTCAAATATGTGAAAACTGTGTGTTAAATAAAGAATTAAATAAATACCTTGGAGTTAATATCTCTCATTTTTAAATGTAGCAAATAATGGCATGGAATGTGTTGCAGCTTTCCTGCCATCTTTGGTTGAAATCATTGGTCTGGATGATTTCTAGTGAAATCATTAGAAATTAAAACAAGAGACACTTGTTAGCACTGTTTTTTGTGCTTATTTTCTGGAATTATTTTGTTGTGGTTTTCAATGAAAATATTCCAGAACTATAAATCTTAGTTTCTACCATTGATTCGAAAGGAGGAAATGTTGTATGGTAAATTAACACTGTTCGCTGCCACATGTATGCCTGTCTTGCAACTCTGTTGGAGTCAGAAATTATAACCATCTCAATGGAAGTATATCTGTGGCGCTCTGGAAATTGTTGTTAATTAGAGAGCTTTGATAGAGAGGGGTGGGGGCAAAGTGCAACAGAAATCGATAGAAACACATGTCTGGATCCTAACATTTGACTGCCATCCTAATATGACTTTTTCATTCTGACTGCAGACACCCAGATTCACAATATAGCAGTGTCCTTCTGCTTCATTGAGAAAGACTAATTAGCTCCTCCGTGATTATCAGGCCTCGTTGGACAGTTTAAAATAATTCTTTCAGATTACAGAAGGATTGCGGAGGAAAGTAACGATGTGCCTTCGTGACAAAAGGAAAAGCAATGATTTAATTAACTCCTACTTTTTGCCTCACAGGGGACCTTAATGGAACGCAAGCAAGCCCAGGACAACATTTTCCATGGATGTCGACAGAAGGATAAGATGGAAAAATGTTCTGAACGCATACAAGAGATTAAAGATCATTAGAAATTTACATTGCACAATGTTTTTAGTTAAATATACCATCAAGGAAGTTTATAACAACATTGCAAACGTCCATTAATAAATTTGTTTATAATGTAGTCAGTTGATAAATATAATTTTATGATACTATAAAAATATCTTTTTTTGAATATAGGATGTGATTTTGTCAAGCATCTCAAATCAATTACAGTGTTGTCTGATCTTTATACTAATAATTCCAATATACGTGACATTGTAACTGCTGCTAAGTACAAAATAAGCTATAACTACAACAAAATAGCTCCTACGATCATCTAGACATTAGAGGAAGTCAAATAGCCTGCCAACATGCACTCGAGTGAAAAACATCAACTGTTTTGGATTTCGTAGCATTCACAGTTGGAATATACAATCGTAGGCATACTATCCCCTAATGCTGGGATAGCAATTATACTCGTCAATCCTCATGGACAAAGCCAGAGTTTGAAATGCAATGACTTTTTTTTTTAAAGTACCTTTAAATGGAGATTCGAGGACTGGTGCTGGCTTTTGGACAAGGAATATTTTCTTGGCATATTTGCTTAAAGCTCCACTCTTCTCATTTGGAACTATCAGCTGCTTGATAAATCTTGTACGATCTCTAATGTCATAGTTCTGATCATACTTGGCTACATTTAATATGTACTGCATAAGCAATTTTGTCTGTTGGCAAAACAAAACAAGAAAATAATATATGTTATTTACGATTATTGATAACACTGAATAAACATATTCAGAGCTGTAATAAGAATGAATGGTCATGGCCGACAAATGTGGCTCCATTGGGAATACACATTCCGAGGTAGCAAATGAAATTTTAGCTAAGGCACATGTCCTCATCTGTGCTGAGTAGGTGAATGCTGAATTCTGAGAAGAAGCCAGGCGCTAGATTATTAAACTGCTGAAGTGGAAAGAAAGGCATCATTAAAAAATAATCATATATGGCAAAGCTGGTGAAGAGTCTACATGAGGATAATGAATCTAGAAATATAACTAAAAACATAGCACTCAAAAGTTAATCTAAAAAATATGCAGGACATCAACATATCAGATGATATTAGGCTAGGCACATTTCTATGAAAGAGGTAAGCTTTATGAAACAACACCGCCCCAAAGCATGCACAGTGCCTGGAGCCTGAATGCACTTAGCTGCTACTCACTGAATTATGAACCATTAACTAAGCCATATGAATCAGTGAACTGTATTATTGCAAATTATTTGCAATGTATTTAGCCATTTCTATCTCTGCTGATGTCCTTTACAACCAAGCTAAGTGACTCAGTGTCATGGGCTTCGTCAATCATTACCAGTATTTCTGAAAGAAAACAGCCCTGCTGTCAATCCATTTGAATTTCATCTGTTGAGAGCTACTGGTCCATTCCATGTAATCACAAACAAGTGCGCAAACTTCTACTTAAAAAATTTGGCTTTGCGATGCTATGAGACTTTACTCCCTTAAACGTTGTCACTATTCCAAGCAATAAACACAACATACATTTCCAGATTTTAAACTAAATTTTCCAAAGTGAAAACATTTCTGTTTACTTGTAGCAAATGAAATAAAATTCAGAAATGTGCACTTCCAGAAAAACATGGAACAAAATTGCAAATTTTTTTTTTTTTTGGGGGGGGTTCATGGTCCCCCAATGCAATATTCTTCTGTTTAGTTGCAATTAAACAATCCCAGAAAAAGCGGAACATAGTATTGTTCACAATCGAGCTTCAGTCATGTGTCTCTGACTGTGAGGAAAAGAGTTCCAGAGTAACAAGTTCTTTGCTTATCGCAGTTTGAGTTTAAAAATGAATGATCTGACACAAAGTGCAGATTTTTATTCAATGGTCCCACAACCTGATTGCCCTGATTAAATCTTATTCTCTGAACTCATGCTGTGTCGTAATATCACGGTGACAAATTGAATATTTCCGCAGCACATCTTAAATCTGGGCTTCCATTGTGTAGAGTTCTATAAGAAAATAACTGCAGATGCTGGTACAAATCGAAGGTATTTATTCACAAAATGCTGGAGTAACTCAGCAGGTCAGGCAGCATCTCAGGAGAGAAGGAATGGGTGACGTTTCGGGTCGAGACCCTTCTTCAGACTGATGTCAGGGGGGCGGGACAAAGGAAGGATATTGGTGGAGACAGGAAGATAGAGGGAGATCTGGGAAGGAGGAGGGGAAGAGAGGGACAGAGGAACTATCTAAAGTTGGAGAAGTCGATGTTCATACCACTGGGCTGCAAGCTGCCCAGGCGAAATATGAGGTGCTGTTCCTCCAATTTCCGGTGGGCCTCACTATGGCACTGGAGGAAATGACAGAAAGGTCAGACTGGTAATGGGAGGGGGAATTGAAGTGCTCGGCCACCGGGAGATCAGTTTAGCCAACGCGGACCGAGCGCAGGTGTTGAGCGAAGCGATCGCCGAGCCTGCGCTTGGTTTTACCGAAGTAAATAAGTTGACATCTAGAGCAACGGATGCAGTAGATGAGGTTGGAGGAGGTGCAGGTGAACCTTTGTCACCTGGAAAGACTGTTTGGGTCCTTGGATGGAGTTGAGGGGGGAGGTAAAGGGACGGGTGTTGCATCTCATGCGGTTGCAGGGGAAAGTGCCCGGGGATGGGGTGGTTTGGGTAGGAAGGGACGAGTGGACCAGGGAGTTACGGAGGGAACGGTCTCTGCAGAACGCAGAGAGGGGAGGGGATGGGAAGATATGGCCAGTGGTGGGGTCCCGTTGTAGGTTACGGAAATGTTGGCGGATGATTTGTTGGATCCGCTGGCTGGTGGGGTGGAAGGTGAGAACGAGGGGGATTCTGTCCTTGTTGCGAGTGGGGGGAGGGGGAGCAAGAGCGGAGCTGCGGGATGTAGAAGAGACCCTAGTGAGAGCCTCATCTATAATGGAAGAGGGGAAGCCCCGTTTCCTGAAGAATGAGGACATCTCTGACGCCCTAGTGTGAAACACCTCATCCCGGGCGCAGATGCGGCGTAGACGGAGGAATTGGGAGTAGGGGATAGACTTTTTAGAGGGGACCGGGTGGGAAGAAGTGTAGTCCAGATAGCTGTGCGAGTCAGTGGGTTTATAGTAAATGTCCGTCACTAGTTCTGGTCACCGAGCTCCACGAAGAATGTCATTAAGCTGGGAAGGGAGCGGAAAAGATTTGGAAGGATGTTTCCAGGACTGGAGGGATTGAGATACGAGGAGAGACTGGATTGACTGAGATCACTTTCCCTGGAGCAAGGAGGTTGAAAGATGACCTGAGGTTTATGAAAGAATGAGGTCATGGATAAAGTGAATGGTCACAGTCTCTATCTTAGTGTTGGGAAGTCTAAACTGAGAAGACGTAGGTTTAAAGTGATATTTAAAGGGGGCCCAAGGGGCAACCTTTGCACACAGAGGGTGGTGGGTGTGTGGAAAGAGCTGACAGAGGAATTGGTAGAGATGAGCCCAATTAAAATGTCTAAAAGGCATTTGGACAGCTGCATGGCAAGAAAAGGTTTGGAAAGATAGGGCTAAATGCAAGCAATTGGCATTAACAGGAGGTTAGTCTTTCAGCATGGGCAAGCGGGTCAGGCTGCATCCCTGGAGAAAAAGGATGGGTGACGTTTCAGTCTGGGACCCCTTTTCAGCCTGAAGAATCAACCATCCTTTTTCTCCAGCGATGCTGCCTGGCCTGCTTAGTTACTCCAGCACTTTGGGTCTATCTTTGGTACAAACCAGCAACGGCAGTTCCTTTTATCTACATTTTGTCTGCTCTTGAAGCAGAGTACAACCCGAAAAGTCACCCATCCTTTTTCTCCAGAGATGCTGCCTGACCCATCAAGTTACTCCAACATTTTGTGTCTATCTTTAAGAACAGATGCTTGCTGGACACCACATCTAACATTGATGGCATGAGCCCTCATTGCAGTCAATTCTCTTGGTCTGGTGAGACCTGGAGTATTGTATGCAGTTTTGGTCTCCTAATTTGAGGAAGGACATTCTTACTATTGACGGGACTGACATATGATGAAAGAATGGATCGACTGGGCTTATATTCACTGGAATTTAGGATGAGAGGGGATCTTATAGAAACATATAAAATTCTTAAGGGATTGGACAGGCTAGATGCAGGAAAAATGTTTCCGATATTGGGGAGTCCAGAACCAGGGGTCACAGTTTAAGAATAAGGGGTAGGCCATTTAGGACTGAGATGAGGATTTTTTTTTTCACCCAGAGAGTTGTGAATCTGTGGAATTCTCTGGCACAGAAGTCAGTGGAGGCCAATTCACTGGATATTTTCAAGAGAGTTAGATTCAGCTCGTAGGGCTAAAGGAATCAAGGGATATGGGGAAAAAGCAGGAATGGAACTGATTTTAGATGATCAGCCATCGAAGGGCCGAATGGTCTATTCCTGCACCTATTTCCTATGTTTCTATGTGCCAGTTGGATTAATAAGAATGAAAGCGGACAGGCACAGTGCCATCTAATTGGACAACTGTGCAGAAGCATCAAATGGGCTTGATTAGCAATATCGAAGGCAGCAGGCAAGTTGAGGAAAATGTGGGAGCGCAGATTAACTTTACCACAATTATGCAGGACACCATTTTTTGCCCGTTCATTTATTAGTGTTTCTTGTTCATATTAGTTTTGATCATATTGTCACAAATGCAATAAATCGAAAAACAAAAGCAGAAAAGACAGCCCTGCACACTCTTTCTACTGGTTGTAACAGCGATTCTCAAATATTTCAAGTATTTTACAATTCTTGTATTTTTATAAATCATCTATCATGGAGAGATTATGCAACAACTATATTCCACACCGAAAATAACAGGGAATGAATTGTCAAGACAACCTGGCTTGGTCAAACAATTAACAGTGAAGGAAATCAATGCAGAAACCTAAATGTCAAAATTTGACATTCAATGTTTGGCGTCTGTTCCTTTCATAGTTATATATAACTTGCCAGAAAATTCCAAAGTAATAAAGCACACGCAACTGTTTCAAATATATCATCAAGATTGTAAAGGCCAACTCGTAACTCTGAATGATTCACAGTGGGGAGAAAATGGAGGGGGGGGGGGGGGGGCAGAAAGCAATTTTACTTCCGTGGAGTTCTTACCTGCTTGGGATTGGTTAGATAAAGCTTAGCTCCCAGATTTAGAATTTGCAGTTTCACTATCTCCTCTTCATTCATAAAACCCTTTGCCATTTTCCTCAGGACATCCGGTGCAATCTTTGGTACATGCTCGCAGTATTCACCGATCAACCACAGGATGCTTGCGCGTGCCATGGATACCTTGGGAAACAGAGGGAGCATGGAAGGAAATAGAAAATGTAAAGTAACAGGGAAAATAAGCAAGAAGAGGATAAAATAAGAATAGAAAAAGTTCATGAGCAGATTTAGGCTATTTGGCCCATCACGTCTACAACGCCATTCAATCATGGCTGATCTATCTTTCCCTCTCAGCTCCTTTCTCCTGCCTTCTCCCCATAACCCCCAACACCCTTACTAATGAAGAATCTGTCAATGGCCTCCTCAAAAATATCCACTGACTTGGCCTCCACAGCCGTCTGTGGCAATGAATTCCATAGATTCACCACCCTGATTAAAGATATTTTCTCCTCGTCTCCTTTTTAAACGTACTCAAATTTAATAGTACAACAGATCAATAACAGTTCTGAAGGAATGAACAATTAAAATCTGAAATACAACCAATTTGTAAAAGATCAATTAAATTTTTTTGATAGGACTCATTCATAAATATTCTGAAATGAAAATATTATAGGTAAAATAGGTGTGTCTCTAAATCTAAATCTAAATCTAAAAGAAATTGATATGTTAAAAAAAACACTCTACAGCACTTACTTGTTTTATCAAGAGGCATGAAAAAGTAAATGGACAAAAGTAAATAAAGTCCCAACACACTAACATGCAAAAGTACAGTTGTAAATGCAGTCACAAATGTAGTTTGTCTTTAGTTTAGTTTAGAGATACAGTGTGGAAACAGGCCCTTCAGCTCACCGAGTCCATGCCGAACAGCGATCCCCATACTCTAACACTATTCCACACACACTAGGGATAATTTACAATTTTACCACGCCAATTCACCTACATACCTGTACGTCTTTGGAGAGTGGGAGGAAACCGGAGCTCCCAGAGAAAACCCATGCAGATCATGGGGAGAACATACAAACTCCGTACAGACAGCAACCGTAGACAGGATCGAACCCGGGTCTCTGGCGCTGTAAGGCAGCAACTCTACCGCTGTGCCACCATGTCGTCTTGAATTTCCAATGAGATAAATGGAAGGGGATAATGACCCTTTCCTATTTAAATGAAATAAATCTAACAGCAGCCATTGGAACAAGCCCATGTTTTGCAACCTTCTGAGTTTAATCATCGGAAATCAGTAAAATTACAAGAAATGCAATGGTTTACAACCATTTTCGCCATAAAAATGACTGAAAATGTTAAACTTTGCACGCAAGGTTCACTCTGTATCTTAATTTGAATGAATTTATGTATAGCATATCTAATCAATTTGGATATCACCCAAATCAAAGCTGACACATGACAATAATAAACCTAAACATGTATTTAAATAGAGTAAAATTTCAAAATTACAAGTAATCAGCTTTCTCACTAAATATAAATTCTATATTCCAAGGATGTAAAGGTGGCACAGTGGCGCAACAGTACAGTTGCTGCCTTACAGCACCAGAGATCCAGGTTCGATCCTGACTACAGGTGCCGTCGGTACGGAGTTTGTACATTCCCCCCGCGACCTGTGGGTTTTCCTCGTGTGCTCCGATTTCCTCCCACACTCCAAAGACGTACAGGTTGTAGGTTTAATTGGCTTCGGTAAAAATTGCAAAATTGTCCCTGGTGTGTAGGATAGTGACAGCGTTTGCGGATTGCTGGTCGGCGAGGACTCGGTGGGCCAAAGGACCTGATTCTACGCCGCATCTCTGAGCTAAACTAAATTAATAATTTATTTCAGTTGATGATATTTCATCCTCTATCTTAATCTCATACTCCTTTATTTTTAAAAACACTACAAAAACAATGTTGAAAAGTTAGTATAAAATTAACAGCTTTCACTTTCTGGTTTGCTGCCAGAGAATTATTCAATGTGACCAGCTGCTCAGCTGGCATGGTGATATTACTTATTGCTACGTGCTCAAAAGTCCCTAACAACTGACAATGGGGGAAATAAAATCCATACCAGTGAGACTGCCAAATCCATGTGAACAGTATTGTTCAAGTTGAATTAGTTACATGCTGATGAAAGTAAAATCTGGACCATTAAATTGTGTGGGTAAAACATATATCCAATTAAGCCGAAAACGTGAAACCAGACAGCAAAATAAAATCTCCCAGAAAGATAACTGTTAAAATTATCAGTTGGGAAACACATTTTTTTAACAAATACTACTGCTTCAGCTAAGGGAGTGAAAAAAATCTGCCATGTGGAGCAATAAAGACATTTCAAAATGTTCCTGGATGTTATAATTGAGTTAAGGTCTGGAGGGTTAAGCTTAGAAGATTTAAATGATCTACGATTATGTCATAAACATTACTTTTAATCAGCATGGCATAATACAAGTTAGACCATTCACAGTGTTGGGAGATTGGGGTGGGGGGGGGCTGAGAAGCAACTTTAATGGCACCAAATACATTTATTTTCTCAGCTTGCACAGAAAGTATTGATCCTGCTCTTCAATCTGGCATATATCAAATTTTGATATTAGAACACTCTAAATAGTAAAAGGAATGTAGAACTGCCAACACTCACAATTTAAAATATATAATTTATTGATTTTGCTCTACCGTATTAAAGTTACGCGAATGACTTGGATGAGAGGAAATGGCAATGAGGAAATTCTCTCCAAGACACCTCCGTGCATTAAAACAAAAATACAAAAATCAATAAGCCATGAATAAAATCACAAGCGCTGGAACAGTAGGATATCACACAGCCAAATTAACAACAAATATTGTGATAAATTGAAATCAGTTGAGTTTGTGATCAAAGAAGCATTTCAGACGATATGTCGTACAACCAAACATGCATATGGGCCAATGCATAGCGACAGAAAATGGGTAATAAAATGCGGATATTACTGCATTTGGTAGTTAACTAGTAAATATGAACACCCATTCTCCTTGAATAGTTAGAATTTAAAGTACACTTACTGTAATTTTATCAAGAAGCTTGGCCATATGTTTGATGATTTCACAGTGCTGTGATGGCTGAGTCTGGAGCAGATTCTTAATAACCACGACACTTTCTGCGACAACATTTTCTGTAGAATGTTAAAAAAAAAACCTTATGCCAGCAATACTTGAACCAGGCTTCAACAAAAGCAGTGGTCAATTTACCACCGTTTCTCTCAGATATTAATAAGAAAAGTTAACAAATTGGGCACTGGTTATACAGCGTGTCTGGGAATTGAAGTAAACAAGGAAATGGCATTCAACAATATTTTGCATCAGTCTCCATTACATCCCAGAAGTACCTGTAAATTGGAAAATTGAAGGAGGGAAGGAACTTGGGAAAATTACAATCATTAAAGAACTGGTATTGAGCAAAATGATTGGAACTGTAGGTTGGCAAGGCTCCAAGTCCAGACAGACTGCATCCCAGTACATTGAGAGAGGTTTCCATGATTTTTGATGCATTGGTTTTAATTTTCCATCAGAATGAAAGATAACAAATATAATTCTTGATTAAAAAAATGTGCTGGAGTAACTCAGTGGGGCAGGGGGCAGGCAGCTTCTTTGGAGAAATAGGATGGTGATGTTTCGGGTCTGAACTTTTCTTCAGCATCTGCAGTTTCTTCCTACACAAATATAATTACTCTTCAAGAGGAGAAGCGCAGGAAACTATAGTCCAATCATCTTAACATCCATCATTGGGCAAATTCTAGAAGCAGTTAATAATTTTTTTAGCACTGGATAAAATTTAAAAGTGAGTTTTTAAAGGGAACAAGCACATCTGAACAATGTGCCAGAACTGCTGGAGAATGTGACATCTGCTATGGATAAATGGGAATTGACAGACATACTTTTCTAAGATTTCCAGAAGGAATTTTAGAAAGTTCTGCATAAAATGCTGTTGTGAAAATAACGTTTCACAGGTGGGGAATGGAAGCAATTTTTGGTTGGATAGAAAGTTGGCTGGTTTTGACTGTGGATGTTTTGGGATCAGTGCTGCGCACTTGATACAATTTATATTAATGACTTGGATTAAGGCACCCAAGGAAATGAATGCTAAATATGCTGAGGACACAACGATAGATGGGAAAGTAAGTTGTGTAGAGTTGAGGAAGGAGGTAATAGGAGAAATACCGATAAAGTGAGAGCAGGCAGAGCTATGAGTTGTTATCTCAAAAATTTGAAACTGCTAATTAAAACATTTTCTAAATGGCAGAGATATTGCAGATGTCAGATGCAGAGAGGGTGCCCCGAGTGTATGATTTGCAAAGGGATAGAATGCGGGTACAGTTAGTTATTAGGAAAATTAACAGGTTTTCAGGGGGACCTGCATGTTCCTTGTACATGAATCAATGAACAGGAAAAGAGGAGGCACCATTGTGTTTTTGATCTGGAAGAACATCACAGCAGTACTTAGGATATTTCTGGGAAATGTCCAGTGAGGCTACATAGATAGAAGTGTTCTCTGGGACATCTGATTTTTCAAATTAACATGGAATTTGACTACACTTCTTCTCACCCTGTCCCCTGTAAAAAGATGTCCTCATTCTTCAGGAAATGGGGCTTCCCCTTTTCCATTATAGATGAGGCTCTCACTAGGGCCTCCTCTCTTTCCCCTCCCCCTTCCCAGTTCTCCCACTGTCTTCCTGTCTCCAACTACATCCTTTCTTTGTCCCGCCCCCTCCCCTGACATCAGTCTGAAGAAGGGTCTCGACCCGAAACGTCACCCATTCCTTCTCTCCTGAGATGCTGCCTGACCCGCTGAGTTACTACAGCTTTTTGTGATACCTGGAATTTGATAAACTCGCCTCCAATTCTCTCAAATTATCAAGGTATATCATTCACATTGTACAAATGGTATAAGTTCCTTAGAGTCATATAGCATGGAAACAGGCCCTTCAGCCCAACTTGACTGCACCGGCCAACATGTCCCATCTACACCAGTCCTACCCGCCTGCGTTTGCGGATATTTGCCCAAATCCCTCTAAACCTTTCCTATCGTGTACCTGTCCAAATGTTTCTTAAACATTGCGATAGTACCTTCCTCAACTATCTCCTCCCGCAGCTCGTTCCATATACTCATTGTGTGAAAAAGTTACCCCTCGGGTTCTTATTAAATCTTACCTCCCACTTTAAACTTATGTCCTCTGGTTCTCTAGTTCTTTATGTACAGATACACCTCAATTTACACTCTTTCGATTTCTGAAGCTTTTTCAGTATAATGTACAAGACTTAACCTTCGAGGTGGAGATATATAGTTATTAATTTTAATTAATAGCAAAGATTAATAGAGTACCAGCCCTTAACCCATTTCTATTGTACTTCATATTGACAGTGTGAAAGCTACTGTTGAGTCATTCATGATATTATAAGGAATACACCCAACAACTGAAAAATCATAGGTGCAGCTGTGTCAACAAGAATGCTATCAGCAGTTTGGCAGCTGTGCTAGGTTGACAAAGATGCCTTGAACAAACTGCAGCCACTTGACATAATGGGTTCCACTTGACATAATCAGTCCTTGAAACCAACCACAGTATTTGCACAGAACACAACAATGGAAATCGCTCCCTGAAGGGTGGAGTAAATGGAGTTATTAACTTCTGTGTTGTACAGAAACAGGCCATTCCTTGCACCAAGTCGGTGCTGAAATTAAGCACCCACTTTTGCACTAAAATTGCTAAGTTCATAAATTCATAACGTAGGAGCAGAATTAGGCTATTCGGTCCATCAAGTTTGCTCTGCCATTCCATCATGGCTGCTCTATCGTTCCCTCTCAACCCCACAACATAACAATGCAATGCAATGCAGATGCAGGTCTACACAAAAAAAAGACAAAGTCCTGGAGTAACTCAGCAGGTCAGTCAACATCTCGGGGGAACATGGATAAGTGATGTTTTGGATCGGGACCATTCTTCAGACCGATTGGAGGGTGTGAGAAGAGACAAAGAGAAAGCTGGAAGAGGGGTGAGCAGGACAAACCAATAATGTGGGATGCCCTGACTTAACCCTGCTCTATACTTCCAGCATCAAAGATTATGTTCACCTTTTTAGTTTAGTTTAGATACAGCGTGGAAACAGGCCCTTCAGCCCACCGATTCCGCACCGACACATTAAATGTCCCTGCACATTAACACTACCCTAGACACACTAGGGCCATTTTCACTTTTACACCAAGCCAATTAACCTACAAACCTGTACGTCTTTGGAGTGTGGAGAAAACCGGAAATATCGGAGAAAACTGACGCAGGTCACGGAAAGTACAAACTCCGTACAGACAGCACCTGTGGTCAGGATCGAACCCGGGTCTCTGGTGCTGCAAGGCAGCAACTCTACCGCTGCGCCACCATTTTTGTTGGAAGTCATACTGAGGGTGAACAGTGGCTGGAGTCATTGTGGTGCATCAACAAGGATGAACACTTTGTAAATTGCACATTTAGGGAGAAGGTCATACTGAAGATTAACAGATGAGGGAAGAGGCATGGGTGACCATCAGAATAATTCAGAGGAGCAGGCAGCTAAAATAGGGCCCCTGAGTCAATCTCACTCACAGAATGTACTTTTTGGGAAATTGTCGGGGATGATAGTTCCTCAGTGATGCGAATAAATAGCTGCAGAACATCATGAAATTGACAGGCATCCATGTTCATAATCAGTATCAGTGACATAGAAAAAGCAATGAAGTCCTACAGGTTCCATACAAAATTAAGAAAGAGGTGAAAAAGCAGAACTTTAAAAGGTAGGTCGATTAACCCATGTTCCATGCACTTACTGGTAGAGAAATAGAAGTGTGGAGCCGATAAATGAGGCTAGAGATGATGCAGGAGGATGGACTTCAAATTTCTGAAGCATTGGAAGTATTTCTGGGGCACGTCGGAACTGTACACATCAGACAGGTTGCAGTTTCATACAGCATGGACTAATATCATTGCTAGTGCGATTGAAGATTTAAACGAGCTTGATAGCGAGCTGGGAACCACAAAAAAAATCAAAAGACAAATCGTGCAAAAAGGGAAGTTAGAAAAGTTAGAAACTGAATAAATGAAATAAGTGCACAGCAAGAACACAGTGAAGCAGCAAACGTGGTCAAAGTACAGGAAAATATTAAAATGACAAAATTAAAGGCACTATACCAGAATGCCCACAAATGTGCACAATAAGATAGATACAGTATATTAATGACACACAGAAGTAAATGGGTACTATTTCATTGTCAGAAAACCAAAGGGAGGGTTATAGTAGCAATAATAAAGGAGATCAGTGCAATGGTGGGAAAGGATCTTGGCTTGACAGATTTGAATCAACTTGACACAAGATAAGAAATAGTCTGAAGAAGGGTCTCGACCTGAAACCCTTACCCATTCCTTCTCTCCAATGATGCTGCCTGTCCCGCTGAGTTACTCCAGCATTTTGTGTCTACCCAAGAAATAGTAAAAGGCAGGAGTTATATTGGGCCTCCAAAGAATAATTATAATTTTGGGCATGGCATAAATCAGGAAATTAGTTGTGCATGTAATAGGAGTAACACAGTAACGAGAGATTTCTACTTGCACATTGATAGTACAAATCAAATTTTGCTGTAATTACGAGCAAGATGAATTCACGGAATGTGCACAAGCTGTTTTTCTAGATGTGGAAGCAACTACAGAAAAGGCCATCAGTGGACCCCGTCGAGAAGGGTTAGTTGGGGAAGAGCGTACCAGAATATGATGGAACCTAAATTAATTATGTTAACTTAAGAAAAAGACTTAAAAAAAGACTCTCGCCTGAAAGGACCTGGGAAATATTGAAGAAAGTCAAAAAAGAATCAGAGTAGATGGGTGAGAATAATTTACAGTTATGTTAAAAAGGAAGAGTTGTGAAAGCGAATATGGGCCGCTTATAGAAGAATTTACGCTGACGAATAAGGAAATGACTGATGTATTAAATAACCTTTTTTCACCTGCCTTCAAAGACATCCAAAAACCAGCCAGATATATTAGTGAATCAAGGAACTAAAATGAGAAAAGACTATTAACTATTCGTCAAAGTACTGGAAAATGTGATGAGCGTGGAAGTTAATAACTCCCAAGTACCCAATGATTTATATCCCAATGAATGCTCTGATTATCAACTTCCAAAGTTCTATCGATCCTGGAATTGTTGCTGTGGATTGGAGAATAGCAACGGTGAAAGTGCGAGAATGAAGAGAGAAAATTGAACTACCAACCCATAACCAAACACAGATGGTAAGAAAAATATTGGAAACTATAACGAGGGATGCAATGACAGCATCTGGAAAAGAATATTAGGAATGGGCACAACTTAACTTATAAAAGGCACCCTTTGAATATGAGACTAGTAGAACAGATAAGGTGAACAAGTGGCCGGAGTACATTTGGATTTCTGGAAATAGACACCAAGTGCCAGAGTAACTCAGCAGGTGAGGCAGCATCTCTGAAGGAAAAGGATGGGTGACTTTCAGGTAGGAACTCTTCTTCAGACTGAAATAGATGACCAAGGAAGGGTGGAGCCCATTATGGCCCATTGTTGGCTGGGGAAGAGGTGATAACGAAGGGATACAGATTTCTGAAAGGCTTTCTGTATGGTTCAGTACAGGAAACCGATCACCAATGTATTGCATGGAGTGGAGGGAAATTGGTTATTGGGCAGAAAGCAAGAGGGAACCATCTCCGGATGGCAGACTAATGAGGTGCCGTTGGGCTCGAGGCTTAACTTCAGTCCCTGCACAGGTTCTGAAATCATACGCCAAACAACTGACCACAATTTTTGCCAATGTCTTCATCCTCTCATTTCAGTCTATTATTCCCATATGCTTCAAGGAAGCATCCATCATTCAAGTCCCCAAAATAAGTAAAGTGACGCGAGTCAATGGCGACCACCCAGAAGTTCTAACATTGACCATAATGAAGTGTTTGGTAATGCCCACATCTCCTCCAGTCTCCCGACAATCTAGACCCCTTGCAATTTGAAGACAGGAAACGTAGGGCTATGGAGTAAACTATTTCCCAAGCACTACATTCTTCCCCGGATCACCTTGACAATAAAGAAAATCTATGTCAGGATGTATTCCTTGACCACAGTTCAGCCTTCAACCATAATACAAATAAACTCATGTCTAAATTCCTGGACTTTGACCTTGGGCCTCCATCCGCAATTGGCTTCCAGGAATGCGTAGGTTAACCTATGATGAGCGTTTGTCGGCACTGGGCCTGTACTCCCTGGAGTTTAGAAAAATTAGGGTGGGACCTCATTGACACATACAGAATAGTGAAAGGCCTGGATAGAGTGGGTGTGGAGAGGATGTTTCCACTAGTGAGAGAGTCTAGGACCAGAGGTTACAGACTCAGAATTAAAGGACATTCTTTTCGGAAAGAGATGAGGAGAAATTTCTTTAGTCAGAGGGTGGTGAATCTGTGGAATTATTTGCCACAGAAGGCTGTGGAGGCCAAGTCAGTGGATATTTTTAAGGTAGAGATAGATAGATTCTTGATCAGTACGGGTGTCAGAGATTATGGGGAGAAGACTGGAGAATGAGGTTAGGAGGGAGAGATAGATCAGTCATGATTGAATGGCAGAGTAGACTTAATGGGCCGAATGGCTTAATTCTACGCCAATCACCTATGACCGTATGATTTCCTGACTGGCAAATCTCAGTTGGTTCGAAGTGGGCAGAGGTTATTTTGAGACGATTTCTTTGGTTAAGGTTACTTTGAGAAGATTTGAATACAGGAATAAAGATGTTTTACAGTACTTGGGCAGAGTTTTGATGAAACTTAGTCACGCTGTACATTTTTGGTCAATTTCCTAAGTATCGTTTCAGTGGTTCTCTAGTTGCCAATAGCGTTCTAACCAACCAAAATACCCCCATTTAAGCTGGTCCCGTTGACATGTTTGGCCCATATCCCTCTAAACATTTCTTACCAGATACCTGTCAAAATATCTTAAAGGTCATTATACCTGCTTGATAGGCTAAATGCAGAGATGCCTTCCGTGACCATGGGATCTAGATTCAGGGCACATTTTTTAGTATAAAGAATAAAACAATTACTCACAAAATGCTGGAGTAACTCAGCAGGTCAGGCAGCATCTCGGGAGAGAAGGAATGGGTGACGTTTCGGGTCGAGACCCTTCTTCATGTCTGAAGAAGGGTCTCGACCCGAAACGTCACCCATTCCTTCTCTCCCGAGATGCTGCCTGACCTGCTGAGTTACTCCAGCATTTTGTGAATAAAAACCTTCGATTTGTACCAGCATCTGCAGTTATCTTCTTATAAAACAATTACTCATACTGGGAAAAGAAGTCAGACCAGTGAATATTTGTAATTCTCTACCCTGGAGGGCTGTGGAGAATCTATTTCTGTGTTCAAAGTGCAGATTGTGAAAGATGTCTGCTTATTAACAGGATAGTGCAAAATAAGTGACGTAAAAGATGTTGCCATGATTGTAATGATTGCTACAAGAGGCTCGAAGACCCAGAAGGTCTACTCCTTACTCTGATTTTTATTATCTATTTTTGGACTGTAAATTTAAGCATATTCTGATCAATCACTCGGAAGATTCCAAATGAATATTCAAAACGACTCCAATGTCTCCGAGAAGACAATGTCAAGTTGGCAAATGGGTTGGGTTTGTTCAAGTGCATCAGGATGATTTGACTGCAATCTCAAGTCTGCAATCCCCTCTACTTATAGTTATATTTTGTCTACTTGCTTTCCAAGAATCTATCTCCAAGACTGTTTTCACCTGGATTTTTACAAATAATTCTCAGAAATAATGTTGTCACATTTGTTTTACTGCACCGCAAAATGACTGATTTCTATATTCGAGCACAAGATGATATGTCCAGCCTGCCATGTCCTTCAAGGGGACACAAGAAATTGCAGATGATGGAATCTTAAGCAAAACACAAAGTGCCGGAGGACCACAGTGGGTCATGCAGCCTCTGTGGAGGTAATGCATAGTTGAAGTTTTGGGCTGGGACCCTTCTTCAGACCTCCTTCTGTCCAATTCCTCCACAGATACTGCCTGACTCGCTGAGTTCTTCCAACACTTTGTGTGGTGATCTCCAAGGTTCTTAAATGCTTTAATTGTTGAATACCTTGAAAAGTCTGTACAATGCTTAGTTTTATCATCTTAAATTAAGATTTCATTGTTAATGTATTAGTACATTATTTCAAACACTATTGTGGGGGTGTTTTTAATGACTAGATTTCTTTCAGTCTTGGGCTGTGGAATACACAGAGATTTTTAAAATTGAAACTAATGGGAAACTCTTCAATTTACACATTTACACCTAATATAATGTTTTATCATAATCTTATCCGTTGTAATGTGAGGAATACCTGTATCTGAAAGGTAACCTGCAAAGCTCACAAACACTAACAAAATGCATTACGTTTGCACAATATACCCATATAATTCCCAATGGACAAAAAGGTTGAAATGTAGCAAAGCTTAGAGGTAACCTACAATGAAGAATCACAAATCACTTTTTATTTTAGTAGAATATTGTCAATTCAAACCATTAGATTTTCTTTTTGACCTTCATAAACTAAAACATCATACAACCAAGTATCGGTATAAAGCATAGAAAAGACCGATATATTAAGGAATGGTTTAATGGTTTAATTAAGATTTAGATTAATCCCCAGGACTTTCTTCTCTGATGCAGTCCAAGGAGCAAATGACAAAACCATCTTAGTTTTGTTATTTTGCAGCAGGATTGAATGGTGTGTAATTTTCTGCTCCATCAGACCTGCATTTAAAACAATACATGTGGTATAAATAAAGTAAAAGTCATTTTTGGGGTCAGATATTGTACAATCTGTGCATATAGATTTGTTCTAAGAATTGTGATTCTTCCATGATGCTGAAAGATTTTCCCGCATTAAATGCCATATGGCAATTTAACATTAAATGAACAAGGAACTGCAGATGCTACTTTACAAAAAAGGACTCAAAGTGCTGGAGTAACTCAGTGGGTCAGGCAGCATCCTTGGAGAATATGAATAGGTGACATTCCAGGTCAAGACCTTCAGAGTCTCACAAGGGGTCCTGATTCGAAACGTCATCTATCCATGTTCTCCAGGGATGCTACCTGACCCACTGAGTTACTTCAGCACTTTGTGCCCTTTTTTAAAAAAAAAACATTAAATGAAACTAACCAACACTAACCTAAGCCCACAGCATGGTTTTAGCTGTGAGACCTCTGTGAGAAAAGGATTAGGTGACACTCAGTCTGAAGAAGAGTCTTGACCCAAAACATCACCTATTCCTTCTTTCTAGAGATTCTGTCTGACCTATTCAGTTGCTCCATCTTTTTGTGTCTACCAGTCACAGAGGCTGATTTCCTGGTCCAGTGAGGTAGGCCCTTAAATAGGCTGGTTTTAGACGACACCCAAATATGGTGGAAGTATTTATATGGTCTTAGAAAGTCCAAAGGAAGAATAGGCTTCATGCCAGCAATTGTGAGCACAGACATTTAGTAAAGAAAACAACAGCTATAATGTTCAGCAAAGAGCAACTGGGTGAGTGACAAGATAATCAGCTGAAGTAGCATTGATGGAATGATAAATCCTGGCCAGGACACCGAGGTTTATAAGCTCCAAGCACTGCCATGAGTTGTTTGACATTCACCTAGGAGGACTAATTGAGCCTCAGTTTGATATCTCATCTGAATGATGGCACCTCTATAAGCCTCTCGTCTCAAGAGAGCAACTTAAACCTAACAGCTTCTGTGAGAGAGCACATGAAAGCACAAGTAAATGACAGAGAGAGAATGACAGAGTGAGACAGAAGTACCAATCTCTCACGATAGAGCCTAGACCGCATCAAGGATGAACTCAAATTTGGACTGGTTGAGTCCATTTACCCTTTCACATTTGCAACCTTTAAGCATTTTAATGAAACCTCGGTGTTGGACCTCATCACATTAATAGAAATCGTAAAACTCATTAACTGTGGTGAAAGAGACCCCTCTCCAAGTGCCTAGTTACTGGTTTGATCAAAAAGAACAAGGTTCTGCTTTCAAAACAGATTCTAAGTGTGCAGCTAGTAATGGGTAAAGTAATGTTTTACCATCTCTATTGGACAGCAGATACACCAACCCAGTGAGACATGTATCGGTAACCTCCGAAATATTGGTAGCACATCTTCCAATTGCCTGAATTGTGGCTGCAGCAAATTGTTTGTCCTGGCTTTTCACATAAGTCTGAGTATGAAAAGAAATAAGGAGAACATTAATCAGATCAACTTTATCGTTACAAACACTGCATCACCGAAATGCCATAACAAATATAAATGACGTTCGGAAATTATTACTTAAAATACTGGTCAAGTATTAACTTCTAAACATTAATTTAAATGCTATATTTTGGTAAAATACAGAGCGGCAAGGTGGTGCAGCGGCAGAGTTGCTGCCTCACAGCGCTTGCATGGCCGAAGACCCGGGTTCCATCCCAACTACGGGTATTGTCTGTACGGAGTTTGTATGTTCTCCCCATGACCACCCGGGTTTCCTCCAAGATCTTTGGTTTCCTCCACACTCCAAAGTCATACAGGTTTGTCGGTTAATTGGCTTGGTATAAGTGTAAATTGTCCCTTGAGTTTAGGCTCGTGTTAATGTGCGGGTATCGCGGGTGAGGACCCAGTGGGCCAAAGAGCCTGTGTCCGCGCTGTACCTGTAAACTAAACTAAACTATGGTAGTAAGAAAGATAGCCAAAAGGTACACGATTGAGCAAGAATAGAATACATTGACACACTGTGCCACCAAGTGGCAATATGTAGTCTCTCACCAACATTTTTTTGTTCTTCGGTCATCTAAGACAATGATTATTGGTTAACTTATTCTTGGTTAACTCAACCTGTCAAAGATTTATGCCGTGGATCCATTTTAAAACCCCATTTTATAGCCCCTTCAACTGCAATATCTGCAAAGTTCTGAGGACAGATCACTTCTACTTCTATTGGGGAATGTAAAGCAAGACCATAAGACCCGAGCAGAATTAGGCCATTCAGCCCATCAAGTCTACACCATTCAATCATGGCTGATCAATTTTTCCCCTCTCAACCCCACACTCCTGCCTGACCCGCTGAGTTACTCCAGCATTTTGTGTCTATCTTAAATTGTCCCAAGTGTGTCACTGGTCAGTGCGGATTCGGTGGGCCGAAGGGCCCGTTTCCGCGCTGTATCTCCACAACGAAAAAACTAAAGATTTTGCATGTCATTGATATGCTAACAAACTTCTACAGACGCACTGTAGACGGCATCGTGGCCTGGTATGTCAGCCCCATCCGTCACAGGCACAACTCTCCCCATCACCAAAGCATCTACACGAGGCGATGTCTCAAGAAGAGGGCATCCATTTTCAAGGATCTGAATGTCCCATCCATTGGATAAGAGGTACAGAAGCCGGAAGTACCACACCACCAGGTCCAGGAATAGCTGCAAACATCAGGTTCTTGAACCAATCTGCACAACATTAATCCTACCTCAGGAACAGAACATCACGGACCACCTCTTGCACTACCAATGTTTTCTCATTGTGTATTTTTGCATTGACGTCCTTTTTTTTGCAGAGTCTTGTATAATTTACGATTGATGTTGTACGAGTCAATAGACAAAAGGTGCAGGAGTAGGCTATACGGCCCTTGGAGCCAGCACCGCCATTCACCATGATCATGGCTGATCGTGCACAATCAGTACCCCGTTCTTGCCTTCTCCCCATATCCCTTGATTCTGCTATCATTAAGAGCTTTATCTAACTCTTTCTTGAAAGCATCTACAGAATTGGCCTCCACTGCCTTCTGAGGCAGAGAATTCCACAGCTTCACAACATTCTGAGTGAAAAAGTTTTTCCTCATTTCCGTTGTAAATGGCCTACCCCTTATTCTTAAACTGTGGTCCCTGGTTCTGGACTCCCCCAACATCGGGAACATGTTTCCTGCCTCTAGCGTGTCCAATCCCTTAATAATCTTATATGTTTCAATAAGATCCCCTCTCATCCTTCTAAATTCCAGAGTATACAAGCCCAGTCACTCCAGTCTTTCAACATACGACAGTCCCGCCATTCCGGGAATTAACCTGGTGAACAAACGCTGCACTCGCTCAATAGGAAGAATGTTCTTCCTCAAGTTTGGAGACCAAAACTGCACACAATACTCCAGGTTTGGTCTCACTAGGGCCCCGTACAACTGCAGAAGGACCTCTTTGCTCCTATACTCAACTCCCCTCATTATGAAGGCCAACATTCCATTGGCTTTCTTCACTGCCTGCTGCACCTGCATGCTTCCTTTCAGTGACTGATGAACTAGGACACCCAGATCTTGTTGTACTTCCCCATTTCCTAACTTGACACCAACTTGAGTCAAGGTGCCTGTAAAGTTGCTGCAAGATTTTCATTGTACGTGTACCTCACCATACTCATGCAGATGGCAATAAACTCGCCTTGACTTAACTGGAAGATGTTACTGGCAAATTTCATAAATTTTATATGCAACTTGAAATTTTCCTGAAAAATTATACTAAAAATTCAAGGAAGTTACCTAAATACACTGTAAAATTCTTGTTTATGAGCTATATTATGAACAGATACAATAGTGGCATTAAATAGGTTTATAGATAGCTACATGGATATGCAGGATGGAGGGATATGGATTATGTGAAGGCAGATGAGATTAGTTTAATGTTGGCATTGTTCAGCACAGACAGGTGGCCAAAAGGCCCACTTCTATACTGTACTGTTCTATTTTATTCCTGACAAAATATTCACTAGAATATTGAAAGATTCAAAGGTATCCACCACATTAGACATTAACCACTACTGTACTCACCTGAAACTCTCGTAGGACGATCGAGATGTTAGTTTCACTGGCCAAGTTTGTCAGAATCTCGAGCTGTACATAACAACAAAATATGTTTATCTCTTAAAATAACAAATGCACTTTCAGGATGGAGATATTGGACCTCCAATCCAACATATGCTTTCATCAAAATGCAGACAAAAATAACAAAATAAAATACTATACCTTCAAAACTTTTATCTGTGTTGGATCAGTTGACCGAACATAAAAACTTTTCAAATATGGCTGAAACATACCCTAAGAAAAAAAAAATTTCCTTAAGAGTTTTTGCAAAGATTCAAAAATTTAAAAGATCGTTTCTTTCTCGTTAAAAACTAACACAATCATACCTTTTTTTGTATAGACATTGTGGCAATGTTCTGTAAAACAATGTACTGCACCTCTCTATATAAAGAAAGATCAGAGTTAGAAAACATAACATTTTCCATTCAATATAACTTTTAGGTAATAGTCTATGGCTACAATGCTGAAAATTATATTCTACACTCTGTATCTTCCTGTTTTGCTCTACCTATCATACTTGTAACTGATTTGATTGTATTAATGTATAGTATTATCTAATCTGATTGAGTAGTATACAAAACAAAGCTTTCCACTGGAAAGACACACATTGCTTGAGTAACTAAGTGGGTCAGGCAGCATCCCTGGAGAAAATGGATAGGTGACGTTTCAGGCCGGGACCCTTCTTCAGACCTTTCAGCAATTTGCGTCTTTCCTTGGCAAACCAGCATCTGCAGTTCCTTGTTTCTTTATTTTTAAAGCTTTTCACTGTACCTTGGTACAGGCGATGATAATTAACCTAAACCTAAATCTAAGGAGCACGAATTGGGAAAACCTGGCAAGTGGAAAATGTACATATTTTCTGTTGGACACAAGAGACACACCCAGTTTATTTAACTTTAACCCGAACAATAAATAGCATCATCTTTGAATGTTTTCAGAAAGAGATTTACACCTTCATTTCCTTTCACAGCTGCTCGTGACAGATTACAGCTGGGCCCCATTCATTTTAATGGAGTGTTGCCACTTCAGACTGGCCTAGAGTCAATGTTGAGCCTCTTAACCCCAGAAGGACGAGTAACAGTTGAGAATGCAAGGTAATCTGCTAGAATAGAACTTCCCACCTCAGGGTGTTCCAACTCAATTTGGGATGAGTCCAAGTGCAAGACACAATTAAAATTAATGATATTGCACAGGAACAGAAACAGTAAATATGTACCGTGCTACATCCTGGAGACTTCTCAACTAATGAAATGATATTTTGTAATCTTATTTGTCCAATATTTACTCGTGGAGATTTTTAGGATTCTATGAGTTGCATTAATCCATTCAATAACCCATTCTAATCAGTCATCTTCCCTCATCAATTGAGATCTGTTAACACAGTACAGAACAGGCACTGAAACCTGGGAACCTTCCGAGCTGAATGGCTCAACAACACACTCTTAACCAGATGGGGCAGTGTTAAATCACCTGCACAGATCTACAGAAAACCCAAACCAAAAGGTAGATTTTTAAAGCTGCAGATATTCACTGAAGCCAACAACCTATTTTCACAATTTAAGTTTGTCATCAATCTTTATTTGATAGCTTCAAATGAATGAAACCTTCAACACATGAAAAGTGGAGGGATTGGACTAGTGCCACATTCTTGCAAATAGATTTAAGCAAGCAACTCACCTATAACTTCGAAGTAATCGAACCAAAGACTTTGCAACAATGCTGACCTCTGACTTTGGTGCAAGATGCCAGTAAAGCTGAGCAACCCCCATTACAACCTGAAGATAAAAAAGCAGACCTCAGCAGGGAACTTTTAAAGCCCAATTATTAAACATCACCAGCAATTTATAGTGAGCATGTGAGGTCATCGGGTGAGGAAAGGAATTGCCTCGCGTATCTTATGAAATAAATGTCCTACAGCGCTCAAACTAAAGTAATAAAAAAGACCAATGCTAGTCACACCAAAGAAATACCTATGAACTTTCAAGGCGGGAGATAGGCAAAAGGAGTTGGAGGAGTGTTGCAGACTCGACAAAGATCTAAAGGCTGCAAAACTAAGGATGGAATTTAGAATGAATTTGTGACAAAGTATTCTGCATTCAATGCAATGGTGAGGAACGAGTGAAGGAAAGCAAACAAAGCTTGGGGAGGGCTATTAAAGATGGATGCTCCCAGTTTTTGGATGAGCCCAAAACGAAAAAATGTTGAAACTCTGGAAATCGATGAGCGGATTACCAAAGCAGTTATGTCTGGAGATAACAAGACGCAGGCAAGACTCACAAAGCATTTGGCCACAATATCAAGACGAAAGTTAACGGCAGCGATAAAGGGTTACAAACTTTGGTCAAAATCAATTCCAAAAGGAACAGAGAACACAGGATTAAAGTTGAAGATTTTTAATTATGATATGAGCCAAATAAATGTTATTCAATCTTCTAGATGTTAAATTAGAGCTAATTATATTTCATTAATAACTGGTATGGCACAATCAGACAATGCAGTGTTAAATGAATTGTGTGTGGTGGCCGCAGAAGTAAATCATCTTTGCTATGAAAATCGAACAATGTCTCCTGATAAGATAACTACAAACACAACCATGGTGGGCCAGAAAGGGGTTCATATTTAATAGGGTGAAGTCGTTAATTGTGCTGAACATCATGCAGGAAAAAAAGGACAATGTGCTACAAATCAAATTAGATAATAGGACCAGGTCACTCTCATTTATTAGATCAGCACAGAAACCAGGGTGAAAAGATTTGGCCAGGAGTTATCAAGGGGCTCGGCCCAATTTCTTTGTTCACTTGCTATTAATCCTCTTATCTGTGCTTGTGTCCTTCAGATTCAACTACTAAAATGTTCTCAACTTGCCTCCCATTCACCATAAACCAAATCTGTCTGCATCCCTTCCATATTATGCAACACTGAACCATTATCAATTGCTTGCTATTTCAATTCTCCTTCCCAGACCTATCTGTGTATCCTCAAGCTAAAAACAAAGTGCTGGATGAACCTGGCAAGTCAGGCAGCATCTGTGGATGGAATGGATGGATGACGTTTCGGGTCGGAACCTTCTTCAGACTTTTCCCTCCACAAATAATGCCTGAACCTGCCGAGCTCCTCCAGCACCTTTTCTGGTCAAGAGTCCAGCATCTCTCCAAGTTTTGGTGTGTCCATCCTCGCCCTTCTCCACTGCCAGAGCGGGACCCAACAAACACTAAAGAAACACCTCATACCCCTACCCTATCTGGTTCCACCTGTCCTTCACCTCTCCTCTAGTGGTTCTCATTATCACCTTCCTTTCTTAAAAACCGCCAATGATTAAATCTCATGTGTTTCCGCTCAGCAACTTCCAGCAGCCGAATCCTTTCACCCCTGAACATTGACATCTCTAACTTCAGATAGTCCCTGCTTTCCCTCTCTATCCCCTCCCCCTTCCCAGTTCTCCCTCTTGTCTTCCTGTCTCCAACTGCATTCTATCTTTGTCCCGCCCCCTCCCCTGACATCAGTCTAGAGATGATCTGTATGGAGGAGCATTACACTGTATGTGCAATTTTTCTTTCCTTGTTAACTTTACCCACCAAAATTGGCATAAATGTACTAATTCACAACAATTAATATAGTACAACATAATACGTACAGCTCCATTTCTGCTTTGTAATAAAGGCTTGGTGTTACGGAGGAGCAGTCGGTGATCTGGGTCCATTATATAAGGTGTTTTTGCAGCAATGCCATCATTGTTGTTCTTTTCCTCACCAGAGTCATAGAAATCTTTCTCATTGTCTGCTTCATGAAAATCTTCCTGAAAGTAAAAATATCATTAATTGCAACAAAAACATCACGTTTCCATAAGCTTTACAGGTCTTCAATATTTCTTAATGTTCATAAATTGAAAGTATAAAATCCAAAAATAGATGAGTTTAAACAAAGTCTTGCAAGTATATGCTTTTGTTAGAGCCACTGAGAAAGGTTGTGTATTTTCATTCCATCTACAAGCAGTATTAACAATTTGTCTGAAACCAGCTCACATTTTACTCCAACAGACAATGGCTGAAGAATTTATTTCCCTGCTGTAAATATCTATGGCTATAATTTATATGTCCAGTACACAACTCTACTTACAGAACATTCATCTGAAAAAAATTGGTATAATTCAATACCATATTCATTCCAACCATTGTCCCTTAAAAGGATGAATTACAATCTACAATTGTGTGCAATCTACACAATTCTCAAAAGTTTCAGTCCATAATGCACTACTAATAAGTACATACTTTCTGCAACAGTAATGAAGCTATTTCAAGATTATTCATCAACTAATCACAAAAACCTTGGCCAAAAAGCCAGGTTATCCTACAAGTTTATTTTTCCATTTCTAACTGCTTAGAGCTGATTTTTGCCCATGTTGCAGGTATAGGACTACTCATAACTAAATTATTCTTCGAAAATACATTAAAGTGTTCAGGCAAATACGAAAGCAAATGCACTCATTTGAAACATTATCAAGGATGTTCTTTTTTAAAAATCCACTCCACTCACAGAACCAATTGCCTTTCCTGTCAAAAGCACAATAAATGAATTGACTACCCTTAAGTGAAGAAAAAGCAGACCTAAATCAGTCGCTTCATGAACCCATATAGTACACAACCTAAAATTACTCTATTTTCACGACAACAAGCTTTGGCGCGGCTGTTAAGTGCATTAGATGTCCATGGAGATGACAGCAAGCCATCAACTCCACTGAGCAACAATAAGCTGCACTTTACTGCTGTACATAAACGTAAATAACCTCGAATTAGGAGTTAGATGTGAATTGGTAGAAATATTAACTTACTGAGAGCGGAAATTCTTCAGCATGCTTATCAACTAGTATTTTTTCGAAAACACTTTCAAAAACTGGGAAAGTACAAGCCTTTTTCAATTTATCCTCATCATGATCTAACCTTCAGCATAATATTTCCATATATTAATCCAGCATCCACACAATCCTTTTGTTTACAAAACTAGAACCAAGAAGCCAATGCGAACAAAAAGACATCATTTCTTTTTTTAAAATGGCCATCATAAAAAAGTGCTCTGTAAACTAGGAGCCTACACAGTGCACCAAGCTTAATTTGAAAACAAATAAATGCATTTTAGAGATCCTTTCTATAACTGTTACACTGCTTAGCGTATTAACTAGAGCTTGCAAATCAAGTTCTCAGAGAAACAGTACTCCATTTAAAAAAATAATTATACATTAAGACTTACAATTTTTCCAAAAACCTCTGCAAACAAATCATTCGGCTTAATCTAGCACAGAACACTGACATGCTGTGCCACAAAAGCACAATGTTTGTGACCAGAATTGTACAGGCTGCTGGGTTGCTAATGTTAACCTCATTTCAGTGAGAAAGTGCAATAAAAGCCAAGTGCTCTGTCAAAGGAGGAAAGAACACCAGCAAAGATTCAATTGGGCAAATGAACAAAATAACAAAGCAATCGTAGTCTCCGAACAAAACAACAGCAGCGGCTGTGATTCTATTCCGATGGCCAGACTTTGTTCGCTGGCAAGATTTAACTTTAAATCTTATCAAGGAAAATGCACCTTCAATCGCAGGTTCCACAACACAGATACAACTGCCTTAACTCAACAACGCTAAATTCTACTAAACAAAAGTAGATAACATATCATTATTTATTCACAAAATGCTGGAGTAACTTAGCAGGTCAGACAGCATCTCGGGAGAGAAGGAATGGGCGACGTTTCGGGTCGAGACCCTTCTTCAGACCCGACCCGAAACGTCACCCATTCCTTCTCTCCCGAGATGCTGCCTGACTTGCTGAGTTACTCCAGCATTTTGTGAATAAATACCTTTGATTTGTACCAGCATCTGCAGTTATTTTCTTATATAACATATTATTATACTGATATGCCTCGTGATTTACAGTCTGGAACGCAAATTTACTCATCTAAACTGATATAATGACATGTTCCTTTCTGCTTCTACTAATACTTCTGCAAATTAATTTTTGCCTGAAGTGGAACAACCCTTCAATCTGATTTTGTTTTAGGTTTGAGGGTGGTAGGAGAAAGCGACAAAGAATGAACTACTCTGCTGCTGCACGATGAGGCTGATGGACACTGTTTTTAAATTTCAAATCTCAAAATTAATGGAAAAGTATAAATTGTAACCATGCAAAAACTGTAACTGTAATATATCCGTTAAATGATTGAAAAGGCGCTTAGTTTCCCATTTGGCAGCATAAACCTAAAACTGTACTTCCATTCTTAATTTCACCCACGTTATGATAAGGGTAGCTATAAAAGCTGAAGGTTCAAAACAGTTTGTGAAAAGTTATTTTGCAAAAATAAAGCCAAGAAGGGCCGTTTAAATATATCATAAGACATAGGAGTAGAATTAGGCCAGTCAGCCCATTGAGTTTGCTCCACCATTTGATCATGGGTGATTTATTTTTCCCAATGTCTTGGCCTCCACAGCCCTGTGGCAATGAATTCCATGGAATAAAACTTGGTTAAAAAAAAATCCTGCTCATCTCCATTCTAAAGGTACGTCCTTTTATTCTGACGTTGTGCCCTCTGGTCCGACTCTCCCACTGCTGGAGACGTGCTCTCCCCATCCACTCTATCCAGGCCTTTCATTATTCGGTAAGTTTAAATGAGATCCCCCCTCAACTGCAGTTGCTGATTATCCCAAAATACTGTACTGGTGCTGTAATGTGCTTTACCATGACTGCACTATTGTAGTATCCATCAGTCAGACAGCTGCAACCAGCAACCAAGGGCAAAAAAAACCAATCTCTTCTGATAGCAGCACATGCACTGTGAAGCATATATTAATTACCTTTTGCAAGCGAACATAAAAACAAGTAATTATTTTAGAGAAATAAGTATCTATAGTGTGGGGAAAACTCAAATTGTTAGACTAGCTTAAAAATCAAGCACAATCGCAGCTCTTTATCCATACAGATGAGAATCATGATAAGAGTTTGATAGACTAATCATAGCTCTGCTCATAAATGCTCAACGCGCATGTTGTTTTATTATTTGTTACAGATAAATCTTGGTTTAACTATAAGTTTTAAACATGCAAGCCATTTGAACACAAGGGTGTGTGGAACACCACCACCTGTAATGTCTCTCGAAGCAGCACATCATCCCAACTTGGATATCCCAGAACGGCAGGTTGGCACACCTTGGAAGGTCGTGTCTGACTAACTTGATTGAATTTTTTGAAGGGGTGACCAAGGAGGTAGATGGGGGTAGTGGATGTGGTATACATGGATTTCAGTAAGGCTTTTGACAAGGTCCCACACAGGAGACTAGTCAAGAAGGTAAGAGCCCATGGGATCCAGGGCACCTTGGCAAAATGGATAAAAAACTGGCTTAATGACAGAAGGCAGAGGGTGATGGTAGAAGGGTGCTTCTGTGACTGGAGGTCGGTGTCCAGTGGGGTGCCGCAGGGATCGGTGTTGGGTCCCTTACTGTTTGTAATCTACATAAATGATCTGGATGTTAACGTACAGGGCATGGTCAGCAAGTTTGCAGATGACACAAAGGTAGGGGGGGTGGTGAATAGCGAGGAAGGGATCTGCAAGCTGCAGGAAGATATAGATGAGATGGTCAGATGGGCGGAGCAGTGGCAGATGGAATTTAATCCTGAAAAGTGCGAGGTGGTGCACTTTGGCAGAAATAACTTAGAGGGAGTACACCATGAATGGAAGGACCGTAGGGAAGACAGGGGTACAGAGGGACCTTGGAGTACAGGTACACAATTCCTTGAAGGCAGCAGGACAGGTTGACAGGGTGGTCAAAAAGGCATATGGGTTACTGGCCTTCATTAGCCGGGGCATCGAATATAAAAGTAGGGGGGTAATGATGGAATTGTACAGATCACTGGTGAGGCCACAGCTGGAGTATTGTGTACAGTTCTGGTCACCACATTATAGAAAGGATGTGATAGCTTTGCAGAGGGTGCAGAGGAGATTCACCAGGATGCTGCCAGGGATGAAGGGCCTCGGCTATGAGGAGAGACTGGGGAGACTGGGGTTGTTTTCCCTGGAGCAGAGAAGGCTGAGAGGGGACATGATCGAGGTGTACAAGATCATGAGGGGCATAGATAAGGTAGATGGCGGGGAACTTCTTCCACTGGTGGAAGGTTCAACAACGAGGGGACATAGATACAGGGTATGGGGAGGGAGGTTTCGGGGGGATGTGAGAAAGAACTTTTTCACCCAGAGGGTGGTTGGAGTCTGGAACTCACTGCCTGGGGTGGTGGTGGAGGCGGAAACACTCACAACGTTTAAGAGGCATTTGGATGGGCACTTGAAAAAAAAAATTTTAAAAAAATTGGTCCATTAGAGAGTCAGAGTGGACAGCTATGTGCTGAGCCGGAAGAAATGGGGGAGATATTAAACAATTTCTTTTCTTCGGTATTTACCGAGGAGGATATTGAATTATGTGAGGTAAGCGAAACAAGTAGAGTAGTGATGGAAATTAGGAGGATTAAAGAAGAGGAGGTACGGACACTTTTGAAGAATATAAAAGTGGATAAGTCTCCAGGTCCTGATAGGATATTCCCTAGGACATTGAGGGAAGTTAGTGCAGAAATAGCAGGGGCTATGACGGAAATATTTCAAACGTCATTAGAAACAGGGATGGTGCCGGAAGATTGGCGCATTGCGCATGTTGGCCTTTGTTTAAAAAAGGTTCTAAAAGTAAACCTAGCAATTATAGACCTATTAGTTTGACGTCTGTGGTGGGAAAATTAATGGAAAAGATACTTAGGGACAATATATATAATTATTTGGATAATCAAGGCCTGATTAGAAACAGTCAACATGGATTTGTGCCTGGAAGGTCATGTTTGACTAATCTTCTTGAATTTTTTGAAGAGGTTACCAGGGAAATTGATAAGGGCAAGGCTGTGGATGTTGTCTATATGGACTTCAGTAAGGCATTTGACAAGGTTCCACATGGAAGGTTGATTAAGAAGGTTAAATCGTTGGGTATTAATAGTGAGGTTGCAAGATGGATTCAACAATGGCTGAATGGGAGATACCAGAGGGTAACGGTTGACAATTGTATGTCAGGTTGGAGGCCAGTGTCTAGTGGAGTGCCCCAAGGATCTGTGTTGGGTCCACTGTTGTTTGTCATTTACATTAATGATCTGGATGATGGTGTGGCAAATTGGATTAGTAAATATGCAGATGATACTAAGATAGGTGGAGTAGTTGATAGTGAGGTAGATTTTCAAAGTCTACAGAGAGACTTGGGCCTTTTGGAAGGGTGGGCTGAAAGATGGCAGATGGAGTTTAATGCTGATAAGTGTGAGGTGCTGCATTTTGGTAGGACAAATCAAAATAGGACGTACAGGGTAAATGGTAGGGAATTGAGGAATGCAGTGGAACAGAGGGATCTGGGAATAACTGTGCATTGTTCCCTGAAGGTGGAATCTCATGTGGATAGGGTGGTGAAGAAGGCGTTTGGTATGCTTGCCTTATAAATCAGAGCATCGAGTATAGAAGTTGGGATGTAATGTTGAAATTGTACAGGGCATTGGTGAGGCCAAATCTGGAGTATGGTGTGCAGTTCTGGTCGCCAAATTATAGGAAGGATGTCGACAAAATGGAGAGGGTACAGAGGAGATTTACTAGAATGTTGCCTGGGTTTCAGCACTTAGGCTACAGAGAGAGGTTGAACAGGTTGGGTCTTTATTCTTTGGAGCGTAGAAGGTTGAGGGGGGACTTGATAGAGGTTTTTAAAATTTTGAGAGGGACGGACAGAGTTGACGTGGGTAGGCTTTTCCCTTTGAGAGTGGGGAAGATTCCAACAAGGGGACATAGCTTCAGAATTGAGGGACAAAGGTTTAGGGGTAACATGAGGGGGAACTTCTTTACTCAGAGGGTTGTGGCTGTATGGAATGGGCTTCCGGTGGAAGTGGTGGAGGCTGGCTCGATTTTATTATTTAAGAGTAAATTGGATAGGTATATGGATAGGAGGGGATTGGAGGGTTATGGTCTGAGTGCAGGTAGATGAGACTAGGTCAGGGAGAATGGTCGGCGTGGACTGGTAGGGCCGGACAGGCCTGTTTCCATGCTGTAGTTGTTATATGTTATATGTTATATGTTAAATGCTACAACATTCAGGGCTACGGTCCAAATGCGGGAAAATGGGATTAAAATTAGACTGTGTTTGATAACGGGCGGCGCGGACACGATGGGCCGAAGGGCCTCTTTCTGTGCTGTAGGACTCTATGACTCTATGAGGGTGGCACAGTAGTGCAACGGTAGAGTCACTGCCTTACAGCGCCATGTTCTCCCTGTGACCACTTGGGTTTTCTCCGAGTGCTTCGGTTTCCTCCCACATTCCAAAGACATCCAGGTTTGCAGAATAATTGCCCTCTGCAAATTACAAATTATCCGTAGCGTGTGGGATAGTGCTAGTGTACGGGGATCGGTGCGGACTCGGGATGGACTAGGTGGGCCAAAGGGCCTGTTTTAGGCCGTATCTCTAAAACAAAAACTTCAGATTGCAGCTGTGCAACTCATCATCTTCTTGGAGGAATTAAGGTCTGTACAATAAAACATGGCTATGCCCATGTACAAAAATGAATAAAAATGTGGCAAACCAGAAATGTGCATCATTTGCAGAACATAGAATACGCAAAGAGCATTACACCTCAGGAACAGACCATTCAGCTCACTTTGCCTGTGCCAAACATGATGGCAAGTTAAACTAATCTCTTCTGCCCACACATAATCCATATCCATCCATGCTCTGCATATCCATGTGCCTACCCAAAGCCTCTTAAATGCCACTATTCTAACTAGTGCCACTACAACCCCCGGCTGTGTGTTCCAGACGCCACCATTCTGTGTAAAAAACTTGCCGTACACATCTTGTTTAAACTTTGCCCTTTCTCACCTGAAAGCTCTGTCCTCTAGCCCTTGACATTTGGACTCTGGGGAAAAGTGATTATGGCAAGCAGTAAACAAAAATGCTGAAATCTAATCAAGATGCTTTAGTCAAATTGTAAACGGTCTTCTCTATAATGCACTTATAACTGAAAAACATTCAGTGACTTGTTCGTAAGTGTGGACTTCACTTATGTCGTGTCAAATAATGCATTGTTATATTCTGCTAACGTTTTGCAGTATGATCTTCAGACAATGCAAATTAGATTTCTTGGTTCACAACATGGATAGCCACGTTAGTGGAATACAAACTCAAAATGTAGTTCATGGAATAACTATATAAAATCCCATTTATAGCATTAACCATGTAATATTGGATTCAGTTTAGATCAATGACAAACAACGTGATCGCTCAGGGTGTTTATAAAGGGTTTCCCTGGAGTGTTTTAATACAATAGGAGGTATTGAATTACTTATCTATTTGATAGTGTTGATTACCAATTGGATATTTTGCATTAGGGCATTAATACTACCCTGAAACGGAATTCACAGCCAGAATCTGCTCCAACAGAAGAAATATTTTCTTCTTCTAAACATATTTTGTTTGAAAAAGTCACTTTGATGTTTTGTACGATAATGTCCAAAATGTTGTTAGTTTTAATTAAATGCCAGCAAGGTATTTTACATTACCACAGATACATAAGATTTTACATTGCCATAGATTTCCAGAGCCAATCAAGTAGACCAGACTAAATTTGGTTTCCTTCACAAAAATTATAAAAAGTACATGAAAAAGGCCATTCTTTCCATCAAGAACATGCAATCTAGGCAAACTCTCTTCCCATCTGCTTCATTAATCATAAATAGAATTTCAGAATCCCTAATATATTTCAATCTATTACCCCAAAATTTCCGTGTGTCCTGCGGGTCAATCCTGAATTTATCTTTCAGCTAATTTTAATTCAAAATTCAGTGTTTAAATACAGTATAATTTGTACACCCTAGATGACTCATAGGAGTGGGGCTCAGGTGACCACTTGTGAGGCTTAGGAGTCCAAGTTTTAACTAATCTTCCCTTATATCTAAATTATTGCATACTTGCAATCGTGCATGTGGCTTTTCGTCAAAGTCTAAGCATTCAATATCTACTTTTTGCCTCAGTGACCAAAAGCAAACAGCACTCAAATTGCACTATGACCAAAGCAGTGCACAGTTTCAGCATGACACCTTGACTTGCTTTCTGCTGCTCTGCCTGTATAATTCATCATTCTATTTCCTTCATTGATTGTTGCGCCACAATAACTGGACATCTTAAGTGCCAAGTGTATTACCATCCCTAAATCTTTTTCAGCTTCACCCTTGGCTAATTCAACAAACATGCTAGCTTTTTTTCCCACTGTGCAAGTACATACCTACACACTGTGAATTTAATCTACCAAGGGCTATTCAGCCATCCATGTCTACTTCATGAATTTACATTGCTGAAGCCAGCAGCAGCTTCTTTACCCTGAACAACTAATGTTTATATTGAGGAATTAATGTGGAGAAAAATATGCAACAGCCTTTCACAGACAAAAATAAAGAATGCCCAGCCGTAGCAATACTGCCAGGGATGATTTGCAGTTTAAGTGTCAAAAAAATAAGCAAAATAAATAACACAATACAAATCAATATTTCATGGTAAGCGGCAGTAGAAAGATGGAGAATTAAGATGTTAACAAGGAGATTTAGGATACCATGGTCTGATATGTGCCAGTTACCTCAGGAAGGTTGGGTTAGGACAAGAAAAGGGCACCAGAGTTTTGGATGAAGGACCGATGACAGGAAGCAATTCATTGACTCATGCAGGACAGAAATCGGCCCACTGAGTCCATCCCCACCATCAATTCTAAAGAATAATCCAATAGCCATGGCTGGAGGTCACACAAGACAATGAGAAGTGATTTTATCACGTGAAACTGGGATGGATCAGGCATAGGTACAAAATACATGGGGAAAATAACATTGATAGTGATTGTGGTTGGGAATAATTAGTTTTAATCATTATTAAATGATTGAAGGGAGCTAACCCAAAATGTTGTCTGTCTATTCCCTCCACAGATTCTGCCATCCCGCTCAGTTCCCCCAGCACTTTGTATTTTGATCATTTGGCAACGCGGAGCATAAAATGTGCAGCGGTATGCAAGGAGGACTCAAAGATCGGTATCCAAATTGGAGCTGCCTTCCTGACCAAGTCTGCAGGTCACTGACCACTTGCGTTCAATTTGGGACGGGTCAAGTATCAAAAAAGGACTTGGGTCAAATCAAATGATAATTTTCTACCCGACAAAATCTCCAATCCAAATTAGCCTTAACAAAATTACATTTCCACTGGAAAATGCAAATATTTTCCTGCTGAGAGTACAGTAATAATGTGATCAACTGCTGATTTGGAGACATCATTTTGAATCCCACATGAACAGGCGGGGAACTTAAATACACTAAAGCTGAAAAGCTAGTGTCATCAAGGGTGGTCACAAAACTTTTCGATTGGCTGCCTTTACACATCTGACAAACAGCAACATGGCTTATTGTTAACTGGCATCTAATATAAACAGCAAGCCATTTAGTGCAAAGTGAAATCAAGCCATTTAGTGCAAAGTAAAACTATGATTGCGTGGCAATAGTCTCAGAGGCAGGGTAAAGATTTTTTTCTCTCTACAGAATATGCAATTACAATTAGCCTGTGGTTAAGTTGAAATGCTTCCCGACATATATATAATAATTATTAAATGAGAGTTTATTAATATGTGCTAAAATTATGAAAAGCTCCTTGAATTCTTTATGTTTTTGCTATGACTATTTATTTCTTGCAATGGTCTTCGGTCATCTCTTGTCCAATAAATTTTAAAGAAAACATTTTTGTGGATGTTAAGATTCGGTATTCACTTTAAGCACCAGTTTAAATAATAATAAACGCATACTTTTATTATAATGATAATAATAAAAGCATACTTTTAATATGATAATAAAAGCATACTTTTATATCCATTGAACAAAAAAAAATCTAGAATTTTGAAGTAACCACCACTGATAAAATCTTGTGCATCAAATCAAACATATTTCAATGGCAGATCATTATTGATGAAACAATGGCAAGTGAAACTTCCTTTCGACCTCTGCTATAAAAGGCTCAGCAAAAGGCTTTGAACAACTCCCAACTTGTATCACTGTTATTTTTCAGGAACATTGGTCCCCATAGCTGTTATTTGGAACGGGTGCTGCACATGAGATTCACCAGGACCTTAGAGCTTGAGTTACAGAAGTTTAGGTAGGCTGAGATTTTTTTCTCTGAAGTTTAGAAGACTAAGGGGTAACCTTGTTGAGCTGTACAAGATCATGAGCGAGATGGATAAATTTAATTATTTATACAATATCAGTCTTCTTCCCAGCTGAAAGATTCCAAAAAAATGGAGGGAGAGAGGTGAGAGGGGAGAGATTTAAGAGGGATTTCAGGCGTAATATTTTCACTCCAAGGGTAGTCCTCATCCGGAATGCGATGCTACATGAAGCCACAGAGGCGGATACAATTATGACTTTCAAAAAGCAGTTGAATAGATATGGATAGTGAGGGTTTAGAGGGATATGGGTCAAATGCAGGCAAATAGGATTAGCTCAGAATGCCAACTTAGTCAACATGGACAAGGTGGATCACTGGGCCTGTTCCGTACCCTAAGAATCTATTTCTGACATACCAAAGTTTATTTTTTAAACCAGTTGCCAGAGCTGTACCAAATGAGAGGCTATAAAAAGGACAATTCATTTAGGTTCAAAATTACCTTCCAAGATAACATATCTTTTAAACATTGGAAATGAATGCTTACCATTTTTTTCGATGAATTTCTGTTTCCTTATTTTGTGACCAATACTGACAATTTAGCAACTGGTGCTTAAAGTAAATACCTAATCTTAACGTCCACAAAAAATGTTTTCTTTAAAACTTATTGGACAAGAGATGACCAAAGACCATTGCAAGAAAGAAATAGTCATAGCAAAAACATAAAGAATTCAAGGAGCTTTTCATAATTTTAGCACATATTAATACTCTCTTTTTAATAATTATTATATAGATGTCGGGAAGCATTTCAACTTAACCACAGGTCAATTGTAATTGCATATTCTGTAAAGAGAAAAAAATCTTTACCCTGCCTCTGAGACTATTGCCACGCAATCATAGTTTTCTTACTCTTGCCAAAGTTTCAGATGCTACTCTAAGTAATAAATAACTTTCAATAATGTTGTTTATACTCAAGATACATTTTTAAACAGTAATTATTAAACAAACTTTATCTGCCATTTGAAATTTATTTACCTTTCAACCATAAGTACTTCACTTTAACAACAGTATTTTAAAACATTTAGAAACCCAAACATTCATTTTCAGTCTTGCAAATGTATTAACTTAAAAAGATTTAATCTCTGTTTTCCTACATTAGCTCCATTTATAATTGTCAAACTCTATAAATATGTTTTTATTTTCTTATAGTCAAGGACCCCATTAACAAACCTCCTCATTAATATGTAAATCTAAAGTCAATCAGTCTTCTCTTTGACAGCACTATGAATTCTGAGTAGTGCACTGTGTAATCGGCTTTACTTAAGCTAGAATATTCATCATAAAAAGTTGTCATTTAAGAAAAATTGCACAAAATATACCATAATTGATCTGACTGCTATCTAGTTAATAGCCCTTTAATTGTCACAAAATACACATACCACTGGATTTAATTTTGGCAAGTCAAATCTATAATGCAATATTTATGCAAAAGAAATGTTAAATATGAAAAATGCAACTGCACAATTTTTAATGTAATATTTTTTTCTTTGCCTACTTATTATTTGCCTCCACTATTTACCAAAAACTCAAAAGAGCTCAAATATAGATTTTACAAAGGAACCATGCAAATCTTGTTTAGTTTGGGACTTTTTTGTTTTAAAATGCAAAGGAAAGTGTATGGACCAAGCTGCCAAAGGAGGTAGTTGAGGCTGGGACTATCCCAACGTTTAAGGAACAGATAGACAGGTACATGGATAGAACAGGTTTGGAGGGATATCGACGAAGCGCAGGCAGGTGGGACTAGTGTATCTGGGACATGTTGGCCAGTGTGCGCGCAAGTTGGGCCGAAGGGCCTGTTTCACTCTATGACTCTATGAAAAAGATACAATAGGGTTCTTTAAAATTATGGTAGGATTGCATGTAGTAAATATAGAGAGAATATTTCTAATTGTGGGAGAATCCAAAACCAAAAGGTCATAAACATAATGGCAATTATGTTCTATTTTCTTGATTAGATATAAATTCTACACAGAAAGGTGTTTAGAAATATGGAATAAGTTTGATTCCACTCCTTACATCCATGGCCAACTATGGTCTAACCTTGCGCCATGATATTAAGTCCTCAAGGATCTAGGTTTCATCTCAATACCATCGCATATCCTTGCCCCATCATCCCAACCCCCATATCCCTCCCCCCCACCATCTACAAACTGCCCCAATCATCTTTGAATACAAGGTAAGATTCTTACGACCATCAAACAAAACTGAGCAGTATTAACTTACACTAATTATGAAATACATATATTAAGCATGCAAAATAAAATCTTGTAATAAAGATTGTATTCATAATGGGAATAAGTCCATTAATTATTTGTTAGTAAGACACTGAGCATAATTTATTCAGAAAAATATGATGTTCTTTGTAAGAGGAAACATCTGAGTAAAGCCAGATACAGGGTACGTATAGCACAAAATTCCTTCCTACAATTGGCCTAGTCAGCAGGAGACTACACAGGACAATCGTCAACAATGTGGCTCATAATCGGGTGAGTATGTATAATTTACCACCCATAGAGGAGCAGATTCCGTATTGTTGTCAGGTAGCCGTATGTTGCAGTATTAAAAGAACAAAGTAGATTTTGTGTCTGTGCATATTTGAGTAAAGCCAGATATAGGGCACGGGTATAGCACAAAATTCCCCCCTCCATTCTTTTCGTATTTTGTGATACTTGTTCTTTGAGCTGAGAGAAGGGATAAATCAAGCCTTTACCAATAGCCAGAATTCCTACATGATTTTACTGGGTACAGGAATTGGAAGTAGAAGTTAAAAACACCAAAATAAAACATGATTGACTGAATACAGAGGGTGAAAAAGCCACAATAAGACTGAAACTGTCAGTAGATAGCCTGTAAATGATAATAGGAACAGGGAATAAATAGTGGTAACAGCAGACCAAAAAGTAATAAACTAGTAGTAGAGCGGACTATATGTGCAGAAACAGTATTTGAAAAAATATACACAAGTTTAAATCTTAAGCAAAGGTTGTATTCATAATGGGAATAAGTCCAATTGAGCAAACCAATTGAGTAGTGATAGCGTGGAAGAAAGATTCACAATCATCCAAGAGATGCTTCCATTATTCGATGTGGAGAAGGAATAGACCATTTTAGTTCTAGTGCAGGCCGTCCCTGTGTTATGGAAGGGTTTCATTCATGTCAATGATCTGTGAACCGATTTTTCTGTAACATCCATTTTCGATAGCTACCCAAATTGTATCACTGCATGCACTACATATAATTCTCTCATTTCATTACAATAATTTCTAATGGTTCCAAGTTAATTATAAAATAACAAGAAAGAGTCAACATGGAAGGAAGATCATGTTCTGTCAATGGACAAGGAGGAACCAGCTCTTAGAAGGTCTTGAAGAAGGTACTCCATTAAAGAATCATGAACAAAATTTGAGTGCACAATATTAGGCATAATGGATTGAGAATTTGTTAATGGGGATAAATCAGGAAGAGGGCATTTTCAGACATTTGATGATGATTGGGGTGCCACAGAAATCAACACTTGGGCTCTAGATGCTGATGATCTTTGTCAGTTATTTGGATGAGGGAATCAAGTATAACATATGGCTTTTACTAACAATATAATGTCGGGCGGCAGTGTAAGCTGTGAGGAAGATGCACGGAGTCTTCAGAGGGATACAGACAGATTACATGAATGGGCAAGAACGTAGCAAGTGAGAAATATTTCTGGGGGTAAAAAGCAAGGACATTCACTTTGGTCGAAAGAGAAAGATGGACATTTTAAATGGCAAAAAAAGTAAACTATATTGCTGTTGGGTAATCAGTTGTCCTTGTAAAAGAGTCAAACATACAGGTGCAACAAGTAATTAGCAAGACAAATAATATGCCGGTCATTATTGCAAGGTGTTGAGGACAAGAGCAGAGACATCAAGCTCTAATGATATTGGATTAGTAACACCAAGGTAAAAATCTGACAGTACAGCAAATTGATTTTAAACACCCTGATTTCATGTATTTCACTTAAATAGAAGGCATAGAAGGACACAATGTGCTGGTGTAACTCAGCAGGTCGGGCAGCTTCTCTGGAGAACATGGATAGGTGACATTTTGGGTCGCCACCCTTCTTCAGACTGTCTCAGCCTGAAACGTCACCTATCCATGTTCTTCAGCAATACTGCCTGACCCACTGAGTTACTTTGTGTCCTTTTGTGCAAACCAGCATCGGCAGTCCCTTGTTTCTACATTATGGCAGAGAAAGGTACGGTCCAAATACAGACAAATGGATCAGGGTGGATGGGTACAAAGGTACCTTTCACCGTCCGGTGCGGCCTGGAACGTGGCAACTTCAACAGCCTGACCGCGGGGGAAGACGGCAGGGGAAGAGAAAAGACATTCTGGCCTTCCATCACAGTGAGGAGGTGACTGGAGGAGACTCACTGTGATGGATGTTTCTTTTTTTTTGTTTTGTGTTGGTTTGTGGTTGTGTGTGTAATTGGTTATTTTATTGCTCTTACTGTTGAATTGTGGGTGACGAAATCTCGTCCAAAAGACTTGTTTTTTTTGGATGACAATAAAGGTCATTCTGATTCTGAATTCTGATTCTGAGGTAGGGCTAGACATGGTGAGCACATTATTGTGCTGCGTAACTATGACTGTAAACTGTACGGTGCACAGATTACACCAAAACTGCCATACTGTTTGCCTTTCTGGTGCCTGCAACATACTCCAGGCAGTGGAGACATCACACTGCGAAGCGGGTCCAATATCCAGTCAGAAATCTAAAGAAAGTGATAGGATTGAGACCTTCACCATTTAAAATAAATGTGATGTTCACATTCAAAATGCTGGATACAAAATGTGAGCTCAGAACAAAAGATCCAAGATAACTGGAATAAAGTGTGGATGTGTGAGGGGGAAACAGACTGCACAATCACTATTTATTATGTCGTTTCTTCTGAAACATTGCTATAGATCAACCATTTCACATTGCTTTGCAAGCAGTTAATCAAAAAGTACTTTATTGCTTCAGACATAATTGATGACAACATTGGATAATTCAGTTTTCTGAATTTCCAAAGCAGTTTGGAAATAATCTACAAAAGCAGACTTCTGAGATGACCGTATTATGTAGCGTCAAGTAATGAAAATTTGATTTTAAAATAATTTGTTTACGCTAAAACTTATTAGACACCAATAATTAATTATCAGTTGACTGCAATTCAATCTAATCATTTTAATATTCAAAAACAAATCAATACATAATTTATTATTTCAATACCTATGCATTAGGATGCACGCCCTGTAACTCTCAATAGCATATCCATGCACCCAATTATTTTGTGAACAGATAAGCAGGAGAGGCAATCAAGAAGATAAACCTCAATACTTTACCTACCTCTTTCCAAGGGCTGAGGAACTGGGTCCGGGCATAGCGAGTGAGCATGTTGATAATGACCACTTGCCCCCACTCCTCCACATCCACCAATAAGTTACATAGCTTGCGGTAATTCTTGTGAATCAGGTCAATTCGCTCTGGGCAGACGTCCTCAAATGACATTACAACACTTCCAGCCACTAACTGTGAACAGACAACACAAAACAACGTGAGTGAAGAGAAATTGCAATCAATTTGTAGAAAGTTATCATTGTCCGAAGCGGCATTATTATCAACAGCATGAAGATGTTTCCTGAGCTTCTCACCAGGGATTCTTGACTAATTTTGTGAACAGCACAAGTGGTAACACAAAAACATTCAGACGTGCAGAAAATAAGTTACAGAAAAGTTTAAAAAGGACAAAGTGCTGAAGTAACTCAGCAGGTGAGGCAGCATCTCGAAGCGTCATATGTGGCGGCTATGTGCATAGCCTGGGTAATGCAAGCAAAGAATTTCACTGTGCCTTGTCACATGTGACAGTAAAGTATTCCATTTCAGCCGTCTCCGGAGAAAAGTAATAGGAACATTTTGGTTCTTCAGGTTGATTATGTGGTGTGGGGGGAGGGGGGGAAGACAGTTGGAAAAGGAAAATATAGTCTTCCTTGAAATATAATTGTCAACTAAGCAAGAGCCGAAAGGGCAAGTATAAAATGCCTTGCAATTCTCTTTAAACCCACTTGCCAATTGCATTTAATGTCTGCTTTTGGCCCTGCAAATTTCCTGCTTGAGATCTTTCATATTTTCTTAATATTCAAGGGGGCGATTTCATCTTCCTAAACCTTACACAATTTTATTTTTCCTTCTGACCAAATTTACAACCTTTTGTCATCTAACATTTATACAGGAAAGATTCCCTAGCCTTGTCACCCTTTCCTTGCCCCTCCTCCTTACTGGAACATGTCGGCTCCAAACTCCGATCAATAAGAACATGTCAGTCGCGAAATCTGATCAGCTGGTCTTTCAATGGCTTCCAAGCCAACCGTGTACTTATCCAACAACAGCTGTTCCCAATTTACTCACACCAGCGGCATATCTGTTGCCTCACAGCGCCAGAGACCCGGGTTCGATCCTGACTACGGGTGCCGTTTGTACACTCTCCCTGTGACCGCGTGGGGTTTTTCCGGGTGCTCCGGTTTCCCCCCACACCGTAGAGACATACAAGATTATTGGCTAATTGGCTTGGTACAATTGTAAATTGTCCCTAGTGTGTAGGATAGTGCTAGTGTATGATGTGTAGGAACATAACTGCAGATGCTGGTACAAATCAAAGGTATCACAAAATGCTGGAGTAACTCAGCGGGTCAGGCAGCATCTAGGAGAGAGGGAATGGGTGACGTTTCGGGTCGAGACCCTTCTTCAGACTGAAGGCATCACAAAATGCTGGAGTAACTCAGCAGGCCAGGCAGCATCTAGGAGAGAGGGAATGGGTGATGTTTTGGGTCGAGACCCTTCTTCAGACTGAAGAAGGGTCTCGACCCGAAACGTCACCCATTCCCTCACTCCTAGATGCTGCCTGGCCTGCTGAGTTACTCCAGCATTTTGTGATGCCTTCTAGTGTATGGTGTGATCGCTGGTCCGTACAGACGCAGTGGGCCGAAGGACCCGTTTCCGCGCTGTATCTATAAAGTCCAAAGACTAAAGTCTGACGTTCCTGTGTAATAATATTGTAGTTTGCCCCATCCCAATATAGTACTCCCCCACCCCAAGATCTATAGTTATCCTTATTCATAACTATCTTAAAACATAAGGAGCAGGGATCACTGTTCCCAAAATACTCTTTCACAAACATCAGTCACCTGGCCAGGCTCGTCCCCAAATAAAATGGTTCCTCCTCTCGTTGGACTGTACACATACTGTTTCATGAAATCATCTTGGATGTAACTGACACATTCTGCTTCATCTAAAGATTCTTGTACTAAGGATGTATCAGTCAATATTGGAGAACTTAAAGTCACGCTGCGACAATCCTGTGGCTTTCATACGCTGATCTTAGTTTCGTGACACCAAGCATAAATTCTGCCCTCCCTGTGATGCAGAGTACACCACATTAGTTTAGATACAATAGAACATGCAGCAATAGACCAGTGCCGATAACTGTGCACTCCGAGCCTCGTGAAATTGGTATTTTAGACATTTCTGCTACATGTTGTGACTGGTGGCATGCCTCAGGGTTCGGTGCTGAGCCCATTGCTGTTTATCATCTATATCAATGATTTGGATAAGAACGGGCATGGCATGGTCGGCAAATTTGCAGGTGATACAAAAGTGGGTGGTACGGTAGATAGTAAAGATGGTTGCCAAAAATTGCAGCAGGACCTTGATTGGTTGGGAATGGTCTGAGGAATGGTTGATGGAATTTAATAGAGGAATGTAAGGTGTTGCTTTTAAATTTTAAAAAAATATTCCAAAAACAAACATACAAAGTAGTAACGCGATCAAATCAAAAGCTGCCTGCATTGGCAGTTTACAAACAAAACAGTTATCAGATTAAAATTCCGCCAACTTTGTCAATAATATTCGACCTCCCGCGCGACCTCCAGCGTTCACAGAAGGGTTTTGCATTTTGGGAGGACAATAGACAATAGACAATAGGTGCAGGAGTAGGCCATTCAGCCCTTCGAGCCAGCACCGCCATTCAATGCGATCATGGCTGATCACTCTCAATCAGTACCCCGTTCCTGTCTCCTCCCCATACCCCCTCACTCCGCTATCCTTAAGAGCTCTATCCAGCTCTCTCTTGAAAGCATCCAACAAACTGGCCTCCACTGCCTTCTGAGGCAGAGAATTCCACACCTTCACCACTCTCTGACTGAAAAAGTTCTTCCTCATCTCCGTTCTAAATGGCCTAACCATTATTCTTAAACTGTGGCCCCTTGTTCTGGACTCCCCCAACATTGGGAACATGTTTCCTGCCTCTAATGTGTCCAATCCCCTAATTATCTTATATGTTTCAATAAGATCCCCCCTCATCCTTCTAAATGCCAGTGTATACAAGCCCAATCGCTCCAGCCTTTCAACATACGACAGTCCCGCCATTCTGGGAATTAACCTAGTGAACCTACGCTGCACGCCCTCCATAGCAAGAATATCCTTCCTCAAATTTGGAGACCAAAACTGCACACAGTACTCTAGGTGCGGTCTCACCAAGGCCCGGTACAACTGTAGAAGGACCTCTTTGCTCCTATACTCAACTCCTCTTGTTATGAAGGCCAATATTCCATTGGCTTTCTTCACTGCCTGCTGTACCTGCATGCTTCCTTTCATTGACTGATGCACTAGGACACCCAGATCTCGTTGAACTCCCCCTCCTCCTAACTTGACACCATTCAGATAATAATCTGCCTTTCTATTCTTACTTCCAAAGTGAATAACCTCACACTTATCTACATTAAACTACATCTGCCATGTATCCGCCCACTCACACAACCTGTCCAAGTCACCCTGCAGCCTTATTGCATCTTCCTCACAATTCACACTACCCCCCAGCTTAGTATCATCTGCAAATTTGCTAATGGTACTTTTAATCCCTTCGTCTAAGTCATTAATGTATATCGTAAATAGCTGGGGTCCCAGCACCGAACCTTGCGGTACCCCACTGGTCACTGCCTGCCATTCCGAAAGGGACCCATTTATCCCCACTCTTTGCTTTCTGTCTGTCAACCAATTTTCTATCCATGTCAGTACCCTACCCCGAATACCATGTGCCCTAATTTTGCCCACTAATCTCCTATGTGGGACCTTGTCGAAGGCTTTCTGAAAGTCGAGGTACACCACATCCACTGACTCTCCCCTGTCAATTTTCCTAGTTACATCCTCAAAAAATTCCAGTAGATTTGTCAAGCATGATTTCCCCTTCGTAAATCCATGCTGACTCGGAATGATCCTGTTACTGCTATCCAAATGCTCAGCAATTTCGTCTTTTATAATTGACTCCAGCATCTTCCCCACCACTGATGTCAGACTAACTGGTCTATAATTACCCGTTTTCTCTCTCCCTCCTTTCTTAAAAAGTGGGATAACATTTGCTATCCTCCAATCCACAGGAACTGATCCTGAATCTATAGAACATTGAAAAATGATCTCCAATGCTTCCATTATTTCTAGAGCCACCTCCTTAAGTACCCTGGGATGCAGACCATCAGGCCCTGGGGATTTATCAGCCTTCAGTCCCATCAGTCTACCCAAAACCATTTCCTGCCTAATGTGGATTTCCTTCAGTTCCTCCATCACCCTAGGTTCTCCGGCCCCTAGAACATTTGGGAGATTGTGTGTATCTTCCTCAGTGAAGACAGATCCAAAGTAACGGTTTAACTCGTCTGCATTTCTTTGTTCCCCATAATAAATTCCCCTGCTTCTGTCTTCAAGGGACCCACATTTGCCTTGGACTAACATGGGCAGAACTGGCACAGTGAATGGTAGGACTCTGAAGAGGGCTGTAGAGCAGAGGGATCTAGGAGTACAAGTACATCAGTCAGAGTATTGAGTGTAGAAGTTGAGAGGTTCTGTTGCAGTTTCACGAGATGTTGGTGCTGCATTTAGAGCTTTTTGTCTAGTTTTGGGCACTATGTTACAGGAAAGGTGTTGTCAAGCTGGGGAGAGTGCAGAGAAGATTTACGAGGATGTTGCCGGGACTCAAGGGCCTGAGCTGTAGGGAGAGGTTGAGCAGTCAAGGACTCTATTCCTTGGATCTTGTGGAGGTGTACAAAATCTTGAGAGGAATAGATCGGGTAGACACACAGTCTCTTGCCCAGTGTTGGTGAATCAAGGACCAGAGGACAGAGATTTAAGGTGAGGGGGGAAAGATTTAATATGAACCTGAGGGGTAACTTCTTCGCACAAACAGTGGTGGGGGTATGCAACGAGCTGCTGGAGTAGGTATTTGTGGAGGTACTATCCCAATGTTTAAGAAACATTTTGACAGGTACATGGACAAGAGAGGTTGAGGTATTTCGGCCAAATGCAAGCAGATGGGACTAGCGTAGATCAGACATGTCGGCCGGTGTGAACAAGTTGGGTCGAAGGGCCTGTTTCCAAGCTCTAAGAATCTATGACTCTATATTTTTACTTGAGTATTCAGAACTTGTAATTTTATATAATGACCTCAAATCACACTTGTATCAAGTTTGCAGAGTTAATTACACCGATTAAACACTTTGGGTCTTGCAAGGCACCATACATGGAAATAAAAATCTGAATAATACCTTGAGTAGATACATGCACTTAGATGACATTTCGGTAGATTCAGCAGAACTATTAGCATTAATAATTTTTAAAATGTTTTCAATTTTGACTTTGTACTTAAAAGGTCATTAACTTTAATGTTATTCACAACACTGGACATTATCAGGAGGAAAACATCTCTGAATACAGTTTTAGTCATTATTCCAGACATTGTTTTGATCATGCTGGGATTTTATGCATTGCCTGTTGAGAATAGACGTGGAGCTGCATTTATTGACTATGGTGATCTTTCGCTCTTAAAATTCTAGTTTAAATTCTTCCCAGGCACATTTTCTCATCAAACCAAAAGCAAGGGGTTTTATTTCTACCACAAATGCAAAGCAATTATTGGTTTTGTTTTCACATTCTATGAAGGAGTACAAAATCCTAAACTACATATAGATACATTTCCATTGACATACTTGTTGTTGATAGCATCCTACAAATTGAGCAAGGCATAAATGCATTTTCCTTTGCAAACAAAATTAACTCCAATTACAAACAGCGCTTATCTTTTTATTCTTTGATTTCACACTCTATTGATCAGCTAGGACATTTACTGCCTTGCAAGGTTAACCACAGACACAGGTGCATCTGTGGTTAGATACAGATACGACATGATATATTTTCCTTGGTTGGTGAATTATCCCTCAAGAAATTCAATGATTCAATTATACTTTATTGTCACATGTACCGAGGTACAATGACATTTGTTTTACATACAACCCTGCAAAATTATACAGCAGATCTCACCTAACCAGTACACATAGGGTCGCCACGTTTCAAATTCAATTGGGTTGGAGTGTGCTCAGCCCCATTTTACAGTTTCACCACAGAGAAAAATGCACAATGACGATCCTTTGTCAAAGTTTTGGAAAAAGGGTTTCAATTCAAAACGTTAACTATTTTTCTTTCTACGATACCGCCTGACCCGCTGAGTGTTTGCAGAATATTTTGTTTATATTATAGCTCTTGCTTAACTGGACTGATGAATAAGAAAAACGGCCAAAAGGCAATATAAAAACAGACTCATGACTTGACAACTGAACAGAGAAGCTGTGCAAGATTCCAATCAATTATAAATGAGGGCATATCATTGAACAATGCCAATTTCAAGTAAATTATATGTTAATATGTCACCATTTTGTGGCGACTCCCAACATTAAGTACCAATTGGAATCAAAACTATTTAGGAACAAAACTTCAGCTGCTCCTGATCAGAGGAATACAAAACAATGCAAGGAAATGCTATGTTTTAGCAACTGGACTGGATGCAGCTGGTTGCATCACCACAGTGGAAGTAATTCCTGGTAAAGTGAGAGATTTCAATCAAAGAGTGGAACAGCACTGAAACAGGTCCTTTAGCCCAACTCTTCAATGGTGACTAAGTTGCCCACCTGAGCTTGTCCCATTTGTCCCAAATCCTTCTGAACCATTCCTAACAATAAAAATAAAGAAAGTGTCTTTTAAATCTAATATAGCCTTGCAAAAATCTATTACGTAACTCTCGCTGTTCAAGTACCCAGGATCGGAAGAGATAAAGGGAAGCTTATGAGATATTACTTGAGCTCAATACTGCATAAAATCTATGGAAGTTTTAGAAAGTCCAAGGGCAAAAGTTTAAGAAAATAGAAAAGTGTCTTCTGGTATTGTTCATGCAGTCATAAAAGCTCAAGATATTTAATGAATACTAGACAAAGTGGGCCCGTTGGGCCCATTCCCCACTCCCCCATTCTCTCCTCCCCCATCCCCACTCTTACTCTCCCCACACTCTCCCCTTTGGCCCGTCCTCTTAGGGTTTCCATTGTATCCGGGAGGGGGGAGGGAGGGAGAGGGAGGTTTGGGGGAGGGAGGTGTGGAGTGATCGAGGGGGAGGGAGTAGTGGAGGGAATTATGTGTTGAGGATGGAGGGGGGAGGGAGGGGGGAGGGTGATGAAAGATGGGGTGGTATTTGTGGAGGGAGGGAGAGGGGGAGAGAAGGGGGGAGGGAGGGATGGGTGAGAGGGGAGGGATATGGACCTCCCCTTTTCCCAGTACCCCTCTTTCCCCCACCACCAAGTCCCCTCCGCACGACCCCTGTTGTCCCATTCCCCATTCTCAGACCCCGTTGTGCCCATCCCCACACCCCCCATTCTCTCCTCCCCCAGCCCCACTCTTACTCTCCAAGTGTGCCCGTTGGGCCCGTCCTCCTGATCTGTGTATGTCAAGTGACCACTATAACTTCCTTTTTTTTTTTTTCCTAATCAGATGTGCAGCACTTTGGTCAACGTGGGTTGTTTTTAAATGTGCTATACAAATATAATTGACTTGACTTGACTGTTTTTTAATTTTTTTTTACTAAAACCTCTGTAACTTAAAAAATACGCGACCGAATCAAATAAAAAAACCATTTTCCAGCAGAGTTCAGCGCGGTGATGAAGGCGGTGCAAAAATCGTGGCGCTACGGTTCACCGTTTTTTTCAATAAATCCGCTTTAAACCTCCGTAACTTAAAAAATATGCGACCAAATTAAATGAAAATATCACGGCCGAGCGAGCGCGAGATTGTCGGTTAAGGCGGCGCAAAAATTGTGGCGCGACGGTTCACCGTTTTGCCGTAATCACTGTTACGTATATAGAAACAGATATATTCACAAGATCTGAGTTTTAGTAATATACTAGAACAAGTGTGCCCGTTCAAAGTGGGCCCGTTGGGCCCGTCCCCACACCCCCCATTCTCTCCTCCCCCAGCCCCACTCTTACTCTCCAAGTGTGCCCGTTGGGCCCGTCCTCCTGATCTGTGTATGTCAAGTGACCACACTTCTTTTTTTTTTTCCTAATCAGATGTGCAGCACTTTGGTCAACATGGGTTGTTTTTAAATGTGCTACACAAATATAATTGACTTGACTTGACTTGCAATAACAAAACAATCAGTGCTTTTCTGGAAACCTCCTGATCTGTGTATGTCAAGTGACCACTATAACTTTGTCTTTTTTTTTTTTCCTAATCAGATGTGCAGCACTTTGGTCAACGTGGGTTTTTTTTAAATGTGCTATACAAATAAAATTGACTTGACTTGACTTGCAATAACAAAAAAAACCACTTTAAAACAATCAGTGCTTTTCTGGAAACTTTTCGAAACAATGTATCCGTCACAAGCTGAAAACTAAATCTGCACCGCAGCGCCCCCCTGAAAAAGAGGGGGGCAGCGCTTTAAAACCTCTGTAACTTAAAAAACACGCGACCAAATTAAATGAAAATATCACGGCCGAGCGAGCGCGAGATTGGCGATTGAGGCGGTGCGAAAACCGTCGTGCTACGGTCCGCCGTTTTGCTGCAATCGCTGTTACGAATATATCAGGCCAAACCACAAAAAAAAATATACACAAGATCTGAGTTTTAGTATTATACTAGAACAAGTGTGCCCGTTCAAAGCGGGCCCGTTGGGCCCGTCCCCACACCCCCCATTCTCTCCTCCCCCAGCCCCACTCTTACTCTCCAAGTGTGCCCGTTGGGCCCGTCCTCCTGATCTGTGTATGTCAAGTGACCACTATAACCTTCTTTTTTTTTTTTTTTCCTAATCAGATGTGCAGCACTTTGGTCAACATGGGTTGTTTTTAAATGTGCTATACAAATATAATTGACTTGACTTGACTTGCAATAACAAAACAATCAGTGCTTTTCTGGAAACTTTTCGAAACAATGTAGCCGTCACAAGCTGAAAACTAAATCCTTTTCTGGAAACTTTTCGAAACAAATGTAGCCATCACAAGCCACAAGCTGAAAACTAAATCTGCACCGCAGCGCCCCCCATAAAAAGGGGGGGGGGGGCAGCGCTTTAAAACCTCTGTAACTTAAAAAACACGCGACCAAATTAAATGAAAATATCACGGCTGAGCGAGCGCGAGATTGGCGATTGAGGCGGTGCGAAAACCGTCGTGCTACGGTCCGCCGTTTTGCTGCAATCGCTGTTACGAATAAATATACATACGATACAGGTCAAACCCAAAAAATATATATATATATATTCACAAGATCTGAGTTTTAGTATTATATAAGATAAGATAAGATAGATAGATAGATGTAACAAGAAAGCAGATAATAAAAGAGAGAGTAAGAAACATCAAAAAAGCTACCCCTATGAGGATGCAATGGCATGGGTATGATTCAAAATGAATGATTTACATCTGTCTTGGTGGAAGAGTGACACATAAACATTAGTCAGGGAGAATATAAAACATGAGGCCAGATCTTCAAAGTTCTCTCAAACCTTTGAAATTGTATTTTACTTGGATCTGTCATTGTCTGCTAATTTGTGAAACCCAGTGCAGCACAAGACTTCCCCCGAGTCTAACCGTCAGGCTCCATTATCAGTCACGGTGGTGCAGCAGTAGAGTTGCTGCCTTACAACGCCAGAGACCCAAGTTTGATCCTGACCACAGTTGCCGTCTGCACGGAGTTTGTATGTTCTCCTTGTGACCATGAGAGTTTTCTCTAAGTAGGTTAATTGGTTTCAGTAAAATTGTATATTGTACGGGGTGATCACTGGTCGGCGCGGACTCTGTAGGCCGAAGGGCCTATTTCCGTGCTGTATTGCTAAAGTCTAACGTAAGGAAACGCCCTGACAGCAAGTGAAACCCTGCTCCAGAATCGGCCCCTTTGTGATATCTATCAATGGAATGCAGATGAAACTGACACAAGCAGAAGGATGTTCCAGGCTGCTGGAAAATATCACCAAGTGCAAAAGAAAAAAGTGGCAAATCTAATTTATTCAGACAAGTGTAGGAGAATTTATTTCGGAATGGGATCGAAACTAGGGAATAACAAAATTAAATGGCAGTTTACAGATAAGTGGAAGTCTGCTTGGCTTAAATTAAAAACCTAATCAAAATCTGAATACAATCAAACCTGCAGAGCTACTTTTTCTATACTCAACCCAACATGGCGGCTCTTGCAGAATATCAGTAACTCTGTCAACACCAAAACATGGCGGCACTTTACTGCCTCGGCGAGGCCCTGAATACAAGTGCATGAGAAGTAACAGCACAAGAAACTGTCGGCCACCTGGCCCTTCTGAGGCAAGGAAATGCAGATGCTGGAATCTTTCATAGAACACAAAGTACTGGAGTAATTGAGTTGATCAAATAGCACCTCTGGAGGACAATCATGTTGATGCTTCAGGTTGGAGCCTTTCTTCAGACTGAAGGGTTCCGATCCAAATTGCCGCTTATCCACTCATCCATGTCCTCCAGAGATGCCGTCTGACCCACTCGGTTCTCTATCTAACCTGTGTTCTCTTTCTAATCTTTCAAGCCTGCTCCACAGTTCATCAAGATCATGGCTGATTTTCCATCTCAGCATTAGTCTCCTGCATTTTAACCTCAATTTTCTGAACACATACCTCCAGATTCAGGAAGAGTTTCTTCCCAGCTGTTATCTGGCAACTGAATGGTCCTCTCATCAGCTAGAATGCAGCCCTGAACCACCATCAACCTCATTGTAGACCTTTGAACTATCTTTAATTGTACTTCAATGTTATACCTATTCGCTAAATGCTGTGTCATTTAATTGTGCACTGTGGATGGCTTGATTGCATTCATGGACAGTCCTTTCTTTGACTGGACTGCACGCAAGCAAAAGAGGTACACTTGACAATAATAAACTAAATTAAATCTATTGACCTCTATTTTGAATAAACAAAACTTCCACGTCTGTTCACGTTGATGGATCCCAAAGGTTCACTCACCTTTGGGTGAGGAAAGTTCTTCATCTCAGTTATCCAATTACCAAACTCTACAAGATGAATTAGCCTACCGTCTAATACATCACAGCACACTTATTCTAATTATTGGATTTTCTGCTCGTGACGTAGTGAAAAGTAAGGACACTGAACACACTTACCCTCCACCATATTCACTTTTCCCCATTTAAATCTAATTACTCCAAGCTCATGGTTTTCAATTTCTACATGTGAAAAGGAAGGAAGGATAGAGACAGCTTGGTGATAAACTTTGTGATGTTTCCACTAGTGGGAGAGTCTAGGACTAGAGGTCAGAGCCTCAGAATTAAAGGACGTTCTTTTAGGAAGGAGGTGAGGAAATTTTTATTTCGTCAGAGGGTGGTGAATCTGTGGAATTCTTTGCCACAGAAGGCTGTGAAGGCCAAGTCAGTGGATATTTTTAAGGCATAGATTCTTGATTAGTTCGGGTGGCAGAGGTTATAGGGAGAAGGCAGGAGAATGGGGTTAGGAGAGAAAGAGAGAGATCAGCCATCATTAGAAGGCGAAGTAGACCTGATGGGCCGGATAGCCTAATTCTACTGCTACGACTTATGACCTTATAAACCAGTTTAACCTCAACCATGCCCAACTTCAAAACTCAGTTTGCAGTGGCAAGTCACACTTGTGCTCAACGCAGAAGACAATGACTATCCATAAAAATAAATCTTCACACGGTTGCTTTCCCAATCCTCCCCATAGTCCAGCCAGGTAGATTTAATAATCTTATCATGTTCAGAACCATTCTTTAGACGAGCTACAGCATGGAAACAGGCCTTTCAGCCCACCGTGTCCACGCTGACCAGTGATCATCCCGTACACTAACACTTATACTACACACTGGGGAGAATTTTACCAAAGCCAAGTAGCCGACAAACTTGTACATCTTTGGAGTGTGGAGGGAAACCAGAACACCAGGAGAAAACCCACATGGACAGAGGGAGAACGTACAAACTCCATAGAGACAGCACCCATAGTCATGATCAAACTAGGGTGAAAGCAGATTTAGTTACAGCATTCAAAAAGAAAAATATTCAAAAGGAAAAAAATTGCAGAGCTTTAGAAAAAGGGCAGAGGACTGGGACAAGATGAATTACTCTTGCATTGGGCTTGAGCTTGGCAGACTCAAGACCAATGGCCTCCGACTGCTGTAACCATGCTATAAATTTGAGAATAAACAATTTGCGCATCATCCTTCAAACTCAGCACCATAAGTAGGTAATTAGGCAGAGGTTTACAACCTTAACCTTTTTGTTGCACATTTAAATTTACAAATGAAAAATGTGAAGTGCAATTTTAGGTTCATCCTAAATTTTAGGTTTCATTTTGGGAGCACGAACAAGGGTAGAACTTAGAGTGAACTGTGGGGCAGAGGGAGCTAGGAGTACAGGTACACAGTTTGTTGAAAGTGGCATCACAGGTAGATAGTGTGGTCAAAAAGGCTTTTGGCAAATGGGCCTTCAGCAGTCAGAGCATTGATTATTGAAGTTCGGAGGTCATGTTGTGGCTGCATAAGACATTGGTGAGGCCACATTCAAAGTATTGTGTTCAGTTTTTGGCATCATGTTATAAGAAAGATGTTGTCAAGCTGGAAAGGGTGCAGAGAAGATTTACGAGGATGTTGGCAGGACACGAGGGCCTGAGCTATAGGGAGACGTTGAACAGGCTAGGACTATTCCATGGAGCGCAGGAGGATGAGCAGTGATCTTGTAGAGATGTACAAAATCATGAGTGGAATAGATCAAGTAGATGCACACAGAATCTCTTGCCCAGAGTAGAGGAAGAGAACCAGAGGTTTAAGATGAAGGGAGAAAGATTTAATAGGAAACCAAAGGGTAACTTTTTCACACAAAGCACAGTGGGTGTATGGAACGAGCTGATGGAGGAGGTAGTCGAGGCAGGTACAATTGCAATGTTTAAGAAACATTTAGATAGGTACATGGATAGGATAAGTTTAGAGGGATATGGGCTAAATGCTGGGCGAAGGGACTCGTGTAGATGGGACTTGCTAGCCAGAATGGGCAAGATGGCCTGATGGGCCTGTTTCCACGGTGTAAGACTACAACATGTTTCTCAAGCTGACTTAACAAGAATGCTCTGTAAGTGTTAAAACCTTTTGGCCATATTCAGGTCCATCGCAGGTTATGAACACCAGAGTTATGTCTAGCCTGCCCATACAATCGAACATTTGGGGTTCCAGCCGAATGGATTTGCTGTCTGCTGCAGTGCTACAGGAATCTTCTGCCACCTTGGGAGGAGTTGGCTGCGCCTAACGGCTGCGGCTCTCTGGCAGTGTGTTTGTCTTTTTTTTTTTTTGGATGTCGGTGTTTGGATGTTTTTTGTTTCTGTTTTTGGCTGTGTATGTGTGTGGGGGGGGGGGGGTGGGGGTGGGGCGGGGGAAACCTTTCTTTTATTAGGTCTCTTCCCCGGAGCGCAGCTCGCCCGCGGGACGTTTCAGTGCCCGGTGCGGCTCGGCTGCGGGACTTAACATCGCCGGCGCGGCTCGGCTGCGGGACTTAACATCGCCGGCGCGGCTCGGCACTTAACATCGCCAGCGCGGCTCGGCTGCGGGACGTTTCAGTGCCCGGTGCGGCTCGGCTGCGGGACGTTTCAGTGCCCGGCGCGGCTCGGCTGCGGGACTTAACATCGCCGGCGCGGCTCGGCTGCGGGACGTTTCAGTGCCCGGTGCGGCTCGGCTGCGGGACGTTTCAGTGCCCGGCGCGGCTCGGCTGCGGGACTTAACATCGCCAGCGCGGCTCGGCTGCGGGACGTTTCAGTGCCCGGTGCGGCTCGGCCGCGGGACTTAACATCGCCGGCGCGGCTCGGCTGCGGGACGTTTCAGTGCCTGGTGCGGCTCGGCCGCGGGACGTTTCGGTGCCCGGTGCGGCTCGGCCGCTGGACTTAACATCGCCCGGTGCGGCCGCGGGACGTTTCAGTGCCCGGGGCGGCTCGGCCGGGTGGCCTTCCATCCCCTTGCGGGGGCTGTGCGTGTCGGTTGCCTCGGTAGGGGTCGAGCTGTCTGTCCGTGGGTGCAGGGGGAGGAGAGGGGAAGTTTTGTTGCCTCCATCACAGTGAGGGGGTGTTTGGAGTCACTGTGATGGATGTTTGTGTTGGGGTCGTGTGTCTTGTGTTCTTTTCTTTTTTTGCTGTGACTGCTGAAATTTCGTTCGGTGTTGTGCCGAGTGACAATAAAGTTTTGTTATGTTATGTTATGTTATGTTATGTTACAAGATTAGAAATTGTTCAGCCAGAGCTGAACACACTTCTGCAGACAATGGCGCCTTGCACTTCTTGTGTCTGGTGGTGGAAAGATCGGTGGAAACAGATCCGGAAACAATGTGAACGCTCTTTCCTTGACCTCTTCTGCCACCCGGGAACCCAGTTTGCTGCCACATTTCTGATTTGCGAATTGTCCTAGTTACAAACAGTTCACAGGAACTCAGACCTGCTGTAACCTCGGGAAGTCTTGCATCCATTTTTAAATTACCCAAGTCTTGCAAGATATATTGTTGCATCGCATTTTGCTAGGTTAATAAGACAATGTTATATATGTTTTAAGAGAGGATTTTTGCATTAACTATGTCTAAATGGTACAAATGTAAAATTGTGGCTGCAGGATTTTCTTTTGAGTGGAATTCAACAAATACTAATAAATGTTACACACCTTGAAATTTTCAAATATATTCTTTGACCAACGCAGAAGTGCAGGAAAGAGTTATTTACACTGGCTGCACGCTCTTATCGCATGTAAACACACTCCATCCCTTAGTTTTCTAAACACAGTGCTTCCACTACAACAAAGCACATGTTGAATGGGTAGGCTTGTAGAGGAAGAGCATTGCCAAATTGTACTATCCCAACTTTAATATTGTGAAATTGGGATAGTCCTGAGGAGGTGGTTGAATTTTAAATGCATATCTACATTACTGATCTTTAACATTACACCACACTACGATATATAGAGCAGTTAATTGTTGGCAGATTTGAAAGCCAGCCTATCTTGGCCAAGGGAGTGACTTTTTCTTTAAAAAAAAATCTGATATCGTGCAATTTTAACCTGTCAACTTTTCCTCAGGCAGCAATCATTCATACTGTGGAAACCACAAGCATCACATGGATGCACAGATAAAAAGAATTTTAATTTCTCTCTCACTGGGAACACAATGGCTTTTTAGAAGGAACAAATTTCACTCCTAACGAAATCAGCAGTATGCTTATCAAATTGAAATTGCAATTTTTCATTTCTAGCTTTTTGGCATTAACCCAATAAACATGGTTCATTTTTCTTCTCCCGGGGACAGCTGATTTTCTGTGCTGTTGCGAAGAACTTCAGCCATTAGCTGGGCTCCTAGGTAAACTACATGCACCATCAACAAAAGTGACACCCAATCTATGGAGTTCATATTTTCTCCAGATTATCTATGCTAGTTGACAAGCTGGTAATGGAAAAATCACACGAAGCAAATGGTTCCTCTAATAACAATAAATTTCCTATAAAATTATGAAGGGTACAAAACGTTTCCTTGCATCTATTTTGTCATGAATTCTAATTAGCGCTTCACAAACCTGAGTGTGCTAGGTCATCAGGAGAAGAGTGGTGTGATGTGATTGATAATAGAGTACAAGTCAGCCCTTTCTGCCAACGTTCCCTTCTCCTAAATTAATGGCCATCCCACCTGCCCTAATCATACAGCCCAAATGATATTCCCTTCTTATTTCAATTTTCTGCAGGCATGGAAAACTGGAAAGATCAGTCATTTATCTTGTAATAGCTGGATAATAGATCTATCACAATGAAACATCTGCACAAACTCACCGTATTTTTTTTCACAACAGTGTAGTGTTACAACCAAATCAATGTTCATGAACTATGGCTTAACAAATATCGGACTGAATCAGCAAATGTTAAACTAACACACTACACACAAACATGCATGTGGACACTTTAGAGGGAGTACTAAAATCTGAAACTTCCATTTGCTTTTCACATTTGCAATTGTCACTTTGTTTATTTTGTATTACTTCAAAATGATATTTTTTTTTATCCGTGGCAGGCTTTTAATCAATAAGAAGATTAATGCAAGATTAATTTCCAATTGAAACAAAATATAAATCAATTTATTTTGGTCCCTCATTTAATACAATCTGAATAAAAAGGTTTAAAATGTAATCGAGACATATTTTATGAACAGCAATAAATTTGCCTTCAATATACCAAAAGATTGGAAAGGTTTACAGATGGCTGTAAAATGACAATGCATTTCTAAATGTTTGTATCAAGCTACTGAGTAGCTGTTCTTCACACATGCATTTTTCAAACATTTTCATTTTAATTTTTAATAATGTCATGTTCAATGGTTAAAAGGCAGCCGTGGACTCGCAAGGTGGAAATGTATTCATATTTCAGGTGGAATCCAAATGTTTGCTGTGTGGCATGTAAGATGTAAGGGAGGTACCTATTTTGGATTGGCTGAGATACAAAGTATTGCAAACAGTATCTAGGATTATGCCGAGTAGCCCACCACCCAAATTTGTCGTTGAACATAGATTGTCAAATTTGAGGAATTGCTGGTTGAGATAATTCACAAGTCAAATGCTCCCGCTGCGAGCAAAATATTGAGCAGAACAAGCCCCACATACTAAATCTATAGATCTATCTATATCTATGTTACTAAAACTCTGATTTTGTGTATATATATCTGAGATTTGGTTGTAGGACTACAGCCAAAATGGTAAACGATAGCGCCACAATTTTAGCGCCACAATTTTAGCACCACCTTAATCACCATTATCCTGGCAACTATTCATGAAAAGTTAAATTTAAATTGGTCTTAAGCTTTTAAGGTTAGAGAGATTTTAAAGTTTAAAAATTACCTTTCAAACTAATTTCTTAAAGGTCTTCAGCTTGTGACGTCACAATGGGACCCGCACGACTTTAATGGCGCTCCCCCCCCCCCCCCCCCCCCCCCCCCACCCACCGGAGGAGCGGGGCCAGGATCAGTGGCTCCCTCTCCCCTTTCCTCTCCCCCCTCGCCCGCACCGGGGAAGATTCCGAGCAGGAGGAAGATGGTCGCCAACCCCGTCGTCTCATCCTTCCCCTCCGTCTCCTCCAGCGCCCGCTTCAACCGACGGTGTTGTCGAGTCTCGACTCCTGCCAGGGCCCCCTGCGCCCCACACCATCACTGGAATACAACCACGAGCAGACAGTTTCTTCTCCTCCTCCCCCGCGTCTCCTCCAGCGTCCGGTTCAAACGACGGCGTCATCGACGACTCCACAAAAATGGCGGCCGCTCTCCTTCTCCACCTCCTCCCGCTCCACCATCTTGTGCGCATCTCCTGCCGCAGCACTACGTTCCCCATCGCTGGCCGGCGGTCAGTGCTTCACTCACAAGGCACAGGTAAGTGGCTAACGCCGCCAACGGGTCTACGGATCGGTAGGGGGCGAGTGGGGGTGGGGGTGGGGGCGTGGGGGGCGAGTGGGGGTGTGGGAGAGTGGGTGTTGCGGGATGGGGTGGTGGGGGGAGGCGAGGGGAGTGGGGGAGGCGAGGGAAAGTGGGGGTAGGGGAGGGGGGGAGTAGGGGAGGGGGGGAGTAGGGGTGGGGGGGAGTAGGGGTGGGGGGGAGTAGGGGTGGGGGGGAGTAGGGGTGGGGGGGAGTAGGGGTGGGGGGGAGTAGGGGTGGGGGGAGTAGGGGTGGGGGGGGAGTGGGTAAGGAGGAGGGGGGGATAAGGGGGATTGAGTGGGGGGGGGGGTGAGGGTGCTAGACCAATACAGGAGAGGCTTTGGGTCCACGGCTCGCTCTGGCTGCAGCGAGGGTACCACGGGGCCGAGGTGAGTGGCTGCCTCGCCTTTCCTCTCCCCCACGTCCACCCATGGCCCCAGGGAACACTCCCCGGCCAGCAACGGGTCCACGGATAGTCAGTTGGGGGAGGATTGCTGGGCCCGCGGGAAGCATGCACCCAACGGGGGTTGCCGCGCCTGCAGGATAGGTTTGCATGGAGTGCTGCCGTGCCCGCAGGAGAGTATTCAACAGGTCCACGGATCTTCAGAAGGTACCTCATGGGAGAAGATTAAGTCACTATATATTGTAGTGTGGCGTAATGTTTAGATCAGAAGATTACGTCAAATGGGACCCATGGAAATTTGGTAGCTAGTATTCAAAATTAGTTTGGTCATAGAAGGGAGGTAGTGGTGGAGGAATATTATTCTAACCAGAGGTCTGTTCCACAAGAGTAAGTGTTGGGACCTCAGTTGTCAAATAAGGTTGTTGAAAGGTTGTTGAAGGATTCAGCAGGATATAGACCAGTTGGAAACATGGGCAGAGAAGTGGCAGACAGAATTTAATCCAGGTAAGTGTGAGATATTGCACTTTGGGAAGTCAAATGTAAGAATAAACTATACAGTAAACGGCAGGGCCCTTCAGAGCATGAAACATGCACAGGGATGTTGTGGTACACTTCCATAGCTCCTTGAAAGTGGCAACACAACTAGAAAGGGTGGAAAAACAGCGGAGAGCACACTTGCTTTCATCGGTCGGGCGTTGATTACAAGAATGGGGAAGTCATATTGCAGCAATATTAAATGTTGGTTGAGCCACCTTTGGAGCGTTGGTGGAGTTCTGGTCACCACATGACCAGGAGGATACAGAGGCTTTAGAAGGCGCAGAATAGGTTCAGCATCACGTGGCCTGGATTTTGCAGCATATTAGCTATGTGGACAAACTTGGATTGTTTTCTCTGAAGCATTGAAGGCTGGGGAAAGACCTGATAGAAGCGCATAAAAGTATGAGGAGTATACATAAGGTAGATAGCCTTTGTCAAGAACTAGAGGACATTGCTATAAAATCAGAGGGGAAAAGTTTAAAAAAGATTTATGAAGCTTATTTTTTAAAAATCATAATAGGTGCAGGTTAACCAGAGCATTGGGTAACTTGGATTCGGTGAAGATTGGCAGGAAAGCAGAATTTTTCCTCCATCACAGCAGACAGACTATCGACAGATGTCTTTAAAAACCTACCGACTCCCAAAGTTATTTGGATACACTTCTTCCCACTCTGTTTCTTGCAAAGATGCCATTCCCTATTCTCAATTTCTCCCTCTCTGCCGCATCTGCTGCCAGCATCTACAGTTCTTTGTTTCTACATGGAAAGGACTATATTTGACTCACTGCCTGACCACTACCTGACCCTGAGTTACTCCAGCACTGCGTCTTTTAATTGTAAACTAGTATCTGCATTTCCTTGTTACAAGATTTGAGTGTAGACCCGCAGAAGGGGGGAGACGGTTAGCGTGGCAGGGCAGCGGGGGCTGGGACTACTCGAGGCGGATAGCGCGGCTGTGGGCTGGGACTACGCGAGGCCGGTGGCGCGGCGGGAGGCGCGCACAACATGGCGGAGCGTGAGGAGGAGGAGGAGGAGGAGGAGGAGAGCGGCCGCCATCTTTCTGAAGTCACAACGGGGCCGTCGGTGGCAGCGGCCCTCGTCGACGCCACCATCGGTGGAAGTGGCCGCTGAAGGAGGAGGAGAAGAAGCTGCCCGCTGCAGCGTGTGTGCGGTAATGGTGCAGCATGCTGAGCCCAGGCGATAGCGGGGACCCGAGGACGCCGTGGGTTAAAGGGATGGAAGGGAAGGATGAGTGGACCATCAGTCCGACCATCTCCCTCCTGCTCGGAATGTCCCCCGGGTGTGGGAGAGTGGGGAGAGTGTGGGGAGAGAGGAGAAGAGAGAGGAGAGGGGAGTGGGGAGCCCGTGATTGCGGGCGGATGGCACCGCTAACGGCGTCCATCTTGTTTGTGCGAGTGAAGAGAGAGGCCGTGCGTGCCCTATGGTGACGTCATACGCACAGCACTTTGAGAAATGTGTTTAGAAATGAAAGTTTTAAACTTTAAAATCTCTCTAACTTAAAAAATACAAGACCAATTTAAATAAGCAGTCGCCAGGAGAGTGGTGATTAAAGTGGCGCTAAAATTGTGGCGCTATGGTTTACCGTTTTGGCTGCAGGTCCACATGTCCACAACAGAATTTCTAAATCTCAGATATATATATATATATATATATATAAAAATAAAATATATATGTATATATAAAATATATATACAAGATCTGAGTTTTAGATAGATAGATTGCAAAACCTAGATGAAGAGTCTGGTAAAAGAATAAGAACAACTGCTAGCTCTTTCTTAACATGAATACCAAGGTGTTAAAATTAGCATTAGTCAGTGCTATTTAGTAACATGACCTATTACAGAAGTGTGGGAACAACAGAGCTTGGAACATACTGGTCCATCATACAAGGCAATTGAACATTGTCCATGCAATGCTATCCAAAGCATGGGATGAGAATCACTGCACTTATCCTCATTTCAGAAATGACATTAGTAGAAGGGAGAAAATAAAATAAATGAAATTTCAAAAAAGAATCTGCAATAACCACTCCATCCTTCTTTGAGCATCTGATTTACTTTGGACACAAAGGATGCAAAGACTGATTTTATTTCTAGACCCAAAATAAACTTGTACTCTTCAATAGCCTGTAGATTTGCATAGTAACTGATGTGTTGTTCAACAGGCACACATTTAGTGTTGAAACAACAGTTTACAAAGACAGATGAAAATTACACTGTCAGGTAGCTCAAACTAAAGAAAATAGGTTACATTAAACTACTTTAAAATGTCAGGTTAGTTTGGACTTTCACTGTCAAAGCCCATTAATACAAGAATAACAGCAGCACTGTTAAATGGCTTTGTCTGCTCTGCCAGGGTTGGAAAAAAAACACAACCTTCTAATAATTAAAGATTTAAGTTTATTTCACTGGTTTAGCTTCAGAACTTCTTCAACCAATGGACGATCATCAGTAATTGAATGACACAGATTGATCAAATTACCAACAAGGTAAATGAGAATTTTAACTGCATGTCAAATAACTTACAATTTAATGAAACATTATTATTTGTGGAAACCTTCGAACAAAACAGACAATTCACTGATTCAAACCACGAAGGAACCTTACAAAATAAAAGCTATGTGCAACGGGATCTGGACTGAAGTTTTGTTCCTCTTCCCCAGGCTGCTGAAGAATCATTACCCAACATTAAATGGCGCTGCACATCATTCGACTATTTGTGACTTTGTCACATAGAAGAACATTTTTATTTATTCAAGAGTTTTTTTTTGCATATTTAAGATTTCTTCAAATGATTTCCTCATAATTCATTTGTGAGGTCTGTTCTGCATCTGTGATATTTACTGGAGACCAGTAAACGTGGATGGGCGGATACTTAAGGACAAAGACAAAACTCTGCACTTGTCATCAATTTAGTATTGAAGAAAACAATAAAATCAGTCTGAAGAAGGGTCTCGACCCGAAACGTCACCCATTCCTTCTCTCCTGAGATGCTGCCTGACTCGCTGAGTTACTCCAGCATTTTGTGAATAAATACCTTCGATTTGTACCAGCATCTGCAGTTATTTTCCTATAAAATGATTCATGGAGCATTGAAAAAATGGTAATAGTTTGATACAGAGCAGTGTCCAAAATAATCCACTTACATCCACAAGTAAGAGAAAGCGAGAGAACGAAGTAAAGATTTTTGCAACTTGCATTCAAAAGTCTACAGGAAAAAAAAGTAATTTTAACGATTTCCTACATGGTACATAGAGAAAAAATGGATTTAACTTCAAAGTGTATATTTAAAACAGATTTGAGAGATGAAATACTGACTAAGGTGACAGGCATTTCCAATGATTTACCAAGCAAGACCGTGATATAAAAAGGAGCTTCAAGTTGCAGTTGAATGCAAGGCTGAACAAGTTGAATTTCTTGAGGGACAAACCCAGTGGACCCAACAGCTTTTGTCCCTCTCCAGTTTTTTTACACTATATTAATAGCATCTGTCTGCTAGTTAAAAGGACAGAAACCTCTTGTAACACTCTCCAACAGTCATCTGAAGATAGACGCAATAGATATCCATCTTCAAGACACGACAAATGCTTTGACAATTATATATATTTCAAGTAGCACACAAGTGTGCTTCCTCAGGCATTGCCATTCAAAAGTCAAAGCCAACCAAGTACCTCACAGAATGGGGATGAGTGAAGAAGAGAACCGTAAACACACAAAAAAAGTTGTGAAATGAGTTAAAGAAGAAGGGACTATTCTGTTTCCATTGCTGCAGAGCATAAAAATGAACAAAAAAGGTCAGATTTACCTAGTGAGCTACGAAATCAAACTATTATAAAGTATAGAAAAGATAGACACAAAGTGCTGGCGTAACTCAGCAGGTCAGGCAGCATCTCTGAAGAAAAATGATGGGTGACATTTTGGGTCGGGACCCTATTTCCGACTGAAAGTAGGGGATGGGGTTGAAGAACTGGAGGCAAGAAAAGACCAGGAACAGTCAGGGACAGCCAACAAATGAGCTCAGGCAGGGCCGTGCCCTGGGAGGCCCATTGTGACAGGGATTACGGGGAGCAGGCAAGACAATAGGGTTAGGAGGGAGAGATAGATCAGCCATGATTGAATGGCGGAGTAGACTAGATGGGGCGAATGGCCTAATTCTGCTCCTATCACCTATGAACTTATTGTCGGCTAAGGAAAGTGTGATCTCAAGAGGGATACAATGTGGCAGACTGTGGGCAGAAGAAGGGTGGTAGGAGAGTCTAGGTAGAAGTTACTTAAATTAGAGAATTCAACTCAAGTACAAAGTTCCTCCAAACTTAGACAATCATTCTAGTAAATGATGGGAAATGTTGCCAAGGTTCACCTAGCCATTAATTGCCTGTTTGCCCTCCAAGATTCAGAAGAAATATAGCATCAGAAAATTGAAGAGATAAAAATCATGCATGAGCATTATTTTTTAAACTTGAATCATTTTTTTTAACAATAAAAGTTGCCTATAGCAGCACAGCAGTCTAAACGTTGGCTTTGCTAATCAATTTTGCAACAGAATTGCCAACTAGCAACTCTGAATCAAACAGAACTATACAAAGATTTTTAACAATTTGAATTTACAACTTTCATGTTACGGACATTCACTAGAGCTCAATATTGAGAAATTGCAATTTCAAATCATTTAATTGAATTATACCCAAAAGGTAGGGGACAGATGCATCTCCTTGGATTACGACAGTCAATAAACCTTTAGTTGCTTCCATGCAAAGAGAGAATTCAAGGCTAGTCAATATTACTCTTGCAATTAACCAAGTATTTCAGACAAAGTAAATACCCAACTTCATCTATAAAATCTATTTGTTCCACGAAAATTCACATATTTTAGAAATTATCTGTTTGGGTAACCAAGCTCATACAAAAACTTAAATCAAACTAAAAACGACCTCGAATTCTATGCTTGTTTTTGGCACCTCGGCAGTCATTTTCACACCTTACCTTTCCATATCTCTAGTCTCCCTCTCCCTTGACCCTCAATCTGAAGGGTCCCGACCTGAAACGTCGCCCATTCCTTCTCCCCAGAGATGCTGCCTGTCCCGCTGAATTACTCCAGTATTTTGTGTCTATTCACCTATCACATACCAGACTTTGCTCCGTTCCCACCTCTTTTCCAGCTTTCTCTCCCTATCTACAATCAGTCTAAGAGTCCCGACGTGAAACATCGCCTATCCATGTCCTCCACAGATGGTGCCTGCCCCGTTGAGTTCCTCCAGGACTTTGTGTTCCATGAAATAAAATCAGGGTTGGATAAGAGACCAAAACATTATCAGCTCCCTTGCCACAGCCACTGAAAGGGGAAGGATATCCGACTTTTCCTCTCAATCCCTTGTCCATAAGGAGGCAGGGAACATGAAAAAGTAACAAAATAAATCACTTTCTTCCAACTATACCAGTGTCACAATGGAAATGGAAGCAAATTACCCATGTCCTACCAAGCAAACTGGGTAGGGAGACAAAATAGGCAGAGCATGATGGAATAAAAGGCAATAAAACCAACAAGTAATTTATTTTAGGGAAGAACACAGAAGTTCAGATATCTCCTGCTTCCGACAAAGTAGATCAAGGAAAAACATAAAAGAATAAAAGCTGCAAGTGTAGAATAATGTCTCCTCCTAGAGGTGTGCTCAGGTTACTACTGGGAGATAACGATTAGAAACTAATCTAATACCTTCCTTCCCGTTTTGCTTTGACAATGGAACGATCAACATTTCAACCATAGTTCACAATATACCCGTTCAATTCTGTTAATTATGACAGCTATGCATAATAGAGCAGGAATTAAAATTCAAATTAGGAAAGACTTCAGCAAAAATCTATGCAGTTGTGCATATTCTGAATTCTTAATATAGCTAAATAAATTACCCCATGGATTGCTTGTTGAACTGAAACTCCAAAGACTGGTTAGAAAATGTAATTTTATTAGTTATTTGGTATTCCCTTAATTGAATTAATTAAACAATTTTAGTGACCAAGGCAGGCCTTATACTCGAGCCGTATCTTCTCAGCCAACCATGATCACTGCAATTGATGTCCAGTATCTGTAGAACTGACAGAAATCACTCAGGGTAATTGTGACTATTACTACCCTATGATCACAATTCACATGGATATAATGAATCAGGACTGCAACAGGTACAGATGCAAGACCTTGAACACTACTGGGTGTGAAATAGTTTGGAGCTACCATCTAAACAGCATAAGTTAATGATTTATTTGTATATTTTTGCCTGTTTTGCCAATTAGTTATTTTATTAGCCACTTGCCATTGTTTCACTTTGAAATCAATTGTATTGATAATCAAGGATACCCACAGAAGCTGTACCCCACAAATACCTGCAGGAGGCTGATGGATAATATGTGGACAGTCATCTCATTATTGAGATACAAAGACTACATCTTTTGCTTAAAAATTGTCTATGCATCCTTTAAAAAGGACATCATTAATTGAAATAATTTGAAAAATATGTCTTGAGCAAAATAAAGTCACTTTGCTGCATCAAAGTAGTCTTTATTCACTCATGGATATCAAATGTCTAAAGACTTGGGCGGCACAGTGGTAGAGTTGCTGCCTTACAGCATCAGAGACCCAGGTGCGATCCTGACTACAATAAACAGTAGACAATAGACAATAGGTGCAGGAGTAGGCCATTCGGCCCTTTGAGACAGCACCACCATTCAATGCGATCATGGCTGATCATTCACAATCAGTACCCCGTTCCTGCCTTCTCCCCAGACTCCGCTATCTTTAAGAGCTCTATCTAGCTCTCTCTTGAAAGCATCCAGAGAATTGGCCTCCACTGCCTTCAGAGGCAGAGAATTCCACTGATTTACAACTCTCTGAGTGAAAAAGTTTTTCCTCATCTCCGTTCTATATGGCCTACCCCTTATTCTTAACATAGAAACATAGAAAATAGGTGCAGGAGTAGGCCATTCGGCCCTTTGAGCCTGCACCGCCATTCAATATGATCATGGCTGATCATTCAGCTCAGTAGCCTGTACCTGCCTTCTCTCCATACCCCCTGATCCCTCTAGCAAAAAGGGCCACATCTAACTCCCTCTTAAATATAGCCAATGAACTGGCCTCAACTACCTTCTGTGGCAGAGAATTCCACAGACTCACCACTCTCTGTGTGAAGAAATGTTTTCTCATCTCGGTCCTAAAAGACTTCCCCCTTATCCTTAAGCTGTGACCCCTAGTTCTGGACTCCCCCAACATCGGGAACAATCTTCCCGCATCTAGCCTCTCCAACCCCTTAAGAATTTTATATGTTTCTATAAGATCCCCCCTCAGTCTTCTAAATTCCAGCGAGTACAAGCCCAGTCTATCTAGTCTTTCCTCATATGTAAGTCCCGCCATCCCAGGGATCAATCTGGTGAACCTTCTCTGTACTCCCTCTAAGGCAAGAACGTCTTTCCTCAGGTTAGGAGACCAAAACTGCACACAATACTCCAGGTGTGGCCCCTAGTTCTGGACAACATTGGGAACATGTTTCCTGCCGCTAACGTGTCCAATCTCTTAATAATCTTCTATGTTTCAAAAAGATCCCCTCTCAACCTTCTAAATTCCAGTGTATACAAGCCTAGTCTCTCCAGTCTTTCAACATACGACAGTCCCGCCAATCCGGGAATTAACCTAGTGAACCTACGCTGCACGCCCTCAATAGCATGAATATCCTTCCTCAAATTTGTAGACCAAAACTGCACACAGCACTTCAGGTGCGGTCTCACTAGGGCCCTGTACAACTGCAGAAGGACCTCTTTGCTCCTATAATCAACTCCTCTTGTTATGAAGGCCAACATTCCATTGGCTTTCTTCACTGCCTGCTGTAACAGCATGCTTCCTTTCAGTGACTGATACACAAGTCACCCAGATCTAGTTGTACATCCAATTTTCCTAACTTGACACTATTCTGATAATAATCTGTCTTCCTATTCTTACCACCAAAGTGGATAACCTCACATTTATCCACATTAAACTGCATCTGCCATGCATCCGCCCACTCACACAACCTGTCCAAGTCACCCTGCAACCTCATACCATCTTCCTCACAGTTCACAGACTACGAGTGCTGTCTGTACGGTGTTCGTACGTTCTCCCTGTGACCATGTGGATTTTTCTGGGTGCTCCGGTTATCTCTCACATTCCAAAGATGTACAGCTTTGGAGTTTAATTGGTTTCGGTAAAATTGTCAATCATCAATAGGATTGAATAGGGTAGTGCTAATAATCACAGGTCGGTGCGAACGCTGTGGGTTGTGGGGACTGCTTCCATGCTGTATGCCTATAGTCTAAAAGTAAAGACTTAAACATCTTAGCCTTTATTTTATTTTATTTTTTTCATATTTCAGATACAGCGCGGAAACAGGCCCTTCGGCCCACCAAGTCCACACCGCCCAGTGATCCCCGCACACTAACACTATCCTACACACACTAGGGACAATTTTTACATTTACCCAGTCAATTAACCTACATATTTATAACCAAACCTTTTTGGATGCAGTTGAGCTGTAAAATATCTTTTATAATACTAAAGTAAATCCCAAAAGCCACGTAATTTTCAGTGTATTTAGATCAGATGTAGACAGAACAAGCTGACAACAAGATTCCAAGGGAGCTTTTGCAAAGTAGGTGCTGTGGAGATGGTGTCCTGGTCAGACAATCAAGAGCTACGGGTACAATCTTACCAACAGAGGCAACCACTTAAAACTGAAATGAGTATAATTCTTTCCTCTCAGGGGACTGCAAATCTTTGCATTCTCTTAATATTAAGTTGTCATATTTAAGATTAATATGGATAATTATTTGGGGTTATAAAATGTTAGGCGATATCAGAAGAAATTGGAATTGAGGCCGAAGATCAGATCAACCAACAGTGGGGCAGCCAAAATGGACCAAAGATAAGACACAATATGCTGGAGCAACTCAGCAGGCCAGGCAACCCTCACAGTCTAAACATCACCTATTCCTTTTTCCCCCAGAGATGCTGCCTGACCGGCTGAGTTACTCCAGCATTTTGTTTATCTTCGGTGTATCCAGCATCTGCGGTTCCTTCCTGCATAGCTGTAGGCATCGTATGGGAGGCGCATTCCCAATCTCGTTGTACCCCTGGGTACAATGACAATAAAGATATATTGTATTGTATTGTATTGTATTGTATTGTATTGTAAAGGACATGGTCTGGACATGCTTTTTTTCCTTACGTTATTGTTTTCAAAATAGGTCACATGTCTTGGCTTGAATATTCCTCAACATCATCCAACACTAAAACAATCCGGCAAAGTAAATGAGCACTCACCGTACTTTTGTCTTTCAGTAGTTTTTCAATTACCTCCACTAAAGGTTCTTTCTGCTCTGGATCCAGACTGCAGGTATGAACAAAAGTAAAAATACGCATTAACAGTAAATCTTCGAATTTTAACTTTGATTACTGCAGGTGAACCAAAGCACTAAATTTAATTCTGTGAGCAAGAATATGCAAGGCCATGACTTGTTGTTCTGACGGTGTCAACTAGCGTTCAGCTCACCCCCTCCAAGACACACAGGTCAACCTGAGGAGCACCTTCAGCAACAGACTGGTTTCACCAAGATCCAGCACAGAACACCACAGGAGATCCTTTTTCCCCCTGTGGCTATCAAACTGTACAACTCCTCCCCCTTCTGTCGTGGGGTAGACCGACTCCCCTTTTCCCCCCCTCTCCCTCCCTAATTTTTGCACATCGCCAATCCTGGACTTTCCACTCTTCACATTCATTTCATGTTTCATGTATCTTGTGTTTTATAACTGTTGGAGAAAGATTTCCCTACTGGGATAAATAAAGTTCAATTGTATCGTATCGAAAGGGATGGGGTCAGGGAAAAAGGGAAAGGAGCCATCCAAGTGGGCCACAGAGAAGAGATGGGTGTTGTCGGTTAGTAAAGGCCCTGTCCCAGTTAGGCTTTTAAGGCGACTGCCGGCGACTGTCATAACAGGAATAATAACAGGAATAACAGAGCTTTATTGTCATTCGGTATAAATACCGAACGAAATTTCAGCAGTCACAAAACACAGCATAATCCCAACACAAACATCCATCACAGTGACTCCAAACACCCCCTCACTGTGATGGAAGGCAACAAAACTTCCACTCTCATCCCCCCGCACCCACAGACAGGCAGCTCGACCCCTACCGAGGCGACCGACACGCACAGCCCCCGCAAGGGGATGGAAGGCCCCGCGGCCGAGCCGCACCGGGCGCTGCTAAGTCCCGTGGCCGAGCCGCACCGGGCACTGAAACGTCCCGCGGCCGAGCCACGCCGGCGATGTTAAGTCCCGCGGACGAGCCGGCGATGTCAAGTCCAGCGGCCAAGCAGCGCCGGGCGATGGAAGGCCCCGCGGCCGAGCCGCACCGAGCGCTGAACCGTCCCGGGCGATGGAAGGCCCCGCGGCCGAGCCGCGCCAGGCACTGTTAGGTCCCGCGGCCGAGCCGCGCCGTCGATGTTAAGTCCAGCGGCCGAGCCGCGCTGGGCGATGGAAGGCCCCACGGGCGATGGAAGGCCCAGCGGCCGAGCTGCGCCCCGGGGAAGAGACCTAATAAAAGAAAGGTTTCCCCCACCCCCCCCCCCCCCCCACATACACAGCCAAAAACAGAAACAAAAACCATCCCAACACCGACACAAACAAAAAAAAAAGGGAAAAAAGACAAACATACTGCCAGAGAGCCGCAGCCGTTAGGCGCAGCCACACGTGACTTCGATGCAGTCGAAGCAGGTCGCCTAAAAACCGGCGACCTACAACAACCTACCACCTAGTCGACATCAAGCTACCGAAAACCGGCGACCCAATCGTCGCAAGTAGAACGTCCACCTACGACCGCACCTACACCAACCTACGACAACTTACCACCACAGAGGCAACAACCTACAACAACCAAAGTCAACCTACGTTCACCCGCGACAAGCTACGACAAGCTATGACCCTGACGACAGAAGACAATTCACGTTTCACCCACTTTCCCTATAAAAGGCGGTGTATGGTAGGGTTTCCAATCATTCTGCATCATGACTATTTGAAAGTGATGCCATGAGAAACTACTCTGAAATACAATAATTTCATACGTCAATTTTCCATCAAAATGTCAAGAATTTCTTTATTGATATTCAAACAATTTTTTTTAAAGGTTAATAAGAACATACAACAGTACGTACAAAAATATTGTAATGAACTTCAATAATTTTCAATAAACTTCAAACTTTAAAATTCAAACTTTAAGCAGAATATGTGCAAAAATATACAAAACCTAACATCATTTATGGACACATTACACTGATGGATGATCAGATCAAGTCCACACTTGGAATTCGCCGAAGTCAGCACCGGCGACAACCTACGTCACCTGGCGACAACCTACGACAGCGCCCACATCAGGAGACGTCAAGCTACGCTCATTGGCATCAAACCAACAGTCGCCGAAAATTTGCAAGCCTTCACAAAATCCAGCGGCGACCAGAAAAACGTTACGACTCTTTGGAGACTACTCATCACCATGCCCGCGACACCCCGGCGACGACAGCCTAGTCGCCTGTAGTCGCCTACAAAAAAAAAATCGCCAAACTGGGACAGGGGCTTTAGCTAAAATTGAAGAATTCAATGTTGATACCATTGGGTTGTAAGCTACCCAAATGAAACACGAGGTGCTGTTCCTCCAGTCTGTGTGTGGCCTCGCACTAGTAATGTAGGCGGCCTAGTACAGAAAGGTCGATTTGGGAGTGGGAAGGGGAGTTAAAATGCAGGGAGATCCAACAGGGCTTGGCAGACTGAGTGCAAATTTTGTAGTTCTAGGCAACTTTGAACGGTATGTCTCGGAAAAGGCAGTGCGATTTTTTCCATATCCCGCCAAGCAACTGGAATATTCCATCACCAGAATCTTGAAATGACCAATAACAAACAAAGAAAGTACAATCTGATCAAATTCAAATACAATTCATTAAAAACTATACCTACCTGTAGAGTTTCTGAATAGCATGGGCAGCAGTTTTCCGGACATATGGAGAAAGGTCACTAGCAGCTTCCTTAATGGACAGCATCATTATTGGAACAATGATCGATACTCTGATACTGGACAGAACTCGCAAAGCACTTGCCCGAATCAACTGGTTAGGGTCCTAGGATAAAGAATAAACGGTTAGCTGAAGAATATTTTCTACTCCCATATCTACAGGGCTTCCTTGTAGATTGATGACAACAACCTTTCACCACCGATTGGTATTTTTATGTCAGCCCGTAAGCATTGGAGAGACACATGCCGATGACCTAGATCAGGCTCACTCACTGCTTAGATTCTGCAAATCGCATCACAAGCTTTGCCACATGCCATAGATGTAGAAACAAGGAACTGCAAATGCTGGTTTACCAAGAAAATACACAAAATGCTGGGTCAGTCAGCGTCCCTGGAGAACACGGATAGGTGACATTTTGGGTCAGGACCCTTCTTCATCGACTCTACTTCAGGGACGTTGCACAACCCGCAGAGTTACTTCAGCATTTTGCGTCTTTCCTTGGTAAATCGGCACATGCAGTTCGGTATTTCTACATTTTAACTACTCTACTGCAAAAATCAGTAGAAGAAAGGTCCTGACCCAAAACGTCACCTATCCATGTTCTCCAGGGATGCTGAAGAATAAAGAAGGTGTCAGGAGTCCTGATCAGCTAAGAGCTGAGGAATGGCAAATTGTAATTCCTCTTTTACCCCCCCCCACCTCCCTCACAACGTAGAGGTCATAGTCTCAAGATGAGAGGCAATAGATTTAAGAGGGACCTGAGAGGCAACCTTTTTACTCGAAGTGTGGCGCGTCGGTAGAGGCCCGAAATAAAGGCAAGGAGCCAGGTATTTTGGGGGCGTTAAGGTTTTAATAGTCGGTTATCAGACGGGTCGAGTCTGCCGGAATGGCTTCGCGCCCAAAACCTTGTCCTTATATCTCTAGTACCGGACCGCCCCCCTGGACTGGTCCATTCCCGTGCCGAGGGGTCGGTAGTGGTATGGCCCGACCCTTGGGAGCCGCCACAGAAGGGTAGTTTGTGTGAAATTGAAGAGGAAAGATATTATTATACAAAAGAAAACAAAGCTAAATTCAGAAAAAACTAATGATGTCATAAATGCAATTAGAAAAGGAAAGTTATTTTCAAAATTCAAATTACTTGGCAAGTTTAATTTGAATCAATGTTTCATGAACACTACTCCCAGGCCTTTGGCAACACTGACCTTCAATGCACGCTGAAAGGTGCTGATTGACAACAAGGCCAGATCTTGTTGCTCCTCTGCATAACGTACAAGGAAAACATATACCAATTTCTTTAGCTGCAAAAGATTAAAAGAGAACACTTGTTTGAGTGAATTGATCCATCAAGAGCAACTTGACAGATTCCAAATGAAGTGGATTTCACGAAAGATCAAATTAACGACAATCATATTGAAATTCACTGCCAAATAAAAACAATATTTGGAAATCAAAATTTTGAGATGCTTGAAATCCAAAATAAATACAGGGAAAAAAAGGCACCATTCCACAGGTGAGGCTGCATCTGCAAGAAGAGAGTGTTGATGCTTTGATGATCAACAAGGCATCAAAGGAGGATGAATTCATCTGATGTTCACCAACCTGAAATGTTAATTGTTCCTTTTTATGGAAGCTTTCTGTCCTAATTAGAGTTTCCATAATTTTTTGTTTTTATTTAAAAAAATAATCATACAGCTGCTTACTATGCCATGTTTCTCCATTACCAGCTCAACTGAACTGATGTAATCTGCGGTCACCCCACCTCATGTTCTACCCTCATGATTTTCTGAACTCTGGAGATTGCTCTCCTTCGTTCCCATGGCAATTATTTTCAAAGTCATGAGCTCAGTTCAATTCTCTTCCATTGTTAAAGCTGCATTCCAGCATCCAATCTGCAATAGCAGCCATTTCTTATGGTCCAACGCTGGAAACGCTAAGGTCACTGGTTTTGCTTCCCACTTGTTCCACTTTCTACCCCAGAACACACATACTAAGCTGCAAAGATGGTCCAGATGCATAACGAAAACTGCTCTCACCTTCACTAGGAAGGACTGGCATTGAACAGCTAACCCGTTCATGATAATTAGAACACGTTGATGGGGTTACCAATTCAGAGAAAAAGTGGATAAATACCTCTCTCTTCAAACCATTTTAGGAGTACTGAATATTTGTAACATTTAAATCTGTTTAAAAAAAGTCAGGGGATTTCATATAACCAGACCCTATTCGCTGCTCGAAGCCAACTCTGCCTCTCCAAATGTCTGTTTAATGTGATGGATCAGTTCCCCCATCCAGCTCTTCATTACATGGATGAGTGGGTGAGCAAGCCCAGGTAGCGCAATATTCATCGAAATTCAAAATCGATAAAACTAAAGTCTGAAGAAGGGCCGTGACCCAAAACGTCACCTATCCATGTACTCGAGAGTTGCTGCCTGAACTGCCGAACTACCAGGACTGCCTTCTTTTTAAAGAAAAATAAATAAAACTGTGGCTCAGGTCTTGCTCCTCTCTGGAGAAACAACACCAAGCTGAAGAGGTCAAATCACACAAACTTTTGTCACTTCCACTTGCCACCTGGTAAGCCAATGCATTGGCAGAGGTTCACAGTTGAGCAACTGCCATCTTATCAATAAAATGCCATCTTGGGCGGCACGGTAGCGCAGCGGTAGAGTTGCTGCTTTACAGCGAATGCAGCGCCGGAGACTCAGGTTCGATCCTGACTACGGGTGCTGCACTGTAAGGAGTTTGTACGTTCTCCCCGTGACCTGCGTGGGTTTTCTCCGAGATCTTCGGTTTCCTCCCACACTCCAAAGACGTACAGGTATGTAGGTTAATTGGCTGGGTAAATGTAAAAATTGTCCCTAGTGGGTGTAGGATAGTGTTAATGTACGGGGATCGCTGGGCGGCACGGACTTGGTGGGCCGAAAAGGCCTGTTTCCGGCTGTATATATATGATGATATATGATATGATAAAAGACAACAGTGTGCAGGGAGAATAGAACAAATCTTAGAAAGAAAAATATTGAAAAATGCAGTGGAGGTAAAATTGATTTTGGTGGTAATCAAACTGAAATCAGTCATATCGAAACCTGAAGTTTTGGTTTTACTGTTTCAATCTAAAAGAATTTGATAGTAGTCTCCAGTCCAACATGAGAATATTAAATTCAGTAATTAAAATACCGATATCTAGATTTATGATTTTTGAACAAAAAGGATTTTCAAAATACAAAAATGTTTGCAATGTTTTTTTATACAACTGCCAATATTAAATCATTGAAGGTTGTAAAATAGTAAATTTGCTCTCGCCCAGGTTTAGATTAGATAAAATCAATGTTAGCCATGAGAGACCCACATAATCTGACTGCAAGTCCACAGCACTAGCCGTCTTGCTCCAAAAAAACAATGTGTGACCAGAAACACGAACATGCTGGATGACGTGACTATACTCCGAGACTAAGTGTTATTTCGCTCCATGCTGTTACGCTTCCTGATGTGATGTTAATCATAACACCATTGTGTTCGGCTTTAAGAACTCGGGGAGACCGTCCTAAGCAAGCAATTTAATTAATCCATCAATTCTAGTGCATCAAACTCCGTGACATTCTGCTCAAATCTTCGATTTTTTAAAAAACTGTATGCTGATGATTCATTAATGCGTTATTTTTGCATCATCTTCTATTCTCATCTTATGACTGAATACCACATCCTCAAATAAAAAAATCTACATAATTTCAACCACAATCACACGTTGCAGAAAATCAGATTTGATTCAACAAAATGAGAATTCTATTACTAACCCAACTGAGGATAAAAAGAGATTGATCCCAGAATGTATTATTTAAATAGAAATAAACCATACGGTCTGACCTTTGATGGAACAATTTTTAATAAAGGTCATTTTCTTTGTATTAAAAGTTCACAACAAGGCACTGGCATTACATCCATTTACATGTGTTGTGTTCGACCGTCTATTTTATAATATCATGAGGAAAGAGAAAGGCTTTTGTACATAGTCAATGGAACATACCTCGATGTTTTTACTGGCCACATTCTTTACCACAGCGGGAAACAATTCGGAAGTATTTTTTCCTTTCGCAATCATCTGCAACATGAAGAATAGTCTGCATTTCAAAGCAAGATGTACTCTTCTGCATTAATTACACAATGTCTAAAAGGCACGCTAATCCATTTAAATATGTAAATGGCTTTGGTTTAAGTTAACAGAAAACCATGCAAGCTTTAAACAACCTTTTGGCCGTAGCTGATTCCCGGTGATTTAAAAAGGAGATGGAAGGACAATAATGCTGAGACTCAATTTATAAATACATGGTTAAATAAAAGATAATTCCACCTTTAACTCCCCATTGCATTTCATCTTAAATGTTAGGCTGGAGTACTTGCTTCCAGAGTACCCTTTATTGCCTGCATTGCCTGGCTGGGGGGGGGGATAGTACCATGGGTACCAAATTCAACCAGACGTGAAAACTGGAAGCCTGCAAATAGTAAAGCAAAATTAAGAACGACAAGCAAAAACTAAGTTGATGCTTGTCTGCACCTCAACATCATCATGGTTTTTAAATCCCAGTGATTTGTTTTGCAGAACAGGGAAGCATCTCAGTTTTATCATGCCAAGGAGGGTGGAAATTTCTTCAAATCCTTTATCCTTTTATAAAGGAAAGTGGCACAGCAGATTCACCTTTTCCCTTGCACAATACAACTTCCCAAGAGCCACTCAACGGTGTGGGCAAGTAGGGCCAAAGGGCCTGTATCCAAGCTGTATGACTATGAAGTGCCAGCCTCTCAATGGCCTATCTCCATTATCACCTGTTTACCCTCAATCTCTCCAATATTATTTATCCCTTTGTACGTGTCCTTCAGTTCGTTTCCACCACCCAATGTTTGGCTGCAAATCCACAGCCTTCAACCCTTCTTAAAAATCGTTAACTTTCCATCCATAACAGCAAATGAATCTCCTCCCCCCTTCCCATCCCAGATCTTTCATCATACTCTAATTTCCCACCTGTGTGAACTTCTCAATTAAGCTATAATCATTTGCTTGAGGAAACTCAAATGGCAGCTTATACATTTGAAATGCTACACCTCTCAATGTCTACTTTTCCTGAAAATCCTCCTTTATCCACATCTTATTTTTTCATCTTTGTGGGCCCACATGATTCTGCTTCTAGTTAAAAGATCCAGAACAGGAAGAGGGGAGTGAAGATTCCTTTGCTATTATGAATGGAAGGTTTCTAATTATTTTAATAAGGGCTGCCCATTTCCTTCAAACTTCACTTTATTTTACTGTGCACTCACTATCAAGCCCAACATGCTCTCTTTTTCATCTACATCTTTTGCCTGCCTTCATCTATAGGGTAGACACAAAATGTTGGGAGTAACTCAGCGAGACAGGCAGCATTACTGGAGAGAAGGAATGGGTGACGTTTCGGGTCGAGACCCTTCTTCAGACTTCATCTTTAATTTGGGATCAGGTTACTAACAATATGAATGTCCGTGCTCTCAGATATGTTAACTTTTTATCCAAAATTAATAAAAGACTACCAAGTTTGGATAGGTCGATTATGTATGAAATTTTTAGAACAAATTACTGAAGCTTTTGATAATGGAGAAATTAACAATAATCTTAAAGTTTTATATGTCCTCACACAAATTCTAGTGTCAAGAAAACGCATGATTATCATCAGACATATTAAAAGAACTTGGGAACACCACAGATTAAAACAATTAGATGGGTGAATTAATGTCCGAACCACTCACCTAATCTCAATCTCATTATTCAAGATTAGCATGTTCAAGTTATATAAATTATATTCTATTTACAGAAAGCTTAGCTGAAACAGTACCTGTTTGCTTGCTGTATGTTTGAAGCAAATTTAAATATAGCAACCATTTCTCCAATTTTATGATATCCAATGTCTAATTAAATCCTACAAATTATGAAGAAAAGGAATGTAACATTGCGGGTTGAGACCCTTCTTCAGACTGAAGTAGTCTGAACAGGTTGAAGGGTCTCGACCTGAAACGTCACCCATTTCTTTTCTCCAAAGATGTTGCCTGACCCGCTGAGTCACTCCAGCTGCTGTGTGTTTATCTTCGGTTTATACCAGCATCTGCACTTCCTTCCTGCATCTACAAATTATGATATTCCTTTCACATCTCATGTTGAGACTTGGGGTTGGTGTAACAGCATTTTCATTGCTGTTATTTTCATAACAGCATTTTCATTGCTAAAGCATTAAACATAATTACAATACATGATTCATCATTGAGTTCACACAACTTTCATCAAATTTTGAATTATAGACCCGACACAGCTTTTCTTTTTTCAATATGACCCAGTCTACATTTGTTATAATAAAGCTATCAAGGTTAGATGCCATAATTCTGTAAAACTGACGACAAATCTTGGCATGCAGACTTGCATTGTTACCCTGAGAAATCCAAAGGGGTTTGCGATAATTGATACGCTGCAATATTTTGAAGTGTAGTCAGAGAATCAGTTATTTCACGTGAAAGTGAACATGTACTGACAGTGCTGAAAAAACATTGAATGAATTATTACTGCTGTACAGCAACCTCTCCGAACCTGGAAAAACATCATCAGAATATTTCCAAATTCTGTCTTCATAATTCCTTCACAATTAAATAATCTGATTTCGAAATTGCTGCTGACTGAAAGTTTTTATGAGGCAACAATTTTATCTTACTTTTCCCTTTACCAGCATTTTTAACTTATATCATAATATAACTTTTCTTACCATTTAAACACAGTATTATCTGCTGCAGTATGTCCTGCCATTCCCCTCTTCTCCACAATCCTCTCTCCAACCACCTCCCAACAATACCCACAATGTTGCGAATCCGCCATTACACATTCCTTTCAGAGGTCTTGTATCCAACAGTTTGGAGCCCATTGAATTAGAGCAACATTAAACAGACAAAATTCTGGAAAGGCCTATTTCTTGTCTCTTGTATTATCAATTACTGCATGGTGCAGTAAAAATACTAATCTTCAATTCATATGTTGACTACACTCAACACATTTAACATGTCCATTCGCCTCCACCCCGATAGATTTTGGTTACTTGTTACTAATCTACATTATACTAAAACTCTTGTTTGTTTGTTCCTGAACTACAGCCAAAACAGTATGTGATAGAGCAACAATTTAAGAGGAGGGGGGAGGGGGAAGGGGGGGGGGGGAAGGGAGGGTGCTACGCTAATGGAGGAGAGGTTTGGGCCCAACGGGTCCACTTGGTCTAGAGTTTAAATATTATATACCGCAACAATCCTCTTCATGGCCTCCAGTTTAAGTGAATCCTTGTTGCTCTCCAGCATCTGATGCAGATCTTCATTCCTGAAAAGAAAAATAAATAAAATCAGGAAAAGGAGCAAATCCAGCACTTTTCCATAGTTTGCCATGTTTTATAGACAAAATATTCAAACACATTCGGAGGCATAGCAATGAAAACTACACAGTAAGTGCACATTAAATGAAACTTTGCAATAAATTATGCTTTCAAGTAACTGACATGATAAAAAAATGGAGATGCAAAATTTGTCAACCAGGCAAATAGCCTTCAAAATTGACATGGCTTGCAACTGTAACCACCTGCACCGGTTCACATTTAATACCTGTTTTATATCTTCCACTGGTTAATGTAATAAACCGATCACTCTATTCACAGCATCTTACCAGAGGTGCTGCCACTTGTTCTTCTCAGCTCTACCTCACTTTATTATTCTGTTAAGATAATTTTTATTTTTTTTACCACTTCAGATTGTATTACAATCTTTGCACCCACATACTTTTAAAGGTATTTCCAGATGGGAAGACCCGAAGGTTTGTTGCTCGGCAGAAAGGCTCAGCGGACAGCGGAACCTGTAACCCTGCCAAAGGCGTGAAAGATGATGGGACCAGGAGGGAGTCACTGGAGATGTCAGACACGAGGAGTGAGCCATTAGGAGGGTGAACCAGGGTAATGCCTTCAAGGTCGGCAGCAGGAGGCAGCCATGGGACAAAGATGGCTGGGCAAGGAGAGGGATATCAGTTTGCAGGCCGAATCGGTCGAGGGCGATTGAGGAAGGCCCTGCAGCAGCCTGGGGCTTGCCAGGATCGGAAACCGCTCCATTAGCAGAGCAGCGGGCAGACCAGACTTTGGAAATGGCGCCAAAACATGGCAGCATCTGCTTGTGTAAATATGCAAAAAGAATTTCACTGTGCAGTTGCATACGTGATTAAACACTATTGAACCATTGGTTTCCATGTACCCAAAAGAATCAAACTTTTGAGCTCCCTCATAATTCTCCAAACAAGTTCAAGTGATGAAATCACCATGAGGAGTTAATTCATTGTATTGTTGAGGCATGACCAGCTGGCTTCTAGAACAAATTACCACAATGTTATTGGAATTTGATACATACCGATCATAGATTTGCACTCAAAACTCCTTGAAATGCTGTGCAAATTGTGGACACATTTCACCGAAAACAAAACAGCAACCTATAGGAAACCCTAAGTCATTAACAGTAATGCAATCACAGTAGTAGCAACTGTGGATACATACCCAATCAATTGTCGTTCACTTCCGTTGGTACTATCAGTCAGCCCCCTTTCTTCTACAGTCTCCTCTGTTCTCAATGTTAGCTGTAGACTATCTGCGACCACCAATACATTTTTCACTGCAGCCATCAAATTGGTTTCCAAGTTAGAGTAACCTCTAGGTTTTTAATCAAATGCCAGTTTCTGCTGGGTTTACGACAGGTTTGTACAGTACTATGGCATTCTTAAAAGTCACCTGACAGACAAGCCACCAATAAACATTCCGAATGGATGACTTCACTCAAACTTTATTACAACATTCACTCCCACACTCAAGTTTATGACCCGAGTCACAAACATCTCTTCCAGTCCTATTCTAAGAGTTTGAAATAACTAATGGACAAGGATATTTAAAAACTAATACACATAGGGTGGAGACTCGCAAATCACTCAATAGGATTTTCTGCGGAAGTATAGAGTTACAAACTCAATTTGGTTTATAACCCAATCTTGAGTGTTTTCAAAAATACCCAGTGATTTAGATGTAATTCCCGATTATCTACCGTTTCCTTTCCTTGCCAGTTTAAAACAATTCCTTATAAAACCTTTAAGTTAACAGATGAAGGAGACAATTATTTTCCATGCATTCGTAGGTGTCTGTCTTAGAAAAACCAGGAGTTATACTTTAATTGCCGAGCTGCATTTGTAAAACTAACACAATTCAGTCGTATGCTTTCTGAACGAACAATAGCTAGGAAAGAAATACTTCATAAGGCTATCACTTTAGTTGCTAATCAAACAGCTAATCCAATAGAAGCATGGGTGTGCAGACGATGGATAATTATAAATAAAATGTAAAAGTAAATTACTAACCTTTTGTGCACTATTTATTCAATTAGCTGATTAAAAACTAGTTATTAAATAAATATCAAAAGATCTTTGAGCATCAATAATAAATTCCTGAAATGAATTTTATTATTGTTGATCAAAGTCCGAGGAATTCTTCTACAGACCCTGTCAAAGACATTCCAAAGGAGCAATTTTGATCCCAGTCCAATTGAAGTAGAATTTGTCCTTTCTCAGCTGTACTTTGGGTTAGCAATTATGCCAGATTGACTCTTACCCGAGGCAAAATCCAAATGATGTTGATACAGGCTTCAATCGACAAAGAAAACAGAGTTATCTATAACTTCAATGCATGGGCAGTGGAATAAGTCAATATAATGACGATGCTTTCAACTTCTGAAATACAAGGTTGAAGGAATAATCCAAGCCTGGGTCATTTCAATTAATTTTTTTGATAAAGCTCCACCCACGAACACAATAAATTGAGTATATGTAGGTGTGAACCGCAAACATTTACAGACTACTTAGTCATATCCAGCGCCAAACGCCTTCCTGAAAATTATGCACACAACAATGGCTTTCCAAAAATGGCAGGATAGGAAATTTGGCAGATATTCACCACTCTGCCCAGCAAAGGGTCTCAGGTCGACAATAAATGAAAAGTTTAAAACAAAACATGTTGGAAACATTCGGCCAACATTGCGAAAAGGGAAACGTAATGTTTTAGGTTGAATATATTTAGATGAATCTTTTGGTTTCATTCAATCAACAGGGTGTGACGGCGGAGTGAAGCAATTCGAACTTTGAGGTGTGCTCAGTCACAGCACAATAAACCTACTGATTCAAGAAGCTAATACGAGACTGAAGTATGGCAGCTTTGAGTCTTGTGAGCACTTCCAGAGTTAAAATGAACAGCAATAAAACACCAATGTTATCCTTTATATTCAAAGACATGAACATCTCTGACAAAGTCAGCATTTGTTGCCATTGTGGCTTAATTTGGGATGGGCATTGTCGTCGTGAATGCCAGTGTCATTCTGGCAAAGAAACTCCAAAAGTGCTGGCCCATTCCTCTTTCTCTAGTAGAAGCATTTTGTTGTCCTATTGACAGTAGATATGACAATTAAACTCTCTTGACTCTTGAAACTGGACCGTCCGAAATAAATCCAGAGTTATTTATTACAGAACCATAGGGACAGTCAAGCCCGCTGAGTTACACCCACTTTTTGTGTCCATCATGGGTACAGTAAAAATATCTAACAATTTTGAAACAAATGCATTCAAAAGCATCAAGCAGAATAATGCCATCAGCTTTCCTGCACAAAGCGGTAATTTACAGGGACCAATTAACCTGCAAGCTTTAGCATGTGGGAGGAAACCAAAGCCCCTGGTGGAAACCCACACAATCACAGGGAGAACATGCAAACTTCACTTGAAATGCTGTGTACTGTTCCGATTCAAACATACTGGTAGTTTCAGGATGCACAGAAAAAAAACCCTACAATTGGAGGCACGACAACATATCTCTCTTCCTTCGTGGCGAAGTGGTGATAGAGTAGCTTTGTTGCTTGAATTAATCTCCCTCGTGCACATTGGTCTGGTAGAGGAAGGGTTGAATGTTTAGATGGGTGCCAATCAAACAGGCAGCTTCATCCTGGATGGTGCTGAGCTAAAGTTGCATAGTTCCAAGCAAGTGAAGATTTCTCTTTCACACTCTTTATCCATATCTTAGATTGTGGATAGGCTTTGGAGAATTAGAAAGCTGATCATTCACATGGGAATGAGATGAAAAACCTAATTCTGCAGTTGCGTCTTATGGATATTCATCCTCTGATTAACTCTCCCCATCAATGAAATAACTGGGTATGTGCAGAGGATTTGAAGGTAACATTGGTCAATGTCCAGGTTGGGTGTTTGGTCACTCTTACAATGGGGATGATCATCATTTGGTACCTACATGGCCCAAATGTTACTCGCCATGTATCATCCCATGTCTAAATATTGTTCAAGTCTAGCTGTTATGCAAGCCAGGACTGTTTCATTTGATGAATGCATTCAGCGGCAGAAATCCTCACTTTGGACTTCAAAAAAGTTGAAGGTTGGGACGAGGACACTGCCCAGAGTCAGTAATGGCCTCAGGCCAACAACACCAACCTCCAGTAATCAAAACCATTTTCCAATGGGCAAGATACTTCTACAAGTGGATAATATTCCCCCAATTCCATAAATTTGCTTTTACTGGAGTACCTTGATTTTACTGGAGTACCTCAGTCACATCCCACGTTACAGCAATTGGGAGTAATATTTCCCTGATAAGTCTAAACAAAAAGTAGCTTTTCATAATATTCAGATATCCCAGCCCGTGGCCTCACTTTCACACACACATCAGTCATCAACTGCCCCAAAGGACTGCCAAGAATTGGATGACTGTCAGCCAGATTAAGTTCATTTTATTTTTGTTTTTGAACGGTATGTTCTTGGACATTTTCCCATTTTAAGAGATACGGGTGTTCTAACCTTACTGCAACAGCTTGATTAAAGGCATGCCTATCACTGGAGTGCAAGTCAGTACTGTTGCCTTGCCCAGAGCACGTGCTTCATCCTGAGGCCTTCAACGTTTACTGACATCGAGTAAGGCAGAAATGAAAATATGATATGAAGACCAGCTTCTGTGTTGGCACCAACCTCAGAAGGAAGATAAAATCCATGTTACACTTCATCCAAATTGCAACCGCAATAGGGTTGCATGTGCTTTAACCTTATGGTTGCCACCCAATCGATTAAACTTTTGACACAAAGCTGGGTGGAAGTGTGAGCTGCGATGAGGATGCTATGGGGCTGCAGGGTGACTTGGATACGTTGGATGAGTGGGCAGATGCATGGCAGATAATGTGGATAAATGTGAGGTTATCCACTTTGGTGGCAAGAACATGGAGGCAGATTATTATCTGAATGGTGTCAGATTAGGAAAAGGGGAAGTGCAACAAGATCTGGGTGTGCTTGTACATAATTCACTGAATGCAAGCATGCAGATACAGCAAGCAGTGAAGAAAGCTAATAGCATGTTGGTCTTCATTACAAGAGGATTTGAGTTTAGGAGCATGGGGGCCCTACTGCAGTTGCACAGGGCCCTGGTGAGACTGCACCTGGAGTATTGAGTGCAATTGTGGTCACCTAATTGGAAGCAGGACATTATTGCTATTGAGAGCATGCAGCGTAGGTTCACCAGGGTAATTCCCGGGATGGCGGGACTGACATACGATGAAAGAATGGGTCGACTGGGCTTGTATTCACTGGAATTTAGAAGGATGAGAGAGGATCTTATAGAAACATATTAAATTCTTAAAGATTAGACAGGTTAGATGCAGGAAAAGAATTCCCAATGTTGGGGGAGTCCAGAACCAGGGGTCACAGTTTAAGAATAAGGGGCAGGCCATTTAGGACTGAGATAAGGAAAAACTTCTTCACCCAGAGTTGTGGGTGGCAGTGTGAACTGTGAGGAAGATGCTATGAGGTTGCAGGGTGACTTGGACAGGTTGTGTGAGTGGGCGGATGCATGGCAGATGTCGTTTAATGTGTTTAAGTGTGAGGTTATCCACTTTGGTGGTAAGAACTCTAGCCTTAGAGGGAGTAAAGAGAAGGTTCACCAGATTGATCCCTGGGATGGCAGGACTTTCATATGAAGAAAGACTGGATAGACTAGGCTTATACTCGCTGGAATTTAGAAGACTGAGGGGGGATCTTATAGAAACATATAGAATTCTTAAGGGGTTGGAGAGGCTAGATGCGGGAAGATTGTTCCCGATGTTGGGGAAGTCCAGAACCAGGGGTCACAGCTTAAGGATAAGGGGGAAGTCTTTTAGGACCGAGATAAGAAAACATTTCTTCACACAGAGAGTGGTGAGTCTGTGGAATTCTCTGCCGCAGAAGGTAGTTGAGGCCAGTTCATTGGCTATATTTAAGAGGGAGTTAGATGTGGCCCTTGTGGCTAAAGGGATCAGGGGGTATGGAGAGAAGGCAGATACGGGTTACTAAGCTGGATGATCAGCCATGATCATATTGAGTGGCAGTGCAGGCTCGAAGGGCCGAATGGCCTACTCCTGCACCTATTTTCTATGTTTCTATGAATAGGAAGGCAGATTATTATCTGAATGGTGTCAAGTTAGGTAAAGGGGACATACAACGAGATCTGGGTGTCCTAGTGCATCAGTCACTGAAAGGAAGCATGCAGGTACAGCAGGCAGTGAAGAAAGCCAATGGAATGTTGGCTTTCATATCAAGAGGAGTTGAGTATAGGAGCAAAGAGGTCCTTCTGCAGTTGTACAGGGCCCTAGTGAGACCGCACCTGGAGTACTGTGTGCAGTTTTGGTCTCCAAATTTGAGGAAGGATATTCATGCTATTGAGGGCATGCAGCGTAGATTCACTAGGTTAATTCCCGGAATGGCGGGACTGTCGTATGTTGAAAGACTGGAGCGACTTGGCTTGTATACACTGGAATTTTGAAGGATGATAGGGGATCTTATTGAAACATACAAGATTCAGGGGTTGGACACGTTAGAGGCAGGAAACATGTTCCACAAGAAGGCAGTGGAGGCCAATTCACGGGATGTTTTCAAGAGTGGGTTAGATTTAGCTCTTAGGGCTAGAATCAAGGGATATGGGGAAAAAGGAGGAACGGAATACTGATTTTAGATGATCAGCCGTGATCATATTGAATGATGGTGCTGACTCGAAGGGAGGAATGGCCTACTCCTGCACCTATTTTTCTATGTTTCTATGTTTTATTGTGAATGGGTTGTTCTTTGCATGTTTCAAATTTTCATCAGTAATTTTAGCTCCAGCAAGATTCCCTTTTTTCTAATATACATTTGAGCATAGCAGGACAAAAATTGGTGCCCAGAAAATGTTTAACTTGCAGCTTTTCACCTTTGCTCCTTAATCGGGAATAAAGAAAACTCTTCTGCTGCAAGCCAAGTTTGGTTTGTTGCTTCCCCCTATCCTGTTACTCTCAACAATACAATTCATAATGCAAGAAATACAGCAAAACTCTGACAACCCATGATCCACTATTCCATAATCCCAACACATTGGTTGATGTTTTTCCACTCTTAATTCACCAGGGCAACCAATCATTGCCAGCCCACATGGATTTCTGAACACATCTTATTTAATATCATGAATGCAACTGATGCTATCCAAGTTTAACAGATGAGCATTTAAGGTGATACACAAACACTGAGATTTTTGTTGTTCTTGAAGTTTCTCATCCTACAAAACTCATTCCAACATCTTGACAAGATTTGGAAACTTTTTACTGTGCCACTTCCGCATTAACGCAACACTGCCACTCTCTAAATTGATAACTTTGTCAACGCCCTATATGTGGCAACTCTTTGCATACTTGGTGTATGGTATGCAAAATAAAGAATTTCACTGTGACATGTGATAATTAAGTATCAATTTTAGCTACTCTCCATTATCAAGAGGCCACACTAACATATGGCAATTTAAAAAAAAGCAATTTGCTGGCTGCTTGAACTGCCCGTACAAAGCAACAACTTAGACCTTACTTTGAAATTGGGCTTTTCTCGAGTTCTGTAATGAACTAGCACCATCTTGTGGTTCAAATTAAATTTACAGTTTTAAGCAGCACACCATTTAACCCACAAATTCAAAGGTTGAAGGTTGTCCAGGTGTTAGCAGGCCAAATAGATGATATACGAAATTGTCACGTCATATTTTATGAGAAGATTTCAATAAACTTGGTTGTCTTAGGTGGCGCAGCGGTAGAGTTGCTGCCTTACAGCGAATGCAGCGCCGGAGACTCAGGTTCGATCCTGACTACGGGCGCCGTCTGTCCGGAGTTTGTACGTTCTCCCCGTGACCTGCATGGGTTTTCTCCAAGATCTTTGGTTTCCTCCCACACTCCAAAGACGTACAGGTGTGTAGGTTAATTGGCTGGGCAAATGTAAAAATTGTCCCTAGTGGGTGTAGGATAGTGTTAGTGTGCGGGGATCGCTGGGCGGCGGGGACCCGGTGGGCCGAAGAGCCTGTTTCTGCACTGTATCTCTAAATCTAAAATCTAAATCTACATGTGAATTGAAGAGAAAAAAGTTCAAAGGGTGGGGTAATGTAGAAGCATAAATTGAGTCCATGTACAGGCATGTGCAAGGGTCTAGCTAACAGAAATAGTCAGGATAAATGGGTCATTTTTCAATTGGCATTTAACAACTAGTGTGGTGCCATGGGGATCTGTATGAAGCCTCAACTATTCGCTGCATAGCTCAGTCATCGAGTCATGCAACACAGAAGCAGGGCCCCCAGCTCCACCAAGATGCCCCATCTAAGCTAGACCCATTTACTCATGTTTGACCCACATCCCTCTGAACCTAAAGCATTAAAACTTTCCTATTCCCTATAAAATATTAAATGCCTTGGGTAAAGCAGCTGAAAGTACTGTACCCAAATTTCCCGATGATACCAAGATAGGTGGATTGGCAAGGCATGGGGAGGTCACAAAAGGCCCGAAAAGTGATAAAGGTAGACAAGTGGGTAGGAAGTTGGCAGATGGAATATAAAATAGGAATCATGAAATTATCCACATTCAAAGCACGAATTAAAGAGCAAATTAATATTTAAATGGAAGTAGACTGGAAAATGGGGATATCCAGAGGTCTTAGTACATCAAATACATAGAATGGCATGTAGGTACCTGCATAACAATAGGAAGGTTGATAGGAACATTGGCCTTGATTGCAAGGAGTATGAAATATAGAAGTATGGGAATTCAATGCAACTTTGCTGGATGCTTGAGACTGGAACTAGAATACTGCAAATAGTTTGAGATTCCATATTTAAGGAAGGATATACTGAAGTGACCCAAGTGTCTAGAGACACAGAATCTGGAGCAACTTGATGAGATATGGGGAAAATAAAATAGGATAGGATAGGATCAGATAAGTCAAAATGGGCACCTGATGCAAAACAGTGCCAGAGGAACTCAGTGGGTCAGGCGGCATCTGGGGAGGGAAAGGACAGGTGGCGTTTCGGGGAGGGAAAGGACAGGTGGCGTTTCGGGTCGGGACCCCTTGCGAGAGTCAATTGTCATATATACTGACAAAAGAACAATGAAATTCTTAGTTGCAGCAGCATTACAGGCCTGTATAAAATACAGACAATATATAATAAACAAAAATTCTATAAATTAATCAAAACATGTACCAATGCAACAAAAAAAAACCAAGGTCATTAGTGCCAAAGGTCATAGTTGAGGTTAGTGTTGTGTTGTGTTCAAAAGCCTGATAGTCGATGGGAAGCATTATTTTGAAACCTGGTGGTCATGGTTTTCAGACTCCTTTAGGTTTGTTATTGTCACGTGTACTGAGGTACAATGAATAGCTTTGTTTTGCATGTTATCCAATCAGATCAGATAATACTACATATAAATACAATCACATCAATCTCTAGTACAATAGGTAGAGTGAAAGAAAAAATACCAAGCAGAATTACACCATAACAGTTCCATAGACAGAGTCCAATGTCCACAATGGGGTAGAGGTGAATCAGACTGGATTCTAGCTTATGGAAGGACCATTGAAAAACCTGATAACAGAGAGAGAGAGAGAGAGAAGCTATTCCCGAGTCTGGTACAGTGCACTTTCAAGCTTCAGAATCTTCTGCTTGATTGGGAGCAGGGAGGAGAAACAGCTGGCCTGAGAACGGTCTTTTATGATGTTGGTTGCTTTGCCGAGGCAGCATGAAATGTAGATCAAGTCAACAGTGGATCTGTGCGATGAACTGGGCTACTTGCGCAACTCTACAATTTCTTGCAGTTTTGGGCAAAGCTGTTCCCAAACCAAGCTGTGACTCAACCCAACAGTACGCTTTTTATAGTGCATCCCAGACCTTCTTCCCTATGGTAGGAAGCGAGAGCATGGCCAAGCTGATGTGTACATTTAATGACGCTGGCTGCCTTTTTGATGCAGCACCTCCAAAAGACCCCTTTATTGGTGGGGAGATTAGTACCCATGAAAGACTAGGCAGTGTCCACCATTATTTGTAATCTCCTTCGTTCCAAGACATTCGACTTGCCAAACCGGTTTGTGATGCAACCATTAAATATGCTCTCTACCAGCTTTTTATGAATGTCTCTAGAGACACTGCCTGACTTGCTGAGTTACTCCAGCACTTTGTGTCCTTCTGAACACATGTAATAGTTAGGTTTAGTGATGTAATCATTGGCAAGGAAACAATCTGAGGCAGCGCTGAAGTGTAATTTAAATTGGAAAACTGCAAGAAACTAAAATTCATTTTTACTGGATGTCATACAAGACAGCCGGCACCAAATATAGTGAAGAAAGGCCAACTGAGTGTTTCTCACATGCACATCTGACTCCATATAACATGGGGCTGGGATATGGAGTATGAAGGATGTACAGTAGTAGCAGTAAATATGATGAGAAACTTCCCCAGAAGCAGGTATGATTGGATTGGGCAAATATGGATGTGGTCCACTCAAAAGGACATTCAAGATTCAAGATTCAAGATATCTTTATTTGTCATCCAAAAAACAAGTTTTTTGGACGAAATTTCGTCACCCACAGTCCAACAATAAGAGCAATAAAATAAGCAAATTACACAACCAACACAAAACCCCAACCAACACAAAACCCCCCAAAAAGAAACATCCATCACAGTGAGTCTCCTCCAGTCCCCTCCTCACTGTGATGGAAGGCTAGACATGCAACATTTATGGGATTCTGACATGGGGGCCTCAACGATTTACAATTTTTTTATTCAACATCTTGAATGAAAGTAACGATAGACACAAAATGCTGGAGTAACTCAGCGGGACATCTCTGGAGAAGGAATGGGTAACGTTTCGGATGAAGGGTCTCAACCCAAAATGTCACCCATTCCTCCTCTCTACAGATGCTGTCTGCCCCGCTGAGTTACTCCAGCATTTTGTGTCTACTTTTGGTTTAAACCCGCACCTGCAGTTCCTTCCTACAGATCTTGAATGAAAATAGTCTATTGTGAGCCACATTTGATGAAATTACAACATTAAAAAGATACGCTCCCAATGACCATCAACGAATTTTACAAATCATCTGATCCTGATGCACAGCTTGGTATGGCAACTCTTCCGCCAAGACTGCAAAAAATTACAGAGTCCATCAAGCAAACCAGCCTCTATCCCCATCACAGCCACCCCCACCCCCCTCACCCTACTGCCACGGAGTCCATATACACTTCAAGCCACATTGGGCTAATCAGCCAATAGAATCAAGGAACACAGAAGAAGGGCATTTCCTCTTCTACCCTCTCCCATTGGGCAGAAGATACAAAAGTTGAAACTTCAAGAACACCATCTTCCCCTTTGTTCTTCGTCTCTTGAATGGACTTCTCGCCTCCTCCAGATGCATCCCTGATCTTCCAATCTACCTTGATATGGCCCTTGCACGTTTTTCTCGTGAGGTCTCTCAAATACTCATCTACGGCATGAAACGCCTGGATAGTACACAAAACAATGTTTTTTCCACACTATCTGGGACAATAATTAACCAATACCAAAGCAAAAAAGATAGGTTATCAAATTGCAAGAAAGATATAAAGAGACTGCAAAGGGATATGCATTTAAATTCCAATAATCCACAATCAGTTGTTGAGAAATCCCAATGGTTCGGTAGTTGGGTCATTCGTTAATCCAGACGTGAGCCAGGGGCGATGGCTAGGTGCCTGCACAGGGCCTGGGTCCAGAGTGTTTATATTTGAGCTGGTTTTAACAAATTGAAATTTACAAGCTGACATTGTTCCAGATTCCAGCTTCTGGAGCCTCGTTTCTCTACATTCTATCTTCTACACCTTTTAAATGCATCAGATGTGTTTGACAATTGCAATGATGTGCAACACAAAAAAAAAAGCAAAAGCAAAGTGTGCTGGAATATTTACAAAAATAAGACTATTATAAGTAACAAAATGCTGGAGTAGCTCAGCAGATGGAGTAGGTGAAGATTTGTTCTAACCATTTGTTTGTCTTTCAAGTTAATTTCTGCCTTCTGTTTTCAGTTTTGCAGTTGCCCCTTCTGAAGCTGTGCACACATGTCAAAATGGTTTAAACACTCTTGAAGAGCAATTACATTTCTAACTTAACCTGTGCATTTATCTCCATCTTTTCTTTGCAAATGTTTAAGTTTCAAAAATAAGAACTTTTAAACTCGCTGGTTCACTATCAAAAGTCAATAATTTGATTGGCGGCTCTATCAGCTTGTTGTTTTCACTCTGCTGGACAATACAGATTCCTTACAAATGATCCAAGTAATACATCAGAATAATCCACCTCACAGATCCCCATCACAAATCTTCAAGCAGAATTGAAGGTTAACTGCGAGTGCTGACCCTTCACTAATTGTCATAAACACAAGCCAGGGAACGTCTCCGTAATCAGTGATTAACTCAAACTCAATCAATCCCACAAAACAGACAATAGCAAACTAAATTTGGAGAGGTTTAGATTTCTTTATCCCAAAAAAGCTTACTTTACCATAAGTGAAACCACAAATACTTCTGCAAAGAAAATAAAGACCACCATTATCTTAAAAATAAAAAAATAATGCTGAAACATTCAATGAGTCAGGCAGCAACTGACCAAGATAAACAGAGTTAATGTCAAAGGCCCCCATGTCAGAAATGGGAAAGTCAAACTAAATTAGTTTAAAGTCCCAAAACGGATGATGGGGAAATGGATAGAGTCATAGACAGTGATACAGCGTGGAAACAGGCCCCTTGGCCCAAGTTGCCCACACCAGCCAACATGCCCAAGCTACACTCGTCCCACCAGCCCGCGTTTGGTCAATATCCCTCCAAACCTATCATATCCATGTACCTGTCTAACTGTTTCTTAAATGATGGCATAGTCCCTGCCTCAACTACCTCCTCTGACAGTTTGTTCCATGCACCCACCACCGTTTGTGTGAAAAAGTTACCCCTCATATCCCTATTAAATATTTTCCCCTTCACCTTAAACCAATGTCCGGTAGTCCTCTATTCACCTACTCTGGGCAAGAGACTATGCCTCTACCCAATCTATTCCTCTCGTGATTTTATACACCTCTAGGATCATCCCATCATCCTCCTGCGCTCCAAAAAATAGAGACCCAGCCTACTCAACCTATCCCTTTGGATCACACCCTCTAGTCCTGGCAACATCCTCGTAAATGTTCTCCAATCCTTTTCAAACATGACAACATCTTTTCTATAACATGGTGCCCAGAACTGAACACAATACTCTAAATGCGGCCTCACCAACGTCTTATACAACTGCAACATAACCTCCCAACTTCGATACTCAATACTCTGAAGGCCAATGTGCCAAATGCCTTTTTGAACACCTTATGCACCTGCGACTCCACCTTCAAGGAACCATGAACCTGCACACCTAGATCCCACTGCTCGACAACACTTCCCTGAGCCCTACCATTCACTGTGTAGGTCCTGCCCATGTTAGACTTTCCAAAATGCAACACCTCACATTTTTCTGCATTAAATTTTATCAACCATTCCTCAGCCCACCTGGCCAATTGATCCTGCTGCCAACCATCTTTGCTTTCTGCAAAACCACCCACTTTGGTATCTTCTGCAAACTTGCTAATCTTGCTGTGTATTTTCTCATCCAAAACATTGAAATAAATGCAAACAGTAACGGGCCCAGTCCGAGAAGCAAACTTCCACCATCACCCTCTGCTTCCTTCCACAAAGCTACTTTTCTATCCATTCAGTTATCTCTCCCTGGATCCCATGTGACCTAACCTTCCAGAGCAGCCTACCATGCGGAACCTTTCTAATTGGGGGAAAAAAAAGAGTAAAAAGTAGATTGCGAGTGCTGGTGCTGAACAATTCTGATAAACAGAGAAAGCATATAGCCCAAAGGTGTGGAAGTAGATATTGTCCAGATGGCTGCTACATGACTCTGGAAAGAAAAGCAGCTCCTGTTCCTCAAGCTTATAATGGGCCTTGTTGTTAGTGCTGGAGACAGAGTTCAGAGTAGGAGTTGGTTGGGGAATCAATGTAGCAGATAACTGGAAGTGCTTATAAATTGAAGGCAGGTGCTTCACAAAACCAACCTTTTTTTTGTTTCTTCTGTGTGGAGGAGACCACATTATGGACACTGAATGGAAGAAATGCAAATAGATTGTGGGATCCCTGAAAGCAAGGGAACAAGGACAGGTGTTGCCTCTCCTGCAATTGCATGACTGCCATTCATTTGACAAGCATTCAAAACGATTTTCAAACTGGTCTGAAAGTGTCACTTCATTCATTGCAGTCACAGCCGGAAACTGATTCGTGTTGATCACTGAAGAAATCCTTAAGTGACAAGTGGCAGAAAATTGCAAAACATCAAATCATTAATACCTTATAACTTCATAATGGCTTAAATCAATTTTAATCACAAAACCTTTATCCAACCTTGGCAGCGAAAGCATCCACTGAATAACTAGAATGTCTCTTCGAGACAAGAGACTGCTCAATGACAGAATCTCAAGCAAAAAAAAGAACTGCTGGAACTCAGTGCATCAAGCTGGAGGCAAACAGATGAATGGTTGTCATGAATAGTTGTCATTTCAGGTCGAGACCCTGCAACAGAGTGCCTCTTGATGGAAGCACATTCATCCTTCAGTTTTCCTTCAAAACAGTTTGGAAGCATCTGGCAAGGAAGCCTTCATAAATATCCACTTCTTAAATACTTCCTCAGGATTAAAAATGACCTACTTCCACTCCAGTTTTGTGGCTTCCAAGGTGCATAATGACATAAACATAGAAACTGCAAACTCGTCTACAGGACAGGTGTGTGGGTATTTTGTGAGATGGTCTGCTGTCTCCACCTATTACGAAGGGTTTCTATGTGCTCCTCATGTAAAGCCTAAAGGTTTTCAGGACTACAAAGGCTCCCTCAAATATCTTCAGCAAAAGAGACATGTCCAACTGCAGAGGAGTCTCCTTCTGTCCATGGGTCAAGTCACTGTCAGGATCCTTCTGAAATGTTTCCAACTGGCCACATAGCTACGCCCTAAATAACTGCTCATATATAGTTGACATGTTCTTCTTTGTTCAATAACTCCAGGTGAAACGCAAGGAACAATATCAGCCAATGTGCACAAGCTTTTTCAGCCTAACATGAACATGGGTCTAAAGCATGAATCTATCAATCAGACTGGACTTGTCCTTGATTGTGCATACGACCCATGATACAAACCAATGTATCGCAATAGAATCATATTCAAGCCTGTAGCATTGTTCCAACACTTTTTACCAAATCTACTCTGCAGAGCTTTGGGTAGACAGATGGTTAGAAACTGCCACAAAATTATTTCATGCACGTTAATGGAATACGAATCACATACATGGAGAAAGCTGTCCCACTGAAGTAGCAACACAAGAATCTCAATTCAAATTATTTTTGAGTCCTGACTCGAAAAGCCAGGACATTGTAACTTGAATCAATAATTCTGAATGTGGTGGGGAGAATTCCACAAACTTTCAGGGTGAGAAGGAATGAAAGTTATTTTTGCTCTCTGCACTCCACCTTCAATCCAGAGAAATGAAACCACAGTCAATGCCAGCTTAAAAGCCATAAACTTCAGAGGAAGACTACCTCAAGGTACGCAAATCAAAAAAATATATAAATTTCTCCAGCAAGATTTCATATTACCCTTCAAATCAAAACTTGAATGCATTTACTTTCAATATAATGCAAACCCATTGCAGATTATCCTACTTGGCTTTGAATGTTAGCCTTAGCCAAGAAAAGAAAAACTTGTTGACTGACCACAACATAATACTTTAACAGTACTTTCTCTCTTTTGCCTTGATGTACAATTTGCTGTATAATGATGAGATACCTTGAACATTGCCAAGGCAAAAATCTGCCTTTCTAATCAAAATAAGCTCTGGATATTCAGCAATATTCATGTGGTTATGTTACCCATTTATCTCGATTTCTAATTTATTTTTCAGGTTGCAAGTATCACTGGCAAGGGCGGTATCCACTCCTAAATGCTCCATCCATTGAGGTACTAAGTTGAATGCAAGTTGAACAATCAATAATTCTGACCAGGATACAATCATAAAGTTTATGAATAATTTTCTTTTGAGCAACCAACACAGCTAAATTTCAAAGTGAAGTGCTTTTCTTAAACCACAGGCGAAGATTGAAGGAAACAATGCTGAAAAATGTAGTTGGTTTTAAACTTTCCCCCAATATCTTACAGAGAAGAATCTCAATATTGCAGTATTTGTACACATGCAAGCAATTAAAAACTTTCCAAAATTAGATTTTTGACTAAACATCAAACAAATTATATACCAATTTTAATCAATAGATTAAACTGTTTCTGGGAAATCTCATTATGATGCTTTACTATACCATTACCCTTAAGCAAATCATTACATTTTTCTTAAGTTCTTAAGTAATGAATTAAAATACCAGAGTGTCCTTTCGCTCTGGTATTTTATTTCATTCTTCACATGTTTAAATTATAATATTTTATTCTTAATTGTTTACTGTATGTCATGTTGTTACTTGCGAGCAAAGCAGCAAGGCAAATTCCTTGTATGTATACATACTTGGCTAATAAAAAATAAATTCAAATTCAAATTAAGTTTACCAAAGAATATACTGCATATAAAGATATAGAACATATATTACAGGAACAGTACAGAAAAGGAACAGGCCTTTGGACCACAATGTCTGACGCTGGCAACCTCAACATCCTCATCCTACTTGACCTCAGCGCCGCCTTTGACACCATAATTCACTCCATTCTCCTCACCCGACTTGAAACCTCCTTTAACATCACCGGCACAGCCCTATCCTGGATCAAATCTTACCTCTCCGACAGGCACCAGTTCATCTCCATTAACAACTGTAAATCCCCCACCGCTCCCCTCCCCCAAGGTGTCCCCCAAGGCTCAGTCCTTGGCCCCCTCCTCTTCATCCTCTACCTGTTCCCCCTTGGTCAATTAATCCACCGTCATGGTCTCAACTTCCACTGCTTCGCCGATGATATCCAGCTCCTCATCTCCACCAAGTCAATCTCCACCACCACACACTCTACACTGACAAACTGCATCACTGAAATAAAATCTTGGCTTCAATCAAATTTCCTCAAACTCAACTGCAACAAATCCGAAATCATCATCATTGGTCCAAAAACGCTCACCAAATCCACCCAAAACTTCATCCTCAATATTGATGGTCTCCCAGTATCCACCTCCCCTCACATCCGGAATCTTGGAATCATCTTTGATCAAACCCTCTCCTTCGACAAACACATCAAACACATCACCAAGACAGCCTTCTTCCACCTCAAAAACATCGCCCGTCTCCGTCCATCCCTCTCCTCCACAGCTGCAGAAACCCTCATCCACGCCTTCATCACCTCCCGTCTGGACTACTGCAACAGCCTCCTCTATGGCTCACCCTCAAAAATCATCAGTAAACTTCAATACATTCAAAACTCCGCTGCCCGTCTACTCACCCACTCCCCGATCCGTGACCATATCACCCCCGTCCTTTACAAGCTCCACTGGCTCCCCATCCCCCAGAGAATCCAGTACAAAATCCTCCTCATGACCTACAAAGCCCTCCATAACCTGGCCCCATCCTACCTGACTGACCTCCTCCACAGACACACTCCCACCTGCACCCTCCGCTCTGCTGCTGCCAACCTCCTGTCCCCACCCATCCGGACCAAACTCAGATCCTGGGGGGACAGGGCTTTCTCCATCGCTGCTCCCACCCTCTGGAACTCACTACCCCAAACCGTCAGAGACTCCTCCTCACTCACCACATTCAAAACATCACTGAAGTCTCACCTGTTCAGCACTGCCTTCAACTACTGACCGTCACCTCACCTTCTGTCTCCTTTTTCTGTTCGTTTACTTATGTATCTATTTATTTTCTTCTCTATGTTCTAGTAATCCCTGTAAAGCGTCTTTGAGTGTTTGAAAAGCGCTATATAAATGTAATGCATTATTATTATTATTAATGTCTGTGCCAACAGGATGACATTATGTTATGACATTAATCTCCTCTGCCTGCTCGTGATCCACATCCCTCATTTTCCTGCATATCCATGTGCTTATATCAAAGTTTCTTAAACGCTACTGTTGTATCTGCTTCAGCCAACTCTCTGGAAGCACATTCCAGCCACCCATCATTCTCAGTATAAAAAGCTTACCACACACATAACTTGTAAACTTTCCCCCTCTGACCATATCGTTCTAGTCTCGAGTCTTTGGCACTTGCAACCTGGGAGAAAGGGTTCTGGCCATCTACCCTATCTACACCACTCAATTTTGTAAACCTCTGAAAATAGACACAAAATGCTGGAGTAACTCAGCGGGACGGGCAGCATCTCTGGATAGAAGGAATGGGTGACTTTTCGGGTCAAACCCCTTCTTCAGGCTTCAGGCTGTAAACCTCTATCAGGTCAACCAAAGCCTCCAACATTCCAGAAGAAAAATCCAAGTAACTCAGCAGGTCAGGCAACATCCCTGGAGAACATGGATAAAATCTCTGTAAAATCTCAAAATCTCTGTAAAGCGTCTTTGAGTATATGAAAAGCGCTATATAAATAAAATGTATTATTATTATTATTATTATTATAAGTGACATTTCAGGTCAGGACCCTCATTCCGAACTCAGCTCAAAGCCAATACCCTCAAATCCAAGCAAGTTTCTTACACAACATCAATTTATGTCTCCTATGGAAAGAATGTAAGTAGCAAGACTGAAAGCTTTCGAAATATTGCAAGTGGTCAGATACATCATCTAGTGTAAGAAAATAACTGCAGATGTTGGTACAAATCGAAGGTATTTATTCACAAAATGCTGGAGTAACTCAGCAGGTCAGGCAGCATCTCAGGAGAGAAGGAATGGGCGACGTTTCGGGCGAGACCCTTCTTCAGAGTACATCATCTATTGCTTTTGCTCCATTTCACGGGAAAAGAAAACTAAGCAAAAGACAGACTTACAGCATGAAACAGCAACTAGTGCTAATAACACACCCTGGACTCTTCAACATCGACTGAACATTTTTTGTCTATTTCTCCAAAACCCTGCGTTGCAGTCACTTGACAGCGTGTGCGCCTGAACTTGAATTAACGTGAGTAAAGTTTTTGTTTCCGAGAAACTTCAAACCAGCCTTTTTGGTTGGCGGGTGCGGCGAAGAGGAGGAGGTGGGTGACTTACTTCTTGTAGTCTGTGCTGAAGAGGCGAAACGCCGAGCCGCCAGCAGCTCCTGAAGTCATCGCCGTGGCTTCTTGGCCCAACTCTGTCGACTCCCCTCCCGGGCCTCGGTCGCCCTGGTCGTTGTAGGACACGTTGTTACTCGCCATAATCCGGCCGCAGCAGCTCTCTTCACACTGCGCCGCGACTCCAACTGCGACACGTTGAACTTGACTCTTTAGCTTTCAAGTTTAAGTTGGCTGGGGATTTACTCTTCTCCCTCCTCTCCTCAATCCGCAGAGACCGGAAACAGCCGACAGGGTGAGAGGTCACGAGGCCCCCTGGTCACATGATGCAGCCGCTGCCATGGAAACGGCCGTCCTGACGTCACGCGCGCCGTCAAACACCCACTCGGATCTCCCTCTCAGTACCATGATGCTCTGGCCTTGGGCAGCAAGAGCCCAAGAGCCCCAGAGCCCCAGAGCCATGAACCCAACCCAAGAGTCAATAGTCCAAGAGCCCGGGAGCCCAAGAACCCAAGGGCCCAAGAGCCCAACCCAAGAACCCAAGGGCCCAACCCAAGAGCCCAAGAACCCAACCCAAGGGCCCAAGAACCCAAGAGCACAAGAGCCCAAGAACCCAAGGGCCCAAGAGCCCAAGAGCCCAAGAGCCCAAGAACCCGAGCCAAGAGTCCGGGAGCCCAAAGTCCAAGAGCTAAGAGTCCGAGAGCCCAAAGTCCACAAGTCAACAGTCCAAGAGTCCAAGAGCCCAGAGGTCAAGAGCCCAAAGTCCAAGAGTCAAGAGTCAAAGTGTTCAAGAGTCTTTTATTGTCATATGTCCCAGATAGAATAATGGGAGTGTTCATGTATTAATTTTATGTATTTTGTGTTTTTTATGACTGATGGCAAATCAATTTCCCTCCTGGGATAAATAAAGTTCTATTGTATCGTATCAAATTCTTACTTGCAGCAGCACGACAGGATATGTAAACATAGTACACTGTAAACAATATAATAAACGAGATAAAAAAGTTCAGTATATGTATATATACACATACATTTACACATATATACAGATTATGTAAATATATGTCTGAAGAAGGGTCTCGTCCTGAAATGTCACCCATTCCTTCTATCCAGAGATGCTGCCTGTCTTACTGAGTTACTTCAGTATTTTGCATCTTTCTTCAGTTTAAACCAGCATCTGCAGTTCCTTCCTACATACATACATATATATATAGACACACGCACACACATGCACGAATATGTACACATAAAAACAAACAAACAATAATATTGCAATAATAATAACAATAACAGTCTACGTAGTTCAGAGCTTATTTGAGTTTGTCGTGTTTAATTGCCTAATGGCTGCAGGGAAGAAGCAGTTCCTGAACCTGGATGTTGCCGTTTTCAGGCTCCTGTACTTTCTTCCCGATGGCAGGGGTGAAATGAGTGTGTGGCCATGGCAATGAATGAATGAACGCTCATTCACCACTCTGTGTAAAAAACTTAGTCAATGGTGCTTTATTTGTCGCATGCGCAATTGTACAGTGTAATCCTTGTACGTATATTACACATGTGGGCGCCGCCATTTTTTGAGCCATTACGCAAAGTCCAAAGTCTACCCCACGCACTCGACGTACTGGACCAATTCCCGTAAACCAAAGTCCCATTCTTCTCCTGGCCTGGCCATCTTTGCATCCTGGGCCGCCTCCTGCAGTCTGCCTGAAGGCGCTGGAGGCATTATAGACAATAGACAATAGGTGCAGGAGTAGGCCATTCAGCCCTTCGAGCCAGCACCGCCATTCAATGCGATCATGGCTGATCACTCTCAATCAGTACCCCGTTCCTGCCTTCTCCCCATACCCCCTCACTCCGCTATCCTTAAGAGCTCTATCCAGCTCTCTCTTGAAAGCATCCAATGAACTGGCCTCCACTGCCTTCTGAGGCAGAGAATTCCACACCTTCACCACCCTCTGACTGAAAAAGTTCTTCCTCATCTCCGTTCTAAATGGCCTACCCCTTATTCTTAAACTGTGGCCCCTTGTTCGGGACTCCCCCAACATTGGGAACATGTTATCTGCCTCTAATGTGTCCAATCCCCTAATTATCTTATATGTTTCAATAAGATCCCCCCTCATCCTTCTAAATTCCAGTGTATACAAGCCCAATCGCTCCAGCCTTTCAACATACGACAGCCCCGCCATTCCGGGAATTAACCTAGTGAACCTACGCTGCACGCCCTCCATAGCAAGAATATCCTTCCTCAAATTTGGAGACCAAAATTGCACACAGTACTCCAGGTGCGGTCTCACCAGGGCCCGGTACAACTGTAGAAGGACCTCTTTGCTCCTATACTCAACTCCTCTTGTTCTGAAGGCCAACATTCCATTGGCTTTCTTCATTGCCTGCTGTACCTGCATGCTTCCTTTCATTGACTGATGCACTAGGACACCCAGATCTCGTTGAACTCCCCCTCCTCCTAACTTGACACCATTCAGATAATAATCTGCCTTTCTATTCTTACTTCCAAAGTGAATAACCTCACACTTATCTACATTAAACTGCATCTGCCATGTATCCGCCCACTCACACAACCTGTCCAAGTCACCCTGCAGCCTTATTGCATCTTCCTCACAATTCACACTACCCCCCAACTTAGTATCATCTGCAAATTTGCTAATGGTACTTTTAATCCCTTCGTCTAAGTCATTAATGTATATCGTAAATAGCTGGGGTCCCAGCACCGAACCTTGCGGTACCCCACTGGTCACTGCCTGCCATTCCGAAAGGGACCCATTTATCCCCACTCTTTGCTTTCTGTCTGTCAACCAATTTTCTATCCATGTCAGTACCCTACCCCCAATACCATGTGCCCTAATTTTGCCCACTAATCTCCTATGTGGGACCTTGTCGAAGGCTTTCTGAAAGTCGAGGTACACCACATCCACTGACTCTCCCTTGTCAATTTTCCTAGTTACATCCTCAAAAAATTCCAGTAGATTTGTCAAGCATGATTTCCCCTTCGTAAATCCATGCTGACTCGGAATGATCCCGTTACTGCTATCCAAATGCTCAGCAATTTCGTCTTTTATAATTGACTCCAGCATCTTCCCCACCACTGATGTCAGACTAACTGGTCTATAATTACCCGTTTTCTCTCTCCCTCCTTTCTTAAAAATCACTGTTCACCCTGGTACTGGTCCTTGCTTCTTGTATCTGACCTCTCCATCTCCCTCCCGGTTATGCCATCAGATATGCCTTCAGGTAGGTTACCGGATCCACCGACCAACGGCCCTTTGGGCAGATTACCAGTCCCGCCAGACACTGTGTCGGGCGAGCTGGACCTACCAGGCGGGTCCTCCTGGAGAGTCCTCCTCCAAAGTCGGTCCGTGGCGTGCGAGTCGCGCCTGCTTGCTGGGAGCATCCCGGCCTGCTACTTCGAACTTGCCCCGAACATCTCTTGAACTTCCACAGATGTACAGTAGAGAGCATATTGACTGGTTGCATCAAGATGCTTTGGCAACTTGAACGTCCAGGAGCGAAGAAGACTGCAAGAAGTGGTGAGCACTGCCCAGTCTATCACAGGTACTAACCTCCCCACCATCAAAGGGATTTACAGGAGTCACTGCCTCAAAAAGGCAGCTAGCATCACCAGATGCTACACCACCCTGGCCATACATTCATTGCACTCCTGCCATCAGAAGAAGATATAGAAGCCAGAAAACTGTGACGTCACGGTTCAGGAATAGCTTCTTCCCTACAGCTATCAGGCTATTAAACAGTACAACCTCCAAATAACCGCTGAACTGCACAGACTTGGGAGTATTACTTTAGTCTTTTTGCACTTTATTATTTGATGGTTTTTATGTGTATGTATGTGTGTCTATATATATATATATATATACTGAACTTTTTTATTTGTTTATTATGTTGTTTGCAGAATACTATCTTTACATATTCTGTTGCGCTTCTGCAAGTAAGAATTTCATTGTTCTGTTTGGGACATATGGCAATGAAAGATTCTTGACTCTTTAAAATGTTCCTCTCCCCACCTTTAAGCAATGCTCTATAATCTTTGATACCTTATTCATTGGGAAAAAGGTTCTCTGCCCTATCTACGCCTCTCATAATTTAATATATTTCTGTTAGGTCGTCTTTCAACCTCTGACTCTCCAGAGAAAACAATGTAAGTTTTCCAATTCCTCCTTATAACTAATACCTGCTAGAAAACCATCAAAGTTTGTCCAATCTCTCCTCGTAGCTCTCCTTATGCAGTAGCTAATACCCCTAAGTAAAATAATCCAAGTTTGTCCAATCTCCCCTGAGAGCTATCACCCTCTAAAAAACAATCTAAATTTGTCTAACCTCTTAAAAAATAATAATTTATTAAATACAAAAATGCAGGTATATATAACAACAGAATAAAAGTAATAGAAATTGCAGAACTGTGGTACTTTAGACAAATTTGTGTTTCTATTTTCTTCAGAGTATGTCAACTGCAATTGACACAAGGTGGCACTATATTCCCAGCTCTTGCAGGTGATCAAATTTTCATTGCTGGAAAGAATACAGGGGTAAAAATCCCCAAGCAGCGATTCAATGGTAATGTTGGGATCATTCCCCATGCAGCCCACAGTATTGGTCAAGCAGAATTCCATCATTTAATTACACAAAAAAAAAAGACAGACTTTTTAATACCCTTTACAGCATGAAACAGCAACTAGTGCTAATAACACACCCTGGACTTTGGAAAACATCCCGGGGGATTTAACAACTGCATTATCAAATAACATTTGACTCCAAGTCACATAAGATTTATGAGCAGATGACCTAAATTTTCATCAGGGAGGTAGCTTTTAAGGAATTAATTTTAGACATTAAGATGCAGAAATATATTTAAAGAGGAAATTCCAGCGAATAGGGTAATCACAGCCAAATACTATCTGTGTTTGATTAATTAAATTCATGTCTGATGAATGGCTGATAATCAGCAATGGCTGATCAACAAGCCACAACTGGAGGAATCCAGATGCCTCGGAGAGGTATCGCAGTTGGAGATTGCAGTGCTAAGGAAGAGCAAGATCTCAGGGACATTTGAAATCAATGATGCTAATTTGAAAATAAATGCACTATTAACTACATTCAATGTAATACGGGGGGCACATTGATGGGGGGAACATATTGGGAGTTTAGTTTAGTTTAGTTTAGAGATATAGCCCTTCGACCCACCGGCTCTGCACCGACCAGCGATCCCCACACATTAACACCATCCTACACCCACTAGGAACATTTTTTTACATTTACCAAGCCAATAAACCTGCAAACATGTACGTCTTTGGAGTGTGGGAGGAAACCAAAGATCTCAGAGAAAACCCACGCAGATCACGGGGAGAACGTACAAACTCCATACAGACAGCACCCACAGTCAGGATCGAACTCGAGTCTCCGGCGCTGCATTCACTGTAAGGCAGCAACTCTACCGCTGCGCCACCATGACCGCTCGTTAAAGTACTTCCAGCAGAGATTTAGATGACCGCATGGTAGAATATAGGAGTCTGGCTAGATGGTTGAACAGACTAGTTAAAGACCTTCCACAATGCTTTATGTCCACTGAATTTTTTTAGGAATTACCATTTTCATTCTGCCATTCACCTGATGTGATGTGCATGGACTAAAATATATTGGACTCATACTTCTTCAAAACAGTGAGATTAGATTATTCACAACGATTTAAGAGGGAAGTCAGAGCCTTTGAATGCGTCATTCAAAATGCACCACAGTACTGCACTCGAGTGTCAATCCAGATTTTGTGCTCGTGTCAGGAGTACAATTTTAACACCAAGTCTTTTCCAGGTTTCAGGCATTACAATAAAAGCCAGATTTATTGCACAATTAGTAAGAGCACCAAAGAGGGATAAAGCAACCTGACCATCAAACTACCTGTGACAAATTCATCTGTCCATTTGAATGATACAACTGACCAGTCTTCAGTCATTGTGGAGACAAAGTCCTACCTTCACCCTTTATTGTTCTGTGTAGCATGAGAATCATGTTAAGAACAATGGGCTCAGCATAGAGAATGTCGCTAAATCTGGTCATTCAGTGGGTGCAGTGAATGAATAGCAGAAACAGAAATGTAGGCCATACTCTTCTCCCCTCCTCAAAAAACAAAAGATCTCAAATTATTTGGAGGGCGGCACGATGGCACAGCGGTAGTTACTGCCTTACACATCAGAGACCCGGGTTGAATACTGACTACTGGTGCTGTCTGTACAGAGTTTGTACATTCTCCCCGTGACTTGCATTCGGGTGCACCGGTTTCCTCCCACACTCCAAAGACATACAGGTTTGTAGGTTAATTGGCTTTGGTAATGTTGTAAATTGGACCTAGTGTGTGGGATAGTGTCGATGTGCGGGGATCGCTGGTCAGCGCGGACTCGGTGGGCCAATGGGCCTGTTTCCATGCTGTATCTCTAAATTAAACCCACAACCTCTCCCACCAAGAAGGACAAAGAGTGTAGGAAGGAACTGCAGATGCTGGTTTAAACCGAGGATAGACATAAAAAGCTCTGTCGTTCAGGCTCCATCTGAAGAACGGTCTTGACCCCGAACGTCACCCATTCCTTCCCTCCAGAGATGCTGCCTGTCCCACTGAGTTACTCCAGCTTTTGTCTATGAAGTACAAAAAGTTCAGACACATGGGAATATGCCCATCAGCGGGTTCCCAGCCAAGCTGCACAGTATTTTGATTTCATTGGTACCGTGTCTAAGTTTTTGATCATCTTCCCCAACTTCACACAGGGAATATTTTGAATAGAAGAACTGCAACAAGCAGAGAAGCTCCCATGCACCAGGCCCTTACAGCACAACCATTATCCGCCTTGGTGCTAAATGTTGTTGGTTGGGGAAGCGTTACTGGTGTGGCTGATGCAAATAAGTCAAGAGTCTTGGTCTTGGTTCTTGGTCCTCCAAAATATTCCAAATGGAATTTAAACTGGAGGTGGGTCAAGAGTCAAGTCACGAGTGTTTGATTGTCATATGTCCCAGACAGAACAATGAAATTCTTCCTTGCAGCAGCACAACAGAATGTGTAAACATAATACTCTGTAACAATAATAGTGCAAAAAGACAAAACCAATGCCCCAAAGTTTATGTAGTTCATAGCTTATTCGGTGGTTTGTAGTGTTTAATAACCTGCTGCCTGCAGGGAAGAAGCTGTCCCTGAATCTGGATTTTACCGCTTTCAGGCTCCAAAATCTTCTTCCTGATGGCAGGGTTAAAATGAAAGTGTAGCCAAGGAGGTGTGGCTCTCTGATGATGCTGGCTGCCTTTTTGAGGCAGAGACTCCTGTAAATCCCTTAGATGATGGGGAGCTCAGAACCAGCATTTTATACATGCAGTTGAAGATGTCACAGACTACAGATATGATGCCCATAAAGGTGGAGGGAGTGAATATCCCTAGTAATGAATGGGATGTAAATCAGGTGTCACATATACCAATTAAGGCACAGTGATATGCAAATAACCACACAGCCATACTAAAAGAGCAACAAGACACACAACTACATAAATGTTAACATAAACATCGAGCACAGCGGATTCCACATTCCTCACTGTGATGGAAGGCAATAAGTCTAATCTTCTTCCCTCATTTTTCTCCCGCGTCGGTGATGTTAAAGTTCGCAGGCATCCGCGGTAGTGCTCAGAGGTCGATCCCTGGCAAAGGGATCGCGGGCTCCGCAATGTTAAAGTCCCACAGGCACCCACGGTGGAGTTCTCGATGGTCTCCAGCAAAGGCCGCCAACTCCTCGATGTTAGGCCCCAGGGCGGACGGAGATACGATACGGAAAAAAGAGGGAAGAGATTAGAAAAAGTTTCCCCCAACCCCCTCCCCCACCCCCCACATAAAACAAGCTAAAGAACACAAAAAACATACATTTAATACATACTAAAAAAAACAGCGAAGAAGAAAGGGACAGACAGACTGTTGGCGAGGCAGCCTTTGCTGGCACCACCCAGTGTTGAGCAAAGAAGAAAAGATCCCATCGTGCTCCTAACTTGTGTGTAGATGCTGGATAGATTTCGGAGTATCAAACTCTTTCTTGTGCAGATGGCCTTGCTGTGTACCTCTATGGCATTCTATGGCGTGTGGAATGGGAAGCATTATTATGGAGGATGAACTTATGAACTGTATCAGAGATGGTTTTGCAGGTCAATTTCTGGAGGGATCATTGAAGGAATTTTGTGACATTTAAATAAACACAAGGCAATATTCAAGCTCCCATATAACTTTCCAATGGCTACTGAGAAAACATGCTTTATGGTCTTTTGCAGTGGATATAATGCAGGACAAAGATATTACAATATTGCCCAGGATCTTCAAACCTGAATTCTGATTACATGGCAAACCCGAAACGTCACCCATTTGTTCTCTCCTGAGATGCTGTCTGTCCTGCTGAGTTGTTACAGCATTTTGTGTCTATCTTCAAGCTAAAGATACTGCAGGTCTAACAATATTGAATTAGGCAAAACTAAGGTTTGTTCAGTGGTGTGATCCTGAGTCAGTGAAGTTGTCCAGGATAGGAAGGAAATAGCTAACTTGGTGACATGGTGTCAGGACAACAACCTCTCTTTCATGTGTAGGAAGAAACTGCAGATGCTGGTTTATACAGAAGATAGACACAAAATGCTGGAGTAACTCAGCGGGTGAGGCAGCATCTCTGGAGAAAAGGAATAGGTGACGCTTGGATCGGAACCATGGAGTTTTGACCTGAAACTTCACCTATTCCTTTTCGCCAGAGATGCTGCCTCACCCGCTGAGAGTTACTCCAGCATTTTGTGTGTAATCTCTACTTCTAATGTCAGCAAGATGAAGAGGCCAGTTATTGACTTCAGGAAGCATGGTGAAGTACATTCCCCAATCAACATCAATGGTGCTGACATGGAAATGAAATTCTGTGGCGTTAATTTTACCAACAATCTGTTGTGGACCACTGTTGGTCTGTGTGGATAACGTGGACCAACCACATCGAAGTATCAGCCAAGATGGCTCACTTAATGCCTGTACTTCCTCAGAAGACTGAGGATTTTCAGCAAATCGCCAATGATTCTTACAATTAGATAGATAGAGAGAGAGAGAGAGAGAGAGAGAGAGAGAGAGAGAGAGAGAGAGAGAGAGAGAGAGAGAGAGAGAGAGAGAGAGAGAGAGAGAGAGAGAGAGAGAGAGAGAGAGAGAGAGAGAGAGAGAGAGAGAGAGAGAGAGAGAGAGAGAAGGAGAGGGGGAAAAAAGGAAAGGGAGAAAAGGAGGGAGAGAGAGAAGGAGAGGGGGAAAAAAGGAAAGGGAGAAAAGGAGGGAGAGAGAGAGAGAAGTGGGAGAGAAAAAAAAAAAAGTTTGCGGATGACACGAAGCTGGGTGGCAGTGTTAGCTGCGAGGAGGATGCTAGGAGGCTGCAGAGTGACTTGGATAGATTAGGAGAGTGGGCAAATGCATGGCAGATGCAATATAATGTGGATAAATGTGAGGTTATCCACTTTGGCGGCAAGAACAGGAAAGCAGAGTATTACCTGAATGGTGGCCAATTAGGAAAAGGGGAGATGCAACGTGACCTGGGTGTCATGGTGCACCAGTCATTGAAAGCAAGCGTGCAGGTGCAGCAGGCAGTGAAGAAAGCGAATGGTATGTTAGCATTCAGAGCAAGAGGATTTGAGTATAGGAGCAGGGAGGTTCTGCTGCAGTTGTACAGGGCCTTGGTGAGACCGCACCTGGAGTATTGTGTACAGTTTTGGTCTCCTAATCTGAGGAAAGACATTCTAGCCTTAGAGGGAGTACAGAGAAGGTTCGCCAGATTGATTCCTGGGATGGCAGGACTTTCATATGAAGAAAGATTGGATAGACTGGGCTTATACTCGCTGGAATTTAGAAGACTGAGGGGGGATCTTATTGAAACATATAAAATTCTTAAGGGGTTGGAGAGGCTAGATGCGGGAAGATTGTTCCCGATGTTGGGGGAAGTCCAGAACCAGGGGTCACAGCTTAAGGATAAGGGGGAATTCTTTTAGGACCGAGATGAGAAAACATTTCTTCACACAGAGAGTGGTGAGTCTGTGGAATTCTCTGCCGCAGAAGGTAGTTGAGGCCAGTTCATTGGCTATATTTAAGAGGGAGTTAGATGTGGCCCTTATGGCTAAAGGGATCAGGGGGTATTGAGAGAAGGCAGGTACAGGTTACTGAGCTGGATGATCAGCCATGATCATATTGAATGGCGGTGCAGGCTCAAAGGGCCGAATGGCCTACCCCTGCACCTATTTTCTATGTTTCTATGTTTTTATGTTTCTATGCACCATCAGAAGCATACAGATGCACCATTGAGAGCAAACTGTCAGGTTGCACCTCAGCTTGGTTTGGGAACAGCTTTTCCAAGACTAAAAGAAATTGCCGAGTCTTGTGGATGTAGCCCAGTCCCACACAGTCCAAACTCCTCACCATTAACTCTATCTACATTCATGCTGCCTCGGAAAAGCAGCCAAAGACTTGTCCCAACCCGGTCATTCCTTCTCTCTGCTCCCGTTGGGCAGTAGATATAGAAGCTTGAAAACACACACCATCGGACTCAGTAACAGCTTCTTCCCCTCTGTTATCTGAACGGTCTTTCCATAAGCTAGAGTACTGATTCATCTCTACCCCATTGTGGCATTGGACTTTGTCTCTGGAACTGATGTGCTACAATGCTGAGATCTATATTCTGCACTCTGTATCTCCCCTTTTGCTCTACTTATTGCACTTAGATGATTGAATTTATGTAAGGATAGCATGCAAACCAAAACTTTTCACTGTACCTCACTACACGTGACAATAATAAGCCTAAACCTTAAGACAGTTACTTACCCACATTACTCTGACAGCCCCACAACCATTACCACCAAGAAGGACCAAGGCAACAGATGGATGGGAGCACCATTAGCAACATCTTCTCTGGAACAATAAGATATGGTCAATTAAGGCTGGCTTTGCTGTAATGCCCCAATCCCAAAAAAGGAGTAATTGTGATCCAGTATTGCATTAGGTATTCCAGTGTGGTCTGTACATTTGAGAAACCAAATGTAGATTGTTTGACTTCTTTGTGGAATGCCCATGTTAACTCTCAAGAAGTGACTATTATCTACCAGTTTAATTCGCCTTCTCATTCTCACTCTGGTCTTCACACAACTTGTGACACAACACCCCATCTTTCATCTGAGCATGTTGCAGTCGTCCAATGTTGAATTGTACTTTAGGACATTCGGTTTCAATATCTACATCAGAACTAGGCATTTCTGCTGCAAATCATCAATCATTGTGTTCAGTTTTGATCAAAAGCTGCAGCAAGGATGTGTTTAAGCTGGAAAGAGTGCAAAGAAGATTTATGGGGATGTTGCCAGGACTTGAGCGCCTGAACTATAGAGAGAGGTTGGACAGGCTAGGACTTTATGCATTGGAGCACAGAAGGCTGTGGGGTGATCTTATGGATGTGTATAAAATCATGAAGGGTGTAGATCGGGTGAACCCACAGAGGCTTTTATCCTGAGGAAGGGAATCAAGAACCAGAGGACATAGGTTTAAGGTGAGAATGGAAAGATTTAAGGGGCACCTTTTTCACACGAAGTATGGAAGGTACATGGAAAGAGCTGCCAGAGGAGGTAGCTGAGCCAGGTACCACAACAACACTGAAAAGACATTTGGATAGGTACATGCATAGGAAAGATTTAGAGGGATAGGGGCCAAACGAGGGCAGGTGGGACTAGCATAGATGTGGCATCTTGGTGGACAAGGGTAAGTTGGGCCGAAGGGCCAGTTTCCATGGCGTGTGACTATAATTTTATGACTCTAATATGTGATATTGACTCTGTTTTCCAGTCTCCAGTCTAACACAGCTGGGAGCATTCTCTCACCCTGTAATCTGCAGCTTTATATGTTCCTTTGTCTCTACTCATTCGCCAAATGCCTTCGTTATTCTATTTTTTCTCGACTGTCCTCATTAACCCATCAAGCAGATGAGCTCCACAATACATCCCCATGGCAACCCTGGGCTCACTCCTCAAATAATTAAACACATTTAAAAAAATCTATAAAAAGAGGATGGCGAAGACACTTCATCTCAACTAAGGCAATGGCTCAACATTTACAACCTCAATGCAAACTCCGCATGCACAATCATTTCATAGGAAAGTCCTTAAAACTTTATTTTGCAATAAAAAAAAACACTATTAGATCGAAAGAATGACAGAAATTCAAATATAATAGTTTAAAAATAAATAAATAAAATAAATAAATTAAAATAAAATACTTGCATTCCTGTTAAAATTTCTGTTCAGTGGATATTTTCATGGCAGAGATAGACATTTTCTTGATTAGAACGGGTGTCAATGGTTATGGGGAGATGGCAGGAAAATGGGATTGGGAGGCAGAGATCAGCCATGATTGAATGGTGGAGTAGACTCGATGGGCCGAATGGCCTAATTCTACTCCTATAACTTGTGAACTTGTGAAAATGTGAGACCCTTATAGAAACATAGAAAATAGGTGCAGGTGTAGGCCATTCGGCCCTTCGAGCCAGCACTGTCATTCAATATGATCATGGCTGATCATCTAAAATCAGTATTCTGGTCCTGCTTTTTCCACATATCCCTTGATTCCATTAGCCCAAGGAGCTAAACCTAACTCTCTCTTGAAAACATCCAGTGAATTGGCCTCCACTGCCTTCTGTGGCAGAGAATTCCACCGATTCACAATTCTCTGGGTGAAAAGGTTTTTCCTCATCTCAGTCCTAAATGGCCTACCCCTTATTCTTAAACTGTAACCCCCTGGTTCTGGACTCCCTCAACATCCGGAACATTTTTTCTGTATCTACCCTGTCCAATTCCTTCATTTGTCAGTCCCGCCATCCTGGGAATTAACCTGGTGAACCTACGCTGCACTCCCTCGATAGCAATACTGTTCTTCCTCAAATTAGGAGACCAAAATTGCACACAATACTCCAGGTGCGGTCACACCAGGGCCCTGTACAACTGCAGTAGGATCTCCTTGTTCCTAAACTCAAATCCTCTCGTAATGAAAGCCAGCATGCCATTAGCTTTCTTCACTGCCTGCTGCACCTGAATGCTTACTTTCAATGACTCATGTACAAGCACACCCAGGTCTCGTTGCACCTCGCCTTTTCCTAATCTGACACCATTCAGATAATAATCTGCCTACTTGTTCTTGCCACCAAAGTGGATAACCTCACATGTATCCACATTATACTGCATCTGCCATGCTTCTGCCCACTCACCCGACCTATTCAAGTCACCCTGCAGCCTCATAGCATCCTCCTCGCAGCTCACACTGCCACCCAGCTTTGTGTCTCCTTCAAACTTAGAGATGTTACATTTAATTCCCTCGTCTAAATCGTTAATATATATTGTAAACAATGGGGTCCCAGCACCGAGCCTTGCGGCACCCCACTCGTCACTCCCTGCAATTCTGAACAGGACCCATTAATTCCTACTCTTTGCTTCTGTCTGCCAACCAGTTCTCTATCCATACCAATACCCTACCCCCAATACCATGTGCTCTAATTTTGCACACTAATCTCTTGTGTGGGACCTTGTTAAAGGCTTTTTGAAAGTCCAGATACACCACATCCACTGGCTCTCCCTTATCCATTCTACTTGTTACATCCTCAAAAAATTCCAGAAGATTAGTCAAGCATGATTTCCCCTTCATAAATCCATGCTGACTTTGACCGATCCCGTCACTGCTTTCCAAATGCTATAACATCTTCAATAATCAACTCAAGCATCTTCCCCATTACCGATGTAAGGCCAACTGCTCTATAATTCTCTGTTTTCTCTCTCCCTCCTTTCTTAAAAAGTGGAGTTACATTGGCTATCCTCCAGTCCACAAGATCTGATCCAGAGTCGAAATTTCATTGGAAAATGAACACCAATGCATCCATGATTTCTAGGGCCACATCTTTGAGTACTTTAGGATGCAGACCATCAGGCCCTGGGGATTTATCTGTCTTCAGTCCCAACAGTTTACCTAACACCATTTTCTGACTAATGTGGATTCCCTACAATTCCTCCCTCCCACTAGATCCTTGGTCCCCTTGTATTTCTGGGAGATTGTTTTGGGTCCCCCTTAGCGAAGACAGAACCAAAGTACTCGTTTAACTGTTCTGCCATTTCCTTGTTTCCCATTATAAATTCACCTGTCTCTGGCCGTAAGGGACCTACATTCGATTCACTAATCAGTTTGTCAAATCTCTTCCCCTCTGCCGCTGAGATGCTGCTGCTCCAGCAGACCACTCCATAGATAGTGGCTGATGCAACCACAGTGTTGTAGAAGATCCTTAGGAGTGCCCCCTGCACGCCAAAGGACCTGAGTCTCCTCAGCAGATAAAGTCTGCTCTGGCCCTTTTTGTATAGCGCATTGGTGTTTTTGGTCCAGTCCAATTTATTGTTGAGGTAAACACCCAGGTACTTATAAGAGTCCATTGTAGATTCTATGACTCTGTATAGAAGCTTGATAGCACACAACACCAGACTCAGGAAAAGCCTCTTCCCCTGTTATCAGGCATCTGAACGTTCCTTCCGTAAGCTTGGGTACTGTCCAATTCACCACTACCTCATTGATGAATTTGGACTTTGTCTGTGGAATTGAATTCAATTGAAATGAACTGAAAGATACAGCTTGGAAATAGGTCCTTCAGCCCACCGAATCTATGCTGACCATTGACACTTTGATGCACCACAATGCTGAGAACGATATTCTGCACTCTGCATCTCCCCCTTTACTCTATCTATTGTGCTTGAGTTTGACTTACATTGTATTTATGTTTGGTATAATCTGATCTGTTTGGATAGCATGCAAAATAAAACTTTTCACTGCACCTTGGTAGGTGACAACAATAAGTCTTAACTGCCTGACCTGCTGAGTTACCCTTTAGGTGGCAAATCTTTGCATACCTTGAGAAGGGTTTGCGAAACAATGAATTTCACTGTGACATGTCACATGTGATAATAAAGTATCAATCAATCAAGAAAGAATCAATCAATCATTTTGTGTCTATCTTCGGTTTCAACCAGCATCTACAGTTCCAAGGGCCAAGCTTGGCCAGGCCGCTCCTCAAACTCGGCCAGGACAACAGGCTTTCGTGGTCAGGTCAGGAACCCTGCATGTACAACAGCTGGGACTTGAGAATGGCGCCAAACTGGCGACAGTGTATACTCTCTGAATGTACTACTGCTGTACACTTGTACTGTATCTGGTTTGTAAGAAGGAACTGCAGTTGCTAGTTGCACCAATTGTAGACACAAAATGCTGGAGTAACTCAGCGAAACAGGCAGCATCTCTGGAGAGAAGGAATGGCTGATGTTTCGGGTCAAGACTCTGCTTCAGACTTTTCTTCAGTCTGAAGAAGGGTCTCAACCCAAAACGTCACCCATTCCTTCTCTCCAGAGATGCTGCCTGTCCCGCTGAGTTACTCCAGCATTGTGTACTGTATCTGGGATGTTTATCTAATATGTATTGACACAAAATGCTGGAGTAACGCAGGTGGGTGACGTCTCCTTCTCTCCAGAGATGCTGCCTGCCCTGCCGAGTTACTCCAGCATTTTGTGTCTATCTTTGGTTTAAACCAGCATCTGCAGCTCCTCCCTACACATGTATCCACGTGCTTATGTATATTGATACATATGATACTCTATACAAAAAATGAATTTCACTGTACTATGGAACACATGACATATAAAGTACCATACCATAAAATAGCATACCATTCCTCAAAGTACAATACCATACCATACAATTTTTTTCACACAAAGGGTGGTGGGTGTATAGAACGTGGTACCAGAGGAGATAGTTGAGGCACGGACTATTGCAACGTTTAAGAAATAGTTAGACGGGTATATGGATAGACACAAAATGCTGGAGTAACTCAGCGGGACAGGCAGCATCTCTGGAGAGAAGGAATGGGTGATGTTTTGGGTCGAGACCCTTCCGAAACGGAATACTGATTTTGGATGATCAGCTATGATCATATTGAATGGCGCTGCAGGCTCGAAGGGCCGAATGGCCTCCTCCTGCAGCTATTCTCCACGTCTCCATGTTTCTGTGACTGTGATTCCTCCACCCTGAACCAAAGATACCAGAAGAACTAGGCTCCTCTAGTAAGTGGAAGTAGGCTCCTTTAGTATCTTTGCCCTCTGAGGGGGCGCTGTGAACTGTTTATGTATGTGCTGTTATGTTTGTGTGCCATTGTATGTTCGTTCTTAGTACCTGAACTGATGTACATCACTTTGGTCAACGTGGGTTGTTTTTAAATTTTTGGTCTCCAAATTTGAGGAAGGATATTCTTGCTATTGAGGGCGTGCAGCGTAGGCTTACCAGGTTAATTCCCGGAATGGCGACACTGTCATATGTTGAAAGACTGGAGCAACTAGGCTTGTATACACTGGAATTTAGAAAGATGAGAAGGGATCTTATCGAAACGTATAAGATTATTAAGGGGTTGGACACGTTAGAGGCAGGAAACATGTTCCCAATGTTGGGGGAGTCCCGAACCAGGGGCCACAGTTTAAGAATAAGGGGTAGGCCATTTAGAACGGGGATGAGGAAAAACTTTTTCAGTCAGAGAGTCGTGAATCTGTGGAATTCTCTGCCTCAGAAGGCAGTGGAGGTCAATTCTCTGAATGCATTCAAGAGAGAGCTAGATAGAGCTCTTAAGGATAGCGGAGTCAGGGGGTATGGGGAGAAGGCAGGAATGGGGTACTGATTGAGAATGATCAGCCATGATCACATTGAATGGCGGTGCTGGCTCGAAGGGCCGAATGGCCTCCTCCTGCAACTATTGTCTATAAATGTGCTATACAAATAAAATTGACTTGACTTTGCCCTGAGCTGACACCTATGTCTGTCAATCAGTCGTGCGGTCCCGCCCCACTCTGGGAGCCACGACCACCGGGGATGACGTAATGCAGCGGGCTGAGAGCTCTCGAACGCTTCCGGCGCCGCCATTTTCTCGCCGTCTGATGCAAGCCGAGGGCGAAGGAAGTGCGTCCGCCCGCCCGGTGCCCGCACCACCGACACAGAGACCGCGCAACGGGGCAGGCAGGCTCACACACAAGAGAACAGCCGACATGTCCGACTTCGACAGCAACCCCTTCGCCGATCCCGAGTTCAACAATCCTTTTAAGGTAAAAGGAGGAGGGGAAGGAGCTGCTGGCGGCTGTTGCGCGGGGAGGTGTTGTTGATCAGCGGCCCCGCGGCCTCGGGAAGACGGGAGGAGGGGGGGGGGGGGGAGAGGGGGTAGAGGAGAGGGGGGAGGGGGTAGAGGAGAGGGAGGGGGGGAAGGGGTAGAGGGGAGGGGGGGAGGGCGAGACCGAGAAGGGGGGGGGGAGAGGGCGAGACGGGAGGGTCAGGGCGAGACGGGGAGGGGGGACGGGAAGGGGAGTTAGTGGGGGACGGGAGGGGAGGGTGAACGGGAGGGGCGGACGCGGGGTGGGAGGGGGGAGGGACGAGATTGGGGAAGGGAGGGACTGGAGGGGAGAGGGGACGGGAGGGGAGAGAGTTAAGGGTCTGGAGGGGAGAGGGAACTGGGGACAGGAGAGAGGGAACTGGGGAGGAGAGGGGAGGGACTGGAAGGGAGGGGGGGGGCGAAGGACGAGAGGGGGGAGGGACAGGAGGGGAAAGTGGGGACTGGAGGGCAGAGATGGGGGACGGGCCGGCGCCCTTGAACAGACAAAATAAAAGGGGCTGCGCCCCGGAGTGGGGATGGGGGTCAGTTAAAGGGAGAGGATGGGAGGGGTCTGGAGGAGGAGGAGGGGGAGGGGGGGGGGGGGTCGCAAACAGAGGAGGGAGAAGTCAGAGATGGGGAACAGGAGGAGAAGATGAGATTAAGAGTGGTCTGATGGGGAGACGAGGGGGTGGGTCAGGGGAGTTGGAGGGGGGATGGTCAGTGGAAGTGGGTCAGATTGGGGGGAAGAGGATTGGGGGGAAGAGGAGGGGGGGTACAGGGAGAGGAGGGGAGTCGGGGCGGTCAGAAGGGCGAGAGAAGGTGGCGTCAGATGGGGTGGGGGGAGAGAAGGGGTCGGAGGTAGATGAAGGCGGGGGGTTGGAGGAGGGGGGGAGGTTGTCCGAGACGAGGAGGGGTGAGTGGAGAATGTGTGGGGCTTTTGAGTGTTGGATCAGATGTGGAATGAAAGGGGGAGGTGTAAAAGTCGGAGACATCCGACTGTGTTTGTCGGGAAGGTAGCGCACTTTGAGAGATGGTGGTTTGAGTGGTGGGGGGGATGCTGTTAGTGAACGAATTATGATCTCGCTGTCTTCCGCCTGTTCGCATTGTCATCTTGTGTTTTTATTTGGCGGGTGGCGTTGTTTAAATGTCACACCCGATGCGGGGGTCTTCCCTGTTTGTTTTCTGCGGGTCCTCCCAGTTCGCTGAAACCTCACCGGTAAAATGTTGAGACGACGAACAACAACGTGTGTTTATAATGCGCTTTTAACGTAGTGAGACGTCACGAGACTCCAAAGAGGAGCGCTGTCAAACAAAATTTGACACCAAGTCATTTGGCAGCGGTAGGGCGTACCGCTAAAGTCGCTGACTCCATGATTGCAATATGACCAGACCAGATAAGATAGTCCTTTTCACTGCCAACCAGGGATGAAATGTAAGTTATTTTTAAAAGAAAAAAATACTCGCATTTGTTGAAGGCTTTCCTTGCCTCTTTCAGAATATTCCAAAGGGTTTTACAGTTGCTGAAGAAAGTTAAGTTTTGATAACATACAAAATACATGGCGGGTGGAGTACCTTGTTGAGAATTGTGAAGTTATCCATTTCAGGAAAGGGGAAACGGGTATGAGTATGTTAAATGGTGTGAATTTTGGGAAACCTTGGGCAAAGAGATCTGGATGCCCTTGTGTATAAGTTAATGAAAGCTAATATCTAGGTTCGGAAGGAAAATAATATATTGGACCTTTGTCGCAAGAAAATTTGAATGTATGAGTAAAGATGGAAGCAGGTCCTCCAGCCCACTGAGCCCATTTAAATACCAATTTACACGAGCCCCTTTCTATTTTCTCCAAATTCTCATAAACACTTTGCCCCAGGATTCTACCACTTTTAATTCTACACCAGGAGCAATTTACAGTGGACAATTAACTTGTTGGCAATCTTGGTGCCATAAAGCTGTACAGCATGGAAATAGACTCTTTGGTCCATGGTGACTATGCTGACCAAGTTGGCATATTGGGCTAAATTCATTAGCTTGCATTTGGCCCATGTCGGGCTGAACTCCTCGCTGTATATCTGTCCAAATGTCTAGTAAAAGTCATAATTGTATCTGCTTTTATAGCTGTTTCTGGCAGCACATTCCAGATACAGACTTCCCTATGTGTGGAAAATATTGCGTCTGAGGTCCCTCTTAATTTTCTCCCTTCTCATCTTAAGAGTTTTGGAATCCTCTAGCCTATGGGGAAAAAAAACTGTGAGGATTCACTTTATCCATGTACACCTCAATGAGGCCGCCCCTCAGCCTCTTATATTTTATATAAACATAGAGAATAGGTGCAGGAGTAGGCCATTTGGGCCTTCGAGCCAGCACTATCATTCAATATGATCATGGCTGATCATCCAAAATCAGTACCCCGTTCCTGCTTTTTCCATATATCCCTTGATTCCATTAGCCCTAAGAACTAAATCTAACCCTCTCTTGAAAGAAAAGTCCCAGCCTATCCAACCCCTCCATGTAACTTAAGCCCGGATAATATCCTGGTCCATCTCTTGCACTCTTCAATTTACTGGCATCCTTCCTGCAGTTGGGCAACGAGAAGTCTGCATGGTCCTCTAAGTGTGGTCTCACCAACAGCTTTTACAGCTTAAAAGGATGCAGAGGAAATAAAGCTATTGCAAATAATATGTGAAACATGGCACCGGAGGTCAGGATTGAATAAGGATCACTGGAACCGTTGATGGGCTATTGCATGCTAGCCAATCGTAGTGCTTGTTAGTAGTAGTCCCGCCTAGTATGTGCTTTATAATATTAAGAACTCGCCTACATCAGGCAGTAGATTAGCAGCTCGGAGCTGTAATGTTCTGCAGGTCCTATGCTGTAAGTGCTTCAATAAAATGATGCGTTGTATCTTAGCGTGTACTTAAGTACTTTGTTACATGGTGTCAGAAGTGGGCACGAGGGCCGGACGGGTTTGTAGGCCACCCGTTAGATATGGCGATTTTGTGTAACTTTGCTCGTATATTCTTCACATTTTTTTTTCATTGCTTAAGCTACCATTGTTCCTTTATTGCTACAAGAAGAGATGTAGATGGGCTATTGCATGTTAGCCAATCGTAGTACTTGTTAGTAGTAGTCCTGCCTAGTACGTGCTTTATAATATTAAGAACTCGCCTACGTCAGGCAGTAGATTAGCAGCTCGGAGCTGTAATGTACTGCAGGTCCTATGCTGTAAGTGCTTCAATAAAATTATGCGTTGTATCTTAGCGTACGTAAGTACTTTGTTACAGGAACTAAGGCAGCAGTGTTTCTTCTAAATGTGCCAATGTTTTGCCAAATCGTACAATAATTATGTATGGTCTCCAAGCCCCAATGTTGAATGTTGCTCAACAGTACTTGCAGAATTAATTTCAACCAGGAGATTGTAGCAAAGATTTCCCAGATTGTTTCTACTATGCCAGATCTGCCAAGTGCAGATAGTCTTAGTAGGTTATGTCTTCTACTGTATTTAGTTTAGAAGAATGGGAGATGAAGAAATGCAGAGAATGTTTTTCCTTAACATTTGGCCTAGTCTCTGTCTCAAAACAAGTAGGAATGACGCAAGTTTATTTTTGGTTGATTGTAAACCGATGACATTCTTTATCCAGAATGGCTGTTTGGGGTTTGTTATTGATTGCATTCAAAATGGGTGTCTTAGTATTGGGATTATATTTTGATGTAGATGATCAAACAGGATCTTGTTGAATTGAGTAGCAGTTTTGAAGGGCTGAATGGCTGAATGGCATATCCCTTTTTCTGTAATTCTTGTCATCACTATTGTATTGTGTAAAGCTTTGTAGCTAGTTTGTGGACAGGATTTCCCCCCATATATAATGGCTTGGTAATGGCCAGACAATCTGTTATGGAAGTGTTGATTTTAAATGGTGGGAGGGTGATCTTTGTCAAGTTGAGAATAGACAGGATTTCTGGACCAATGGTTTACAACATGGGTTGGGAGGGGGCACCATGCATTCCAGGAGCTCTCAAGCTATAATAAGAAGCATACAATTGTTAAAAAAGTTTGTCAAAGCGGTAAGAAATTAGCACTCTTGACATGTGAACTGCACTGGACATGTGAGCTGTGCTGGACTTTGTAAGGACAGTTCCCAGCTGTCCTTACAAATCTACATATTAGCTCCAGCTCCTTCAGTGCTCCTTTATTCAGCTTTTTCTGCAAGGGGAACATTCAAAAGCTTTCATTCAAAAGTTTGGACCCACTGTTCTAGTCAGCACTTCTGAGAACATAAAAAGGAGAAAAAAAAGCACGATTGAGCTAATTTACTACTTGTGTCTTGTTCAACTTTCAATTAAATTATGGATGTTCTGTCTTCCCAATGTTTGAAATAATTTTTCTGCTCATTCAGAATGAAGTGTCAATGAGAAGGTGACAATTCTGAAAATGGGTGGGTCAAGAGTGTTATTCACCATGATGGGCATTTGAAAGATTTTGTTTCCCTCTGGCTAGACAGCAGGTGGATGTGAAATGGGAGATCAAGGAAACATCTGTTGGGGAGATCAGAAAAGGGTTGTGTGACGACTGAACTAGTTTATTTTTGAAATGTATAATATTTCATCTTTGTGTACCATGCAGCCAGAAAGTTGGCTAAATGTTTTGAAAGTGACCTTGAGGCTGATGTTGTTTTGAATAATCTTCCCCCCACCTCTTTTATTTTTGTAGAGTCAGATCACAAAAATTGAAGAGTGCCAAGGCCAATGGTCACATTTTTTAATGTTCACCGTGCGCCCCTAAAATTTCATACAATTGTGGAAAACTTGCAGTTTTGAAGGAGATGATTCAGCCCATTGTGTTGGCAGCAGTTGAGAAAGCTTTTAAATATATATACCTACCTTCAATACTTGGTCCATAGCTCTGCAGGTCTTTGCTCTTCAATTATGCGACAAACACGTATAAAGTGAGGGTTTCTGCCTCTAAACAGTTGCTGACAGTGAATTCTAGTCTCCTATCATCTTTTGCATGAAATTAATTTCCTTGAAATTCCCCTGCTAGTTATTTCAAGCCTATCTCCCTCGGCTAAGGAAAATATATTTTGGTGATCCTGGCATCACTGGAAGACCTATCCTTGTTGTCCTTATTGCTTATTTGTTACCTATCCTTGTTGTCCTTATTGCCCTTGAAGTTTGTGGAGAGCAGTTGCTTTTCATTGCTAGTGTGTTCCACTGTGTTGATGGGGAGAGTTCTAGGATTTAGACTTGGATAGAGGAACAGTTATGTATTTCCATGTTAGGATAATGTACAACTTTGAGGAGGACATAGAAGTGGTGGTATTCCCATGTCAGTTACCATTGCCTTGTATGATGGTGGAGGTTGTGGATTCGAGGAATGTTGAACCATTTTGTAGGCAGCATGTTCTGCAGCTACTCTGCCGCAATGGTGGAAGGAACAGTGAACTAGGTGCCCAACAAGTGAGCTGATTTGTCCAGAGTGGTGGAAATCTTACATTCTTGAAGCAGCGTTCATTTAGGCAAGTTGAGCATAATCTTGACATGTAAATGGTGGAGGGACTTTGGGTATCTTGCCTCGTGACAATCCAGCCCTTGTCTCATTCTTGTATTCACATTATTTTTTGTGGATAGTCTACTTGAGCTTCTGATCAATCCCTCTCCATTGAATACCGAAGAAGTAGGATTTGACATTCAGTGACATCACCGTTGTTAAGGTTAGGTGACTATCATCTGTGTGAAAGAACTTTTACTGATCTACCCTGGAAAAAAAGTTCTGTTAGTTATTTCAAGTCTATGCCTCCTCAGCTGAGAAAAAAAAATATTTTAGTGATCTGGGTGAGCCAATATTTGTTGCCTATTCTTATTATCTTTGGAAGTACAAGGAACTATCGATGCTGGAATCTTGCGTGGGACAGTGTGCTGGAGGAACTCGGCAGGTCAGGCAGCATCTCTGAAGGATATAGATGGGTGATGTTTTGGGTCGGGACCCTCCTTCAAAATTATTGCAGAAGGCGGGGAGAAACCTCTTAGCAATGGTCATTGACTGGCACTTTGGCACAATTATTTGTTACTTCTCGGGCCTGTCTGAATAATATCTAGCCTATGTTGCAAATGAACAGCGAGTGGAGCATTTCATTTGGGGAGCATTTGTAAATGGATTTGAACATTGCGCAGCCATCAGCAAACAACCTTGCTTGTGGTTCACATTTCTACACCCTGTCTCCCTCTGTATCCGATAAATCATCCTATGATAAATCATCTAAAAGTGTTGTCGTTCAATGACCTATACTATACCGCATAACCTTAACTATATATGAGCCCAAATTTTCAATGTAACTGCTTTGCTTTATAACCTGGCTACTGAAGGAATGCACTATATGCTTTATTTAAAACATCTCTTCTATCTATCATGCTACCTTTTTAAATGTGCATTTCATTCCTCCACATATTACAATTCTGTTGTGTTGCATCTCCTCTTACCACCATTCTCTGGATTAAATTCAATTTACTACTTTGCAAATAACATCCATCCATTCAAGAGCACCCATGTATCATTAACTTCTGCGTCCTACTGCTGAGACAATTGATCCAATTCCCCACTTTCCCTTTCATCTCACTTTAACATTTTTGACCACCTAGTCACATGGGATCTGTTTTTGTCTTGCAGACTACATCAAATGCACGGCCTTCATCAGCCCTCCTTGCTGTCACCACAGCTTAAATTTTATTATTCCGAAGTAATCTCCTGTATGCCCGTGATTAATCTGTAACTGCTCCGTGAGAAACGGTTACAATGTGAGATCCAACTGGTATTTTTGCTCGGTATTTTCAGCAAATTCTTACTCTTCATTTTCAGCAACTGGAGTTTTTGATTCAATGTTGGTACTCCTTTAATCCTCTGACACTAGCCCCTTATCAGATGTAAGCTTCCAATTTTCTTTCCTTAATTTGAAACCCAACTGGAATGATTTTGAGACAGATGTTTGAGTTTTGGTTACCGACTAAAGGGGTAGATGGAAATCCTGTCCGAGAGCAGAGACTTCTTTAAGAATTGCATTCCTGGAAGAGAAGTGGCTATAAATTCAACTGCCATTTTCTTTGTGAGCCTTTTCATTTGGATGGCTATTAATTTGGTGATTCTGCCAACGGAATTAGTTCCAGCCCACTTTCAATCAGGCTCTTTAATATGCGAGGGATAAATTCCTGATCTTCCAATCTTATCTCTTTGCACTGTCTTTTTATCTGCACTTTCTCTGTAGCCATAACACTATATTCTGAGCTCTGTTTACTTTTTCCTTTGCACTACCTGATGTACACTTGCAGTGTGCAAGCAAAACAGTTTTTCACTGTATCCTGGTACACATGATAACAGTTTTGTTACGGCCAACTAAATATGGGCCTGCAACAAACAGGCTAAAATAAGTTCTGACTGCATGTTAGGAAATCTGTGCTGTTCATATCTTTTACATTAATTTTTCTGATAATATTTGGCTAATTAAAATCTCCCTTTACTACTGCCTTTGTATACTAAAGAACAATCTCTTCAAAATCTCTTGGACTGTTTGGCAAACTATTGAACATGTCCAGTAGTATGATTGGACCCAAGTGGGCTCATTTGAAAGGAATGTATTCTCCTTCTCACTGCAATATTGGTTCAAAAGCCAATGTTACCACCTTTCTCCTTTTGATTTTTCTGTGTTTCACTAAAACCCCTGCAATCAGTACCTCGTTGCCATTTCTGCTTTTCAAGCAATAATTATGATTATAATATCATCCTTTCACATATTCTGGCCCACAATCCAGCTGACAAACTGATACACTTGGGCAACTGCACAATATCCCAAGATTTAAAAAAAAGGATATCTTTCTAACATGGTGAAGAGCAAGGAGGAGGGAATGCAAATTCCAATTGGTTATCCCATTGACAAAATGCAGGGTGAACTATCTTGTTATAGTTAAAACACTTATTTCACCAGAGAGACAAGTGCATATTCTCCTAGCAACACCCTGAATACATGCTTCGTACCTTTTTTGGATTGAAACATCATCCGAGTGGGATATTGCAAGGATGTCTACATCACCGTCAAGAACAGTTGAGAGTGAGCAACAAATGCCAGATCCCAGGAAATGATTTTTATTAAAAAGTACTGTCCTAAGCAGGTACCAATTACGTTTGGACTGATCATATCTTTTCTTCAATCTGGCTTCAATAACGACAGCAAAAGCACTGCCGCAAGATGATGAATATTGAAACTCCACAATGATACCTGTAGATGGCAGCTCCTGATTATGCCTGACAACTCCAAGTCAACAGGATTTGTTTTATAACTGCCATTAAGTCCATCTTAATTAGACCATACAAAGAGGTGTTCTTGGCTCTTGTCGCCAGAAAGCATCTATGCAGCTTTGATAAGTATGATAATTTGATAAGAATTCTCAAAACTACTGGTTTTAAAAATCTCTTCCCAGAACAAATTATTTTCTAGCGGGTTTTTTTTATTGGTAGCTCCACCATGCCTTGAGGGAAAAGAAACCACCCTATAAATGTTTGAAGGCTGAGGTCCAACAAAAAAACCCATGATGTAAAGAACAGACGGTGGGTGCATGAGATTTAGCAACTTGCTAATATCCATAACATGTGGATTATTCATTGTTAGGGCCATCTTGGCAGAAGGACTACTTCAGTCCATTAAGATGGATTCTGGATCAGTTCCTGTGTAACTCCACTTAAGAAAGGAGGGAAAGAGAAAACGGGGAATTATAGACCAGTTAGCCTTGCATCGATAGCGGGGCAGATGCTTGGTTCGATTACTACAGATGTTATAGCAGTGCAATGGGTGGGGGGGGGGGGTGGGGGAAACTTTTCTCTTCTCTTCCTCACGGCGCGAGGTGCGGCTCGGCTGCTGGGCCTAACATCGCCCAGTTCGGCTTGGCTGCTGGACTTAACAGTGCCCGGTGCAGCTCGGCCGCGGGACTTAACATCGCCCGGTGCGGCTCGGCTGCGGGACTTTACATCGCTGGTGCGGCTCGACCACGGGACTTTACATCGCCCGGTGCGGCTCGGATGCGGGACTTAACATCGCCCGGTGCGGCTCGGCTGCGGGACTTTACATCGCTGGTGCGGCTCGACCACGGGACTTAGTTGCGCAAGGCTTGGTCGCGGGGCCTTTCATCGCTGGTGCGGCTCGGCCGTGAGACGCTTCAGCGCCCGGTGCGATTCGGCCGGGGGGACTTCCATCCCCTTGCGGGGACTGTGCGGGTCGGTCGGGGACGAGCTGTCTGTCCGTGGGCGTGGGGAAGAGAGTGGAAGTTTTGTTGCCTCCATCACAGTGAGGGGGTGTTTGGAGTCACTGTGATGGACGTTTGTGTTGGGGCTATGTGTCTTGTGTTCTTTTTTTTCTATGACTGCTATGTAGTTTCGTTCAGTACTTCGGTACCGAATGACAAATAAAGCTCTGTTATACTGTTATACTGTTATAATAGGAAAGCAGTGACAGGATCGGTCAAAGTCAGCATGGATTTATGAAAGGAAAATCATGCTTGACTTAATCTTCTGGTATTTTTTGAGGATGTAACAAGTAGAATGGATAAGGGAGAGCCAGTGGATATGGTGTATCTGAACTTTCAAAAAGTCTTTGACAAGTTCCCACACAAGAGATTAGTGTGCAAAATTAGAGCACATGGTATTGGGGGTAGGGTATTGACATGCATAGAGAACTGGTTGGCAGACAGGAAGAGTAGGAATTAACAGGTACTTTTCAGAATGACAGGCAGAGACTAATGGGGTGCAGCAATGCTTGGTGCTGGGACCACATTTATTTACAATTTTTATTAACAATTTAATCGAGGGAATTAAACAATAGACAATGGGTGCAGGAGTAGGCCATTCGGCCCTTTGAGCCAGCACCGCCATTCAATGTGATCATGGCTGATCATTCACAATCAGTACCCCGTTGTAACATCTCCAAGTTTGTGGGTGACACAAAGCTGGGTGGCAGTGTGAGCTGCGAGGAGGATGCTATGAGGCTGCAGGGTGACTTGGATTGGTTGGGTGAGTGGGCAGATGCATGGCAGATACAATACAATGTGGATAAATGTGAGGTTATCCACTTTGGTGGCAAGAACAGGAAGGCAGATTATTATCCGAATTAAGAGAATTATTGCCAGATTAGGAGAAGGGGAGGTGCAACGAGACCTGGGTGTGCTTGTACATAAGTCACTGAAAGTAAGGCAGTGAGGAAAGCTAATGGCATGTTGGCCTTCATTGCGACAGGATTTGAGTTTCGGAGCAAGGAGGTTCTACTGCAGTTGTACAGGGCCCTGATAAGACCGCACCTGGAGTATTGTGTGCAATTTTGGTCTCCTAATTTGAGTAAGGACATTATTGCTATTGAGGGAGTGTAGCGTAGGTTCATCAGGTTAAATCCCAGGATGGCGGGAAAGACATATGAAAGAATGGGTCGACTTGGCTTGTATTCACTGGAATTTAGGAGGATGAAAGGGGATCTTCTCGAAACATATCAAATTCTTAAAGGATTGGACAGGCTAGATGCAGGAAATTGTTTCTGATGTTGGGGGAGTCCGGAACCAGAAGTCACAGTTTAAAGGCCCTGTCCCAGTTAGGCGTTTTTTAAGGCGACTGCCGGCAACTTTCATAGTCGTAGCAGGTCGCTGCTACGTAAACCGGCGACTGGACCCCCCCACGACAATGTCTACGACAAGCTACAACAACCTACTACCTAGTCGACGTCAAGCTACGGCAAGCTATGGAAAACCGGCGACCCAATCGTCGCAAGTAGAACGTCCACCTATGACCGCACCCATGACAACCTACCACCACAGAGGCGACAACCGAAGAAAACCTACGTCCACCCCGCGATAAGCTATGACCCTGAAGACTGAAGACAACTGAAGAGAATTCACGTTTCACCCACTTTCCCTATTTAATGGGGGTGTACAATAGTATTCTGCATCATGATTATTTGAAAGTGATGCCATGAGAAACTACTCTGAAATACAATAACTTCATACATCAATTTTCCATCAAAATGTCAAGAATTTCCTTTATTGATATACAAACAATTTTTTTTTAAAGTTTGATAAGAACATACAACAGTGCATACAAAAATACTGTGATAAACTTCAATAAATGTCAATAAACTTCAAACTTTAAACAGAATATAAGTGCAAAAACATACAAAACCTAACATAATTTATGGACACATTACACTGGTGGATGATCAGATCAAGTCCACACTTGGAATTCGCCGAAGTCAGCACCGGCGACAACCTTAATCACCTGACGACAACCTACGACAGCGCCCACGTCAGCAGACGTCAAGCTAAGCTCATTGGCATCAAACCAACAGTCGCCGAAAAAAGTAATGCCTTCACAAAATCCAGCGACGACCAGAAAAATGCTACGACTCTTTGGAGACTACTCACGACCATGCCCACGACACCCCGGCGACCGTGTGGCGACAGCCTAATCGCCTGTAGTCGCCTTAAAAATCGCCGAACTGGGACAGGGCCTTAAGAATAAGGGGTGGCCATTTAGGACTGAGATGAGAAAAAAACGTTTTCACCCAGAAAGTTGTGAATCTGTGGAATTCTCTGCCATGGAAGGCAGTGGAGGCCAATTCACTGGATGTTTTCAAGAGAGTTAGATTTAGCTCTTGGGTGAAAGGAATCAAGGGATATGGGGAAAAAGCAGGAACGGGGTACTGATTTTAGATGATCAGCCATAATCATATTAAATGGCGGTACTGGCTCGAAGGGCCGTATTGCCTACTCCTGCACCTATTTTTCTATGTTTCTCTGTTTATCCATCTAAAAGAACAGTCAGTGTAATCTTCACTGTGCAACAACTTCTAGAGAAATGCTAGGTGCAGAATCAAACACTATCTGTGTTCTTTTGGAACTGCTCTGAAATCTTTACATGTGTAAATATGAATTTGGAGTAGGAGTAAGCCATCAGGTGCCTTTGGCCTGAACAAAAAATAATATACTTTTATGATCTGATTGAAACCTCAACTTTCTTTTCTGATTCAGTTTGGTAGTCATTAACTTCTGACTTATTTTGGAAGAGTTCAAAGGACTCTCAGTCTGCACCTGTAATGGATGATCATCATGAGGTCTGAAGAAGGGTCTCGACCCGAAATGTCACCCATTCCTTCTCTCCAGAGATGCTGCATGTCCTGCTGAGTTAGTCCAGCTTTTTGTGTCTTATCTTCGGTTTAAACCAGCATCTGCAGTTCCTTCTTACACAAGGTCATAAGTGAAAGGAGCAGAATTAGGCCGTTCGGCCCATCAAGTCTACTCCATCATTCAATCATGGCTGTTCCATCTCTCCCCAACCCCATTCTCCTGCCTTCTCCCCATAACCCCTGACACCTGTACTATTCAAGAATCTATCTCTGCTTTAAAAATATCCATTGACTTGGCCTCCTCAGCCTTCTGTGGCAAATAATTCACATATTCACCACCCTCTTGCAAAATAAATTCCTTCTCATCTCCTTCCTAAAGGAACTTTTTTAAATTCCTTATAGAGCCTCAGTTCTCCATCCCTGTTTTTGTATTTTAGCCCTCTTGAGCTAAATGCTAACAGCACGTTTGCCTTTACTACCGATTTGACTGGCAGATTAACATTTTGTGAATCCTGCAACAGCACTCCCAAGCAGATATAAACTCAGTTGTTCCTTATGAGACAATCCATCCATTGAAGTTAGAAGGCTCTACTATTTAAATGTAATTATTGCTAAATTTAACTATCCTTTAAGTTTTGCCTTGTTGTCTAACTTCGAACTCACTCATCTTTATTCTCAGTATATCTGATATGGCTTTGTTGCTCCCATGAGCATTGGAACAATTGCACACCATTAAATGTATTGCTCTTCACCCACTGATCTTGTCTGCCACCATACACTACTTCTGCTAGGTCTGAAGAAGGGTCTCGACCCGAAACGTCACCCATTCCTTCTCTCCTGAGATGCTGCCTGACCTGCTGAGTTACTCCAGCATTTTGTGATAACTTCTGCCAGGTTAGTCTAGTTTAGAAGGATGAGGGGGGATCTTATTGAAACATATAAGATAATTAGGGGATTGGACACATTAGAGGCAGGAAACATGTTCCCAATGTTGGGGGAGTCCAGAACAAGGGGCCACAGTTTAAGAATAAGGGGTAGGCCATTTAGAACGGAGATGATGAAGAACTTTTTCAGTCAGAGAGTGGTGAAGGTGTGGAATTCTCTGCCTCAGAAGGCAGTGGAGGCCAGTTCGTTGGATGCTTTCAAGAGAGAGCTGGATAGAGCTCTTAAGGATAGCGGAGTGAGGGGGTATGGGGAGAAGGCAGGAACGGGGTACTGATTGAGAGTGATCAGCCATGATCGCATTGAATGGCGGTGCTGGCTCGAAGGGCTGAATGGCCTACTCCTGCACCTATTGTCTATTGTCTACTCTCAATGCAGCAGCTATGATTTCTCAACTCTCTGTTATTCTCCAGACACTGGCAGCAAAGCTCTGAATTGACTGCGTTCTGCAGTTGACTGTATTGAAAGGTCATGTCTTGAGATAACAAAAAGACATGGTTTTCAGCAGCAGCTGAGCTGAAGCAAAAGCTGGGTGAGGTGATGTCCAAAATTAATACCATATTGCAACACAGTTTCTAGTAACGTTCTGTTTCAAATAGCTGCTGAGAAGGATGGTATCAGTTGACTGTATGGCTGGAAACTTGAGGTTGTGATAGGGACTGATGCCAATAGCTGCAGTGTTTCAGTTGATGGATATATCTATTCATGCAGTGTTGCAAGTCTGACAAATATTTAACAATTGATATAGCAGAAGCACTCGGAGGGTGCAGTCCAGGTGAGAGGCATCCCTTGCCATTTATTAAATCCTAATAGCTAATCCTTATTTGCTGTCATATTTTTGAAAATATAGTTTCCTATTCTATTCTACATCTCATGCCTTAAGTTTATTTATTCTGATTTAAGATGGTAGTTTCGAATTAAACTAAATCACTTTCAATTATTTTGTTATCATTTACTTTGGCCTTCAATTGACTGATCATTAAATAACTCGATACAATTAACATTGGGTCCAAATGGGCCTGTTTCCTTGATTCTTCCAAGGTAATGATCTAAAAAGGTCATCCTCTGCACCATTACTGTTCAGTTGACTTTTATCCAGTCTAAACAAATTCTATTTTGTCTTTCTTAACTTGAATCCTTCCCCGTCTTATTCGGATTCTTAAGTATCAGGGCTACCTTACCAGTTTTTTTTTTGCTTATCCCTTCTGAAAGTAAAGTATCGTGGAAGATTTAATTTCCAGCCCTGGACACTCTGCAAACACATTTCCCGAATAGCTATTACATCACACACGCTTTTATTTGTGCCATTAATTCACTTGTCTTGTTATGATTGCTTCATACTTTCAATTTCACTTCAGCTTTCACTAATTCTCCCTGCCCTGGCTCTAATTTGAAAGTCTATGCTTTTGTTTGTATACACTACCCCTTCCTAATAGATTCTAGTGAGCATTATGCACTGAGCAACCTAAACTATTGATTTGTGCTTTCTTCTTCATTTTGTATATTTCCCTTTATCTCTGTCTCTATTTTCCAATAGCTCTGCTAATTATTATCCTTTAGCGTTTGCTGAACACTTGCAAACTGTCAAGACTGTCAAGGCCAGCTGGACCTCCTGCTTGCGAACACTTTGATTTCACTTCCCATTTCCATATCAGCTTCCTGCCTCTACCACTGCCTCCCCCAAAGATACTAGATAAGCAAGATAGACCATTCGACTCTAAAAACCATAGCAGGTAATGGGTAAATTTCAGCGCCATTTTAGTAAGCAGATTCTGTGTGCTAGACTGGGCAGTGTTCACAACTCTGTGATTTCTTCGTATATAAAATGTTTGCAAACAATTATTTTTGTTCAACTTCTTGGATAAGTTGATAGTTGACATTTATAACTATTCTTGAAGAGTTGCTGCTTCGTGATCTTTAAACATTGGATGTACCTGATTGAGTATTTGCACTAGAGATCCACTCTGTATCAGGCTGTTCTTCTTTGCTATGTTATACTTCTCCTTTATTTTTATGCTGTCCTTGACTTCCCTTGTCAGCCACATGTGCCTCTTACTCCCCTTAGAATCTTTCCTCCTCTTTGGGATGAATTGATCCTGCACCTTCTGCATTATTCCCAGGAATATCTGTCACTAGTTCCACCGTCTTCCCTGATAGGGTCTCCTAGCCAAATTTGGCCAGCTCCTCCTCATGCCTCTATAATCCCCTTTGCTATACTGTAATACTGTCACTTCCGATTTTCCCTTCTCCCTCTCAATTTGTAGATTAAAACTTATCATATTATGATCACTGCCTCCTAATGGCTCTTTTACCTTGAGTTCCCTTATCAATTCAGGTTCATTACACAACACTAATACACTATATTGGGTTAGCACTATATTGCACTGATCCCCTCAATTATATGTTAAATTCAAAACTAAATTATGGTAGCAATGTACATTATTCATGTCTAAAGCTAGCACTTCTGTATACATATCTGTATACATAGGTATGTATGAATTACATTTTATTACACTAATATAGAATGAAAAGAATGAAAAAATATCCTGACATGTGTTATTTTATTCACAATATTAGGATTTCTCGAAATAAGTTTGATGTCACTGATTGCGAATGTGTATGGGTTAGTTTATGTACATGTGAAAAATAAGATGAAGAGAGAAATAGAGCGTTGCTTTAAATCAAAGTTGCTTCTGATCCACGAGAAGGAACTTTGAGATCTATTTATCGCTATCTTGACACACGCACACACACAAAAGAGGGGCCTTGGAAGGGAAGTGGGCAGAAACAGTAAGAAATAATAAAATCAGAAAATGAGCAGGGGGAAAACATTTAAAAGTAAAAATAACAAAAAAATGAGAGTTGATAGATGAGATGTTTTCTGCATTTTAATGGTATCACACATACTGTTCCCCCACAACACTGATTACACTGCAAGAGGCAGAACAAACGGTGGGTTTTGCCTACTAAAATGGCTCATTTGCATACTACACTAGTATACGCGATTTCGACGGAGTGGTCCATCTTGCTCCTCATGTATCTTTGGCCTCCTCCACTGCCAGAGTGAGTCCATGTGCAAACTGGAAGAACAACATCTTGTATTCTGTTTGGGTAGCCTACAACCCACCAGCATGAACTTTGAGTAAAACAAGGTATTGGAAGAACTCTCCAGGTCAGGCTGCATCTGCAGAGGGACGTTTCAGGTTGGGACTTCTTCAAACTGATCATTGATTCTGAAGGCCCTAATTATAACATAATCTGTTCATTCCCAAAACAGATGCTGCCTAACCCACTGAGTTTTTCCACCATTTAGTTTTTTTGTTTAAAATTCCAGTACCTGCAATCTCTTGTTTTGTAATGTGCGTAGAATTCTCCAATTTACATAAATACCCCATCCCTCCCCACACATATCTTTTCATTCCAATCCCAAGGCCCTGTCACCCAATTTCTGTCCCCATGCCCCCTCCATCCATTTATCACGCTCCTCTCCCTACTCCAAGTCCCCATTTTACTACTTCCCCCACCCTGCTGCCATTTTTGTTTTGCACCCCACCACTCCCTCTGGTTCTACATTTCATTCACTTGTACTTTAATGTTGTCCTATTTACAAATTATTTCAAAGAAGAGCACGATAAGGTTTACCCATATGTTAGTGGCTCCTTTGAATACATGCCCTTGTTAAAGCTTTTTTTCTTCAAGGATCATTTACAGTTTTTTTATTGTTGAGTATTTGCCGTAAAATAAGACAAGTTATCACTTCAACTAGATGGACGAGAATATAATAATTGCATCTTTGTATTCAAGGTTCAAGGTTTCAAATTTACTTGCAGAACTACGATACATGTACTGTTGTACAAAGCCTGAAATATATTCAACATTCTGTTGTGTATCCCTCATCACAGCTGTGTGATAATTTTGGCCACAACTTCTGCTTTTTTGAACCTTACCTATTAATTTTTTTTAAATTGGCATTTTTAAAAATCTATCTTGCCTCCCTACTCCATTGTCTGTTATTCAAGCTTACTTGATTTGTAAGGGTAAAGTTTGCTATGTTTAACTGTCTGCTTCTAAAAGAGCGCTGTTCCAGATGTCAACTTCTCTACATCGGCGTGACCAAACGCAGGCTCGGCGATCATTTCGCTCAACACCTTCGCTCAGTCCGCCTTAACCAACCTGATCTCCTGAGCACTTCAACTCCCCCTCCCGCTCCCAGTCTGACCTTTCTGTCATGGGCCTCCTCCAGTGTCATAGTTCCAAAACACATACTGATTTCTCCCTGATGCGCAATTGTTAAGCTTCACCTTCTTTGTCCTGAAAATGGATTTTACGGCCTTCTATACTCCATTTGAATTCAGCATTGTTGGATACAATGGTGCACCATTTACCACAAATCTGAGGAGTGTTGAAATGTTCTTGGTCCTCCAGTCCAACCACTCAAAGGTATGTACCCCCACTCTCCATAAATTTCTTTTGTGGGTAGTGGTGGGGGGAGAGGAAGACATATATCCACCCAGACTGTGTTCTGTTGTTCCAAGAACCTGGTAAAAAAAAACACCCTTGACAGATGTGCATCACCATGCTGGGAACCTAGCACAACTCTGCCTGAAGTGCACAGCAAAGACTCGCCTGCAATCCAACGGGGAGAAGCTGTCTGCGCTGATAAGATGGATGCTGGCCAATACGGAGAATTAATCATGCTCTTTCATACCCCTAAATTCTATGTTCCTCCTATCATCTTGTGTTGGGTGTAAAGGAAGCTACTGGTGTCATCATTTTTATATTGAGTTGCAAAGCTTTCCTAGCCTTAAGATTTCTCTATAGTAACAAGTGCAGCAGTGGTCTCTTCCCCTCTGCTCTGAGCTGTGGGGCAGTTATCATAGAATATTTTGAAGAAATTGACAGATTCTTGGTTAGTAAGGGTGTCAAAGGTTATGGGGAGAAGGCAGGAGAATGGGTTGAGAGGGATAGATAGATCAGCCACGTTTGAAAGACGAGTAAACTTTGGGGTGAATGGCCTAATTTTGCTCCTCTGACTTATGAACTTGTGTCAATGTGAGTGCAACAGAGGGCAGGGTTGTACGTATTTCCTACTGTCAGGAAAGGACCTCTCCTGAGTTCTGATTCTATTAATAAACTGTGGAGTCATGCATTTTGGTAGTAGGAATAAAGGCGTAGACTATTTTCTAAATGGGGAAAGAATCCAGGAATCGGAGGTGCAAAGGGACCTGGGAGTGCTGGTGCAGGATTCCCAAAAAGTTAATCTGCAAGTCGAATCGGTAGTAAAGAAGACAAACGCAATGCTAGCATTTATTTCAAATGGACTAGAATACAAAAACAGGTATGTAATGCTCAGGCTCTATGAAGCGCTGGTCAAGCTGCATTTGGAGTATTGTGAGCAATTTTGAGCACCACATCTGAGAAAGGACGTGCTGACACTGGAGAGGGTCCAGAGGAGGTTGACAAGAATGATCCCAGAAATTAGTAGGTTAACATATGATGATTGACGGCACTGGGCCTGTACTCGCTGGAGTTTAAAAGAATGGGGGGGGGGGGGCCTCAATGAAACGTACTGAAAGGCTTGGATAGAGTGGATGTGGAGAGGATGTTTTCACTATTGGGAGAGTCTCGGGCTAGAGGTCATATCCTCAGAATTAAAGGATGTTCCTTTTGGAAGGAGATGAGGAGGAATTTCTTTAGTCAGAATATGGTGAATTTGTGGAATTCTTTGCCACTGAAGGATGTGGAGGCCTTCAAAGGATATTTTCAAGGCAAGAAATAGAGATTCTTGATTAGTACTGGTGTCAGGGGTTAT